>NC_029790.2:17622918-17639599 GCF_000816755.2 Arachis ipaensis | reverse complement strand
TTACTATTTTAAATTAGATAATTACTAAAAAGTCATATTGATTCAATTGGTTAACCAAATTTTTTTAGCAGTTTATTGCCAAATTATTTTTACCTTGAACCAAACAAATCTAGTGACCAATTTTTATTTAACCGATTTTGAGAACCATGCTTTATTTTTTTTGAAAACAAAGCTCAACACAGTAAGGTGGAGCAAATGGTCCAGCCAAAAATTAAAAAGCTAAAAATAAAAAACAAAACCGATCTCGAAGTCATCTCCGGCATAGCCATCAACAACTAAAAGGATCCACGCTCCTCCACTCGTTTGCGCTAATAAAGGTCAAGTTGATAACTTCTTCAACGCCTTTGCTGATATGCTGGAAAAGCCTCCTATTTCTTTCCAGCCAAATGTTCCAGAGAATCGAACAGAAGCATCTTAATCGCTGTTTTTGGCTCTCCTTACTCCTCGATTCCTCTGTCCAGCTTAAAAAATGCTCTTTCATTGAACCCGGATAACACCATTGTCGACCAAAAGCTGATGTCCAAGCACTCCACACCTGCCAAGCAAAAGTACAGCCTAGAAACAAATGATGTACATGTTCCACCTCATTATTGCAGAGCACACAAATATTATCTTCCTGAGTAATAACACCAAGCCGACTTAACCTTTCCTTTGTGTTCACTCGGCCTATTAGTACAAACCACGTAAATAATGCTTTATTTTAACCATTTTGGATAGGAGTGTACATGGGATGAGCCAAGCCAGGTTTAATTAGGCTTTGACCCAACCCTAAATTGCTCCGAAGTAAATTGGATCAACTCTAATATAAAATTAATATATGTAAATTTATAAATTTTATATAATAAATTAATAAAAGCCAATAACTAATAGCTCAAATGGCATAAACTTTCCATACTCAATTAAGAAGTTGCGGGTTCGAGTCTCCTATCTTTTCAAAAGCCAATGAGTAATAGCTCAAATGACATAGACTTCTCATACTAAATTAAGAGGTTGTGGATTTGAGTTTCCTATCTTTCCAAAAAAAGCCAATGAGTAATAGCTCAAATGGCATAAACTTTCCATACTCAATTAAGAGGTTGCGGGTTTGAGTCTCCTATCTTTCCAAATTTTAAATGGCCAATGAGTAATAACTCAAATGGCATAGACTCTCGGCTCAGGATTCGGTGGTCCAGGAACTTTTGGACCACTTAGTGGTCCAAGTAGAAAACATGTTTTTGGAGTTTTTTTATCAATTGCTACGTAGTCTTTGAACTAATTTTAATTACAAATCAACCCCATAATCTAATCAATCAATTGGTAATGTTCTCATTTTTCAGAATTCTGTAGGATTTTGCACAATTTATTCTATTCTACTTTCATAAATCACAAATAGGTTGTACAAATCCTCATTAATCCAATTTTTTTTTTTCAATCACCATGATCAGGATCTTATTATCTTCTTGCACCAATATCAATGTATTAACATAAAAACAATTTTTATCACTTAACTTAAATCATTGATCCTGTAGTTTGGTCTAGTTTGGACGAAGGAAATGTATTTCTACTAGTATTAATTAAATCCGTGGTACTACATGACGAAATTATTTTGGTAACCAAGTTTAACCAAGTTGGTTCAATAGCTTATTGGTATGATAAAAAACAATTGATTGAGTAGATGGGTACCATTACCAATCGATTGACATTGGCAAAACATTCAACTTCATCGCCTTCCAATCGATTGGATTACATTACCAATCGATTGAATTTGGCTAAAACTTCAATGTCATCACTTTCCAATCGATTGTATTTGGCAAATCCATATTGTTTTCGTGAATTCAATCGATTGAGTAACAACAACAATCGATTGTTTTGAGGCATTCATTCGATTGGAAAGTATAAACAATCGATTGGTTTAAACTTTTTACCATTCTACCTTACAACTTTCAATCGATTGTTTTGTGATATAGTGTAAACCAATCGATTGAATTTCAAGAAAACACGATTTGGAAGCCATGAATGAACGTAACGAGATCAAAGTTAATTTTTTAATCAATTGGAATTACTAGGATGAATGGAGGATATAATTGGTTGTTATTTTTGTATTTGATTGTTAATAAATATAATAGATAATTGATAAAATAATAATTTATAAAATAAAAAATTATTTTTATAATTAAATAAAATATATGGGGTTAATTTGTAATTAAAATTAGTTCAAGGACTACGTAGTAATTGATAAAAAAACTCCAAAAACATATTTTTTACTTGGACCACTAAGTGGTCCAAAGGTTCCTGGACCACTGAATCCTGTGCCTAGACTCTCCATACTCAATTAAGAGGTTGCGGTTTCGAGTCTCCTATTTTTCCAAATTTTAAAGCCAATGAGTAATAACTCAAATGGCATAGTCTCCCCATACTCAATTAAGAGGTTGCGGGTTCGAGTCTCCTATCTTTGGTAAAAAAAATTAATAAAAATATTTTTAAAACTAAATACGGGTATGTTCGTGAATCTTTCTACCTTTTTTTCCCTCGACAAGCATTTCAGTGTTATCCAAATGTTAACATAAGAAAAAAAAAATTAAATTTTTGTAACTTCACAAATTAAAAAACTAGAACCATTCACGAACTTACTTGTGGATGTGTCGTCGTTTTAGCGCTGAAGAGTGAATCTCCTTTCTTTGACAGTCCTTCACATGTTCTAATAGATTGAGCACCACGAGAATGCTAATATTACCCAAAAACATTACTCTCTTCTCATTACAATTTTAATAGTAATCAAGTTACAGAGGATTCTGCTAGGATAAAGATTTTATGAGATAAATAGCTCGAAATGAAGAGTCACATTCAAAGTCTGCGCTTAAATCACCATTTTCATTAATTTTGATTTAATTTTAAATTTAAATATCCACGTCAGAGATGACACATGTATTCAGTAACGTGACACGAGCTAAATCACTATTGTCATCCATCTCCAATTTACGTTTGGTTAGTTTCGATAAATAAAATGAATCATTTAAAATTACAAATTAGTTTTCTTTATTTCATGGTCAAATTTATGAACGTTTAAATTTTCAAAGTCAATTTTAGTAGTTTATTTCTATTTTATAAGATCCACTAAACCGCTTTTTAATTTTGGCGACTAATATAATCCTCTAGCTTTTCTGATTTCGCCCTTCCAATGAGTAAAGAACTCCAAACACGGGAAAGCGACGCTTCCTTATGACGTTAACGTAGCTACTATATCCTTGCTTTAATACATCGCCAGCCATTGATTACTGCATTATTAATCTTATGAATTAGCCGCAATTAAATATTTGAAGGCGCAAAAGAGGAGCCAAATTTAGACTAAATAACCAAGTTGTGTCTCCAACCTTTTAGATAATTCAATTTCTTAAATATACATAAACAATGTAAGCAATTTTTGTTTTATATTCGATGGATTCATCATATGATTTTCACCCATACCTTCGACAACCACGTGCTTTAGCGAATTAGAGTCACTGTTACTGAGATTGCTTAAGATGGCCATGCCATTATAATATATATTCATGATTGATCGAATTCGTCATAATATGAATTGTAAAGAGTCAAGAGAAAGAGAGAGAGAACTGCACAAGATTGTAAAACTACGGTAATTTTTATAGATTGAGATTGTAAAAATTATATATATTTCTGTCTAAACTAAGAGGCAATTTAAATACTAGCTAGTTAGCTTGCAAATTGCCAATTATTATTATTAATTTCAATTGAAAGCAGTACTGAGATAGGTTTTGACAACATTATCAGTCAAGATTTGCAAGACAGTGGGGTTTGTAGGGCCTACACATCTTGGAGTCTTATACTGACTAACAGTAGCTCCAAGTCCAAGGTAATGTTCTAGAATCTTCTGGAATGTTCCCCTCCTAACAAGTCGGAGTTCGAGGGGCCCAATGCAGTTGACCTTGCGGGAGCTAGTGTACCCTGCATCAACAAAGGACCTGTCCAAACAGTTGCAGCATTCACCAAGAACTTGTTCACTAGCTTCTCCATTGATTTCCCAGAATATAACATAATGCCCTGGCTCCTTTGACAAGTCAACATGGCTGGTGAAGTCAACTACTTCTAGTTTCTCCTCTGCCAACACTTTCCCCGCCGCTTCCACCGCCAACTGCAAATCCGCCTCGGTGTTCTTGTCAATGTTGATGGTAAGAAGAAGACTGCTCCGACGAACGAATTTCAGTTCTGGACTTGAGTTATGGAATCCCATAACCTTCACAACGTCCCCTAGCCTATACCTGTATAAACCTGCCATGGAATTTTCCCCCACATGTGAAAAACATTATTAATATGCAATTTTCTTGAATTTATAAATCCAAGATTAGTTGCCAATAATAACCTAAGAATAGGGTCTTTACTTGCAAGAACATTAGAATATATATATATTTTCTTGATCTGGTTAGGTGTGATGTACCTTTAGAATTCAGTAGCAAGAAATTTCTTTCAAGTTAGGTCCCATAAAGGTCAAATAACAGTGTGTAAAAAGCACCCTTTTTCATTTCTTCTCCTTAGACTAACCTAACCAGAATCTAGTCTAGGAGGAAATATGCTATTTGCACACAAAAAATTGTTGAAATATTATTTATTCATTTACTTTCGTATTTTTAAATTTAAAATGTGTCTAAATAAAGTAAATAAATATCATTTTCAAGGAAGAGAAAAACGAATAAAGAACCCGTACGTCCTTGTCTATAATATTATAAGCACTTAATGATGAATGCATATCTAGTATTTTCCACTTTGGCCCTTGGCCCCAGTGGACTTGTGGTGGACACCTTTGCCATTAATATTACTACATTAATTATAGTAATTATTCACCAAACTAATTATTTACATACCTCATCTACGTATGAAACAGAACTCAAATAGTATCAATGCGTTCCCCTTTAGATTTAAATAGTCATGATTCATTAATGGGATGGGAAGGAAATTGGGAAGAAATAGTGTACTGGCGGTAGTTAAAGTACCTGCTGGATTGGTGATGACAATTTCGTACTCCTCACCAACCTTGACCTCAGTGAGGCCCACTGGGTTGAGATCAATAGAGAGGAATGAAGAAGAAGCATCATTATTTTCAAGCTGTGTGAGTGGAATGAATTCAAAGTAACCAATTTGAGGAAGCACAGCATAAGTAGCAAATTCAGGTGCAAGTCTTGGGTTCACATTTGCAGCAATCCACCCTTCAGAGGATCCATAGTCAGCGGTCAACAATGGCAGCTCCCCAGCATAATGCCTCATCTTTTTCAAATATGGCTCCATTGACCCTGTCATTATTCCGTACACATACTTTGCATTAGGAAAAAGCTCTGGTATTAGGCCATACCAGTTGCTCAATCCCACACATTTTGCATGGATCAGGTTGGCAAGCTCTGGGTTCGGTTTTAGGAGCTTGGACATGACTGCTCGGATCGATGGAACGGTGATCCGGCTGCTGAGGACACCTTGTTTGATATCAGTGCAAAGCTCTTCCCATACCTGTTCGAATGTTCTAAAAGCATGGACAATGCTGTGTGCAAATACGGACGAAACAAGCTGAACTTCTTCATGGAAGATTAGTCCACATAAGAGGTGGCAGTAGAGTGATTGAAAGAAGTCAGGGCCGAATATCACTTCATCTGGGCTGCAACATTGGGATTGGAGTGCCTTCATCTCCCGCTTGTACCGCGAATTGCGAAACACATTGGTTGTGGCAGTTCCGGCTGCCACACCCCCTTTTGTTTTGAACTGTTTGCTGCTGTATATGAAGCTCAAAGCCTTCCCATTCTTGATAGGGAACTCTCTGCAGAATAATTAAGCAATTGTATATAATAAGATGTTGCAAATTTTGCGTGGATTAGCATAAATAGTTGCAAGCTTTAAACACGAACATATATACATAGATACATACCTATTCCTATAGGCAAAAGAGGTCTGATATATCTGCATAGTGGTTTCAAACAATTCATCATTCCATGGCAGATATTTTGGCTTCCCCTGAGTAGTGCCAGAGCTGCAAGAAGGTATTTAACTTAATTAGAACCTTAAGAATTCAACTACTCCTAAGATGAAAAAGGAATTAAAAAAAAAGAAATGAAGAGATTATTAGAAGAACCTTAATGACATAGTAGTGATAGGTTTTCCAGTGAGAATAGAAGAAGTGTCTCCATCAATGATTCTATGTATATAAGGCTCCAATTCTTTGTGGGTAACAAGTGGTACACAAGCCTTGAAACTTTCAGGGTCAGTTCTTCCGTTGAGACCCAAATTTTGCAAATACTCAGCTGAAGCATTATCCTCCAGAATCCTCTTGAGGGTTTCCCTCTGAACCCTTCCGGCATCTTTTGTAAGTGTCTCAAACTCTTGGATCACCTTCTCCATGTTGAACTCTTCCACTTTCTCCAACATGTTCTTCACAACACGCTATGATGTCATATATATGCAGAAAATGGGAGAGACAAAGGGTAACGTGTTTCTGTTTATCTCAATTCAGAAAAAGGACAAACAACAATTTTCAAACATCGCATTTGTGCGGTATTACTATTTCATTTAATTAATTTGTGTACCAGACCTGACCTCCTTTTGTTTTTCTCGGTAAAGGACCCAGCTGAATTTTATTTAACAGAAATACATGTTTCCATTATCAACGTGTTCAAAGAACAGAGAACAAATGCACATTTATATTTCCGCATATACTTTGAACCTTTACAAACATACAAACATAAAAACATATAGTAGTAGTAGTCGTAGTAGAAATACATATTTAGTATTAGTAGTTTAATTTTTCTTCCACTTGCTACGGCGAAAGTCAAGTAAGTCAACCTAACTTTTCAATAGAACAGAATCTCTATCTCTATCGGTCTCCTATTTAGAAATGAAATCAAGTTCACACGCAAAGGCATGGAAATTGAAGAGTAAAAATTGAGTTACCGAAACTGTAAAAAACACACCGAAGGGGAAAGTCAAAGGAATGAAAAAGTCATCCACGAAGGAAAAAAATGGACGAGAACAGAAAGTTGTCCTCGCGCGTAAAAGACGACATATCATATCCTTTTGCGGAGTAAACCAATCGAATTGGTTGAGAAAGAGAAAAAAGAATGAGGCTGGGAACCCCGAGCTCAAGCTGATAAAAGAAAAAAACCAATTGTTCGGTCAACCAAGCCTAGCTACTCTAATTCCCGAAAAGGAACGGTAGAAAATGAAAGAAAATAAAATTTACCAGAGCTCAAGCATAATTCACGATCAAATCCAGAAGCTAACAAAATATATAGTGTATATGTTTATTTATTATATTAGTTTGTTATATAATTGTGAAGGAAGCAAGTGAAAGAAATTGAATACCTGGAAGAATATTCCGCGGTTTGTGGAATGAAATAGAGAGGGAGGAGGTTGGATCTGAAGAAACAAGGAAGGTTCGGTTTTCTCTAACTTCAATGCAGTGGAGAGAGAGAGAGAGAGAGAGAGAGAGAGAGAGAGAGAGCAAAGCTCAAGATTAAAAGATTAGGAAGAAGTTATATATTGTGTTTCTGACTTGGCACAATCAAGTTCAAGACTCAACTGATCGCTCACTGCCTTGAAGATTCTTGTTTCGGAAAAACAACAAATCAACAATATATATAGGGCCTCGTGTGTGTATTCGTGTATTGACTCTTTTGCCCCTCGTAGTTTGAGCTCACATTGCTGATGACATGGAAATGTGGTCGGAGTGCCCAAAAGGCCCCTCGTGTTTTGGGAAATTACGAGGCAAGAAAATCTGAGCTGCTTTTCATCGTCGGCAGACAAAATATGTCATGTCATCGCTGGTCCCGGACCACCGCACAGATGCGATCCGGTGACTAATGATGACTGCGTTAACCATGCGGTATAGTAGATTTTGATAAAAAAAAAACCGAATGTATACTAAAAATCAACTATTGAATTAATTATTATATATTTAAAAATTGATACGACCGTTATACATCGGGTATATATTATAACTCGGTCATAAATGTTCTACACCAATTGTTAATAACTGTCATTTAAATAAGCACTAAAATATCAGATATGTTATTACTCTTCATTTAAAACGTCATTATTCGGAGACATAATCATTACTCTTCATTTTCATATATAAAAAAAAAGTAAGAAAATTGTTAAGATCATTGTAATTTACAAAGCCTATTATTTACTTACTAACTTAAGCGTCGAAGTGAAAAAGCACATCAAAAAGTTTGCATTACCAATAACTCTGACTCCCTACGATGGCATGGGAGATCTGAAAAAGCACATCAAAAAGTTCCAATCTATGATGATAGTGAACGGTGCTTCTGATCCTATTTTGTGTCGTTGTTTTCCTACCTTTTTAGACGGTCCTGCACTTGATTGGTTTTCATCTTTGCCTGCAGGTTCCATTTTATGCTTTCAGGAGTTCGCTCAGCAATTTGAAGATCAATTCGCTACATCTTTCATCTATCTACATGATTTCGACTATCTAAACACTATCAAGCAAGGACAACATGAGAGTTTAAGGGAGTATGTCACCCGCTTCACCAAAGTAGGGGTGCACATGACCCGGTCCGGCCCAGTCCCGAACACTTTGAGGGCTAATTTGGTATGATTTCATCGGGTTTAGGGCCGGGTAAGGGTCTCAAAAATAAACCCGGTCATTATTTCGGGTCGGGTCTGGGCCATAGCTCGAGACACCCGAAGTCGGCTCGGTGGCCCGGTCATCATACAAAATTAATATTTTGTGTTATTAGTAATGGATCATGACTATTCTTATGTGGAATTTAAGTATTGTAAACCTTAATATTTTGTGTTATTAGTCATTATAAGACTATAAGTTAATGTTTTATGTTTAGAATGCATAAGACTTTAGACTAATGCATAATATTGTGTTATTTGTATTGATTTAAATATTTGGTATTATTAAACAATATTAGTATTGATTGTGGTTATGCTTTAATTTTGAAGAAAGGTTGGTTCTTGTTATATTTTTCTAAGTGAATTTTACCATGTTAAATAATGGTTGGAGTCTTGGAAATTTGGATATTTTTACATGCTAGCTTACAAGAAAGTATCAACGTAATGTAATGTAATTTTAACGGCTCGATTTTCACCCGGTATAATTGTGGCCCGAAAGTGTATTGGTTTCATCGGGTCTAGGGCCGGGTTCGGGTCTAATAAATAGACTCGGTGTATATTTCGGGTCGGGTCTGGGTCACATCAAACCCGGCTTCACCCGACCCGTGTGCACCCCTACAGCAAAGTAGCGATGAACATCCCAAACTTTCACCCTGAAGTACATCTGCATGCTATAAAAAGTGGACTCCACCCCGGAAAGTTTCAAAAATCCATCACAGTGGCCAAGCCCAAAACATTGGTTGAGTTTCGAGAAAAAACTAAGGGTAAAATGGAAATTGAAGAGCTGTGCCAAGGACAAAATGCCGATCTATTCGCCTGGACACCCGTAGACATGCCAGGCATCAATCTCTCAATAATATCTCATAAGCTGGTGATAAACCCGTCAATTTGACCTATAGCACAAAAAAGTGCAACCTGAGATTGGAAAAGAAACAAGCGTCCTTGGAAGAGACCAAAAAGCTCATCGATGCCAGCTTCATCTGCAGCTCAGATTCATAACATAGTTAGCCAGTGTTGTCATGGTAAAGAAACATAATGGTAAATGACGCATGTGCGTCGACTTCACCGATCTAAACAAAACATGTCCTAAAGATGCATACCCTTTACCATCCATTGATGCAACAGTTGATAATTCACTTGACTTTGGCACTTTAAGTTTCATAGATACATACTCTGGTTATAACCAGATCCTTATGCATCCATTAGACCAAGACAAAACTACTTTTATAACTGAATACGGTAATTTTTGCTATAAAGTTATGCCTTTTGGCCTTAAGAATGCAGGAGCTACTTACCAATGACTTATGACAAAAATATAAGCCAAGAAAATTGGTCGGAACATTGAAATCTATGTTGATGACATGGACGCAAAAACTAAAGTCGGAAAGTCTCATGTAGACGACCTTGTGGAGATTTTTGCACAAATCTAAAAGTACAACAGGAGATTAAACCCTGAGAAATGTGCCTTTGGTGTCCAAGGAGGTAAACTTCTCGGCTTTATGCTGACAAGCCGAGGTATATAGGCAAACCCTGAAAAATGCTAAGCTGTTCTTGAGATGCAAAGTCCTCAAACAGTTACAGAGGTCCAACAACAAATAGGGAGACTCGCTGCTTTATCAAGATTCTTACCCTGTTTAGCTTCCAAATCTTTCTACTTTTTTCAATCACTCAAAAAGAAAAATAACTTCAAATGGATGATGAATGTGAAACTGCTTTTTCAAACTTAAAAACTATTCTTTTAAAACCTCCCATTTTGCAAAAACCTGAACTTGGAGAAGAGCTTTATCTTTATCTATCTATTACTGACTGTGCAATTAATTCTGTTCTTGTTTTAGAAAAGAACAAGATGCAATAGCATGTTTACTTCATTAGCAAATTACTCCAAAATGCCGAGCTTCGCTACCCAAATTCCAAAGATAGAAAAACTCGCACTTGCTTTAGTATTCTCAGCTAGCTAGACGTCTCCGATCTTATTTCCAAAGTCATACCATCAATGTCCGAACTGAGAAACCGCTATGATAAGTGCTCACAAAACCAGAACTGGCGGGATGATTAATAAAGTGGTCTATCGAATTATCCAAGTTTGATATCAAATATCAATCCCAAGGCTCAATCAAATCACAATACCTTACCGACTTTGTTGTCGAGTTTACTGCACCTATTTTCGATGACCTGCCAGCAGAATGGACACTATACGTCGATAGCGCCTCTAACTCTCAGTGGTTGGGAGCAGGAATCATTCTTGAAACCACCAATGGAATAGTTTTGGAACATTCTCTACGCTTCTCCTTCATGACCAGCAACAATCAGGCCGAATATGAAGCACTCATTACCGACTTAAGGCTAGCCATCAAATTAAATATTTCTGCAATAAAGGTACATTATGAATTCTTTCCTGGTAGTACAATAAGTAAACCAATCTTTTTAAGTAAAAGATCCTCTCTTGACAAAATACTTAGATGTTGTCAAGACATGTATATCTCATTCTTTTAAATTTGAAATTTATCATATTCCCAGAGAACAGAATTACCGAGCCGATATTTTATCAAAGCTCGCCAGTACACAACCACACACTGCTACTCTTTTACAATCCACTTTGATTACAGTAAGCACCCATTTCATTAACATTTTCCATATTGCTGACAAGATGGTTGGCAATGGTCTTACATCCATTATCTAAAAACCGGAAATATCTCCCCTAAAATTACAAATTTGAAAAAATTCAGGAGACAAGCTTCATTCTTAACATTGTTAAATGATAACCTGTATAGACGAGGCTATACTCGTCCTCTATTAAATTGTCTAAATAGGTCAGAAGCCAATCTTATCTTAGCCGAGGTTCATGAAGGAATATGCAGAACACATATAGGAGCACAAAGCTTATCCTCCAAAATTTTTGAGCAGGTTTTTTCTAGCCGAGCTTACAAACAGACTATTATCAAAAGGTAAAAACCTGTACAAATTGTAAAAAAAATATGCTCCAATATACATGTGAGTTATTTCATCACTCTGAGGTAAGTTGGCTATTCTACTAGTGGGGGATTGACATCCTCGACCCTTTTCCTATTGCACCAGGACAGGTAAAATTTTTAGTTGTAGAAATTAACTATTTTTCCAAATGAATTGAGGCACAACCATTGACCAAAATCACATCACAATAAATGATTTCTTTTGTTTAGAAACACATTATATGTAGATTCGATATACCTCATCATATTATACTGACAATGGTTGTCAGTTTGTCGACCAGAAATTCATATCTTTTTTACAAAACTTGAAAATCCAACAACACTTCTCTTCAGTTGAACATCTGTAGACAACGAATTAGCTGAAGCTGCCAACAAAGTTGTCCTACGTGCTTTGAGAAAGAAATTAGATGATGCAAAAGGACTTTGGGTCGAGATGATTCCAGAAATCCTTTGTGGCTATAACACCACTGCACATTCTACTACTAAGGAAACCCTGTTCCGTTTAGTCTACGGATCCGATATCATGATTCCTTTGGAGATTTCTCAATCTTTACTAAGAACATAAGCAACTAATCATGATAAAGCTCGGAGAGTCGAACTCGATTTAATTGAAGAAATCAGAGACATAGCCTCTGTCCACCATTGAGCAATGCAACAACACATAGCTAGGCAGTACAATCAAAAGGTCAATCCTCACTCCTTTCAAGTTGGCGACTTAGTACTCAGAAAGATCGAGCAAGCTAGACGACCTCCATCCCATGGAAAGCTCGCTGACAAATGGGAAGGCCCACTAAGAATCCTTGAAGTCCTCGGAAAAGGAGCTTATAAGCTCAAATATTTAGATGGTACAATGTTACCTAACACTTGGAATATTTCTTCTTTAAAGCAATATTATAGCTAACAACTTCGCTTGAGTAACAGCACACTCAAAACCTTCAGCAAAGACATCTAAAATTTTTGTTTGCCTACTGTTTTTCAAATTTTTTAATTTTACAGTCACCTCAGTCATTTGGATATTCATAGTAGAGAGATTACTATCTCTCTTCTTCAGCAACTCCGTCTCTTTCTCATAACTACTCTTAACAGTTTTTAGCTCTTCTTCTTTTTCCGACAATTTCTTTTTAACTCGGCTATGATATCATCCTTCTTATCTAAATTACTTTTTAATTTGGCCAACTCATCAGTTTTCTCTGACAGCTTCTTTTGTTTCATCTCCCGACTTCGACCAATGCTTGCCAAATGGAATCTGAGCACTTAAATAAATGAAAATTTATCAACTAACTAATTTTTTCGATATTTTATAAATATACATAATCAACTCATACCTGTAGGTATTGATCAATTGCAACATCCCCAATCTTGTTCACCAAATCCACATTGAATGAGGACTGCAATGTCTCATTCGCAACAACCATGAAGGAAAATTTTTATTCCATATTGAAGAACCATCACCATCATCGGCAAAACCATGCAATTTTTATTGATTACTTACAAACGTAGCCAGATCTTCCAAAGGAATCTCTTTCGACTTTTCCACTAAGTCATCGGATGCATCAATATCGATAAGGTCAGATTTTCTCATTTTAAAAATATTCTTCTTCCTCCCTCGACTCGGTTAATTGACCTCCCCCTCACCATCTCCTTTTCCGAGGATTGAAGACGAACCCTCTTTTTCCAAATTTTTTGTCTTGAGACGAACTCTCAAACTCGCAGCAGACACACTTAGGTATTTTTCAGCTACACAAGAGAAACACACATTAATATCGAAATACGAACTATTTCTAAATACACAAACACTTCCTATCAAACCTTACCAAGATAATTCACCACTAACATTTCGTCCTCTTTTTACAGAAGCAAATCAAAAACAAAAATTAACTTTTCTCTACCAACAACACCCAACAAATAATCAATTATACATTTATTCCTTGGACTTATTTTCTTAGGACCCAAAATATGTTGTGGTTGTAAACACCACCAAAGAGAAAATTTCTCGCTGAGATGTTCATAAAGATAAAACGGAAAATATTTCTCCGCTGATTTTATTTTCAAAAATATTTCTTTGAAATCTTTGATGCACCGCTATTTGGTGGTGCATCCTATGCTGAATTTAGGGAATTTTATCACCCTTTTCCCACATTTACCCACTAAAATAGCATGGTTTCATGATTGTCTCCTAATTTCCGCTTAAGAGTTAAAACATAATTTTTAGGCCTTAATTGGTTAATTTTAATTTACCGTTAATTCTACTAGATGCCTTGATGTGTGTGTTAGTGATTTCAGGTTGAAAAGGCTAGGAATGGATCAAAGAAATGAAGAGAAAAGCATGCAAAGTGGAGAAATCATGGAAAATCAAGGATTTGGGATGAGATCAACGACGCGCACCGCAGCAGACGCACACGCGTGAATTGTGAGGTCGCATGGCGACACGCACGCGTACATGACGCGTACGCGTGGGAAGCAAAATCGTCAAGCGACGCGCACGCGTGATGTACGCGTACGCGTCGATGCTCACACGTGACCCACTTAAAGCAAATCCGCTGGGGGCGATTTATGGGCTTTTCAGGCCCAAATCCAACTCATCTCTGATGCTATTTAACCCAAGGACTGAAGGGGAATCACAATTAGTGACCAATTAGTTTAGTTTAGTTTAGTTTTGAAGGGAAAGTTAGTTTCTAGAGAGAGAAGCTCTTACTTCTCTCTAGAATTAGGATTAGGTTAGATCTAGATTAGAATTTCTTAGATATAGGTTAATTTCATGCTTTGATTTACGTTTCCTTTGCAAGTTCTTTTTTCTCTACCTCTCCTCTCTCTAGTTTAGCATTTAGTTCTTGTAATTTTCTACTTTTATGTTGATGCACTTTTGTTCTTCCATTTTCCTTTTAATGCAATTCATGTTTTGATTTCCTTTATTGTTGATTTGCTTTATTGTTGTTAATTCCTTGCAATTGAGTAGTGTAGATTTACTTTCCTTGCAATTTACTATGATTTCTTTTTGTGCCTTCCAAGTGCTTGACAAAATGCTTGGTTGGATTTTAGAATATATTTTTTCCCTCTTGGCCTAGGTAGAGTAATTAGTGACTCTTGAGTTATCAAACTCCTTTGTTGATTGATAATTAGAAGTTACTAATTGACTTGAATGCCACTAAAGCTAGTCTTTCATTATGATTTGGCTAGGACTTGTGGAATCAAGTTAATTCATCCACTCGACTTTCCTTCATAGTTAGAGGTTAACTAAGTGGGAGCAATGGACAATTCTCATCACAATTGATAAGGATAGCTAGGATAAGACTTCTAGTTCTCATACCTTGCCAAGAGTTTTTGTTAGTGTTAGTTTATTTCTTTGCAATTTATATTTCTTGTCTCTTAACTCAAAAACCCCAAAACATACTTCATAGCCAATGACAAGAACACTTTATTGCAATTCCTAGGGAGAACGACCCGAGGTTTGAATACTTCAGTTATTAATTTTAGGAGTTTGTTACTTGTGACAAACAAATTTTTTTATGAAAAGATTATTGTTGGTTTAGAAACTATACTTGCAACGAAAATTCATATGTGAAATTCTATACCATCAATTTTCCATTCATCAATCCTTGAATAACGATTTATAAAGTTTAAAAATCGCAAAATCAGGCGAGCTATTCAAATTTACCCACACCCCTTTCCAAACCTCTTTCACATGAAACATTGAGAAAAACAACTCTAACGAAGGTTTCACTTCCAGAAAGTCCATCAATAAACCTAAAAAATATCCAACTATTTGGATACAACTGAGACAAAGCACAATTCAACTGCTTCAAAACACTACACTCAAAGCCTGTGAATAGAAGCTTCACCCGAAACTCTTCCAAAACACAACTATATATATAAAAATACTCAAAATGATTTTTTCTATAAAAGACATGCTCAACCCTCGTGCATGACAACAATTCTATCCGAATCCCAGACCTTATTATCTTTGAAGTATCTATTTCATCCACACTATCCTTATCAACGAAGTGAGACCCACGAACCTTCACATCCTCACTCACCCACAATTATAAGACCCATCATCATTAAATTTTTGCAAATTTTTTCTTTTTTTCTTACCCATTGTTTACCATAAACAAAAAGGAAGGAAGAAAGTGAAGGGATAAAAATTTAAAATAGAAAGTGAAATAACCTCTTATACTCATCTCTTAATATTCAAAAAACATGTTTTAACGAAACTGCACTTACTTCAATAAAACCTCCATGATTCCAAAATGAGTTAGCCAACATTTAATAAAACGTTTTAGTTCCAAATTCATCACAGCCGTTGTTTCCCAAAGAAACCAACAATAATAAATCTCATTAGAAATTGGAATTACACACACTTTTTAATAACAAGATTTTTCAATTTTTTTCCTTTTTTCAACAAAATTGTAACCGCTACTTGTTTTACATTCATTTTTATTTGATAAAATATGTTGAACTGGGGCTCCATACCGTTAACAAAGGCCGAGTTATAACTTAATAAAAGCTCAACTTATTTCATCAAAATATCACCAGGTCAAGTTTTGGGGCTGTGATACGACCGTTATACATCGGTTATATGTTATAACTCAGTCATGAATGTTATAGACCAGCTGTCAATAACTATCATTCAAACAAGCACCAAAACGTCAAATATGCTATTACTCTTTGTTTAAAACGTCATTACTCGGAGACAAAATCGTTACTCTTCATTTTTAGATATAAAGGAAAGGGTAAGAAAATTCTTAAGATCATTACAGTTTACAAAGCCTATTATTCACTTACTGACTTGAGTGTCGGAGTGCCTTTTGCAAGTACCCACCTCTTATTCTCTCATTACTAATGTATAACTCATCTCGACAGAAAACTTGTAGATATTTACCGACGGACGAACTATACACTGATTAACCTCCACAAAAATAAAAATATGTTATTTATTTTATTTTTAATGTATATTTTATATTTTAATTTTCATAATGTATTTTGTATAAATAGCTTATTTCAGTCTCATTATTTTTCTCTTTTTTTTGTTTCTATGTCATCTTTTCTTTCAATTTATTTTGGTTTTTATTTTATTCAAATTTTTTATTAATGATTAATGA
>NC_029790.2:17615804-17622899 GCF_000816755.2 Arachis ipaensis | reverse complement strand
AATTTTAGTGTTTTGAAGTAAAATTTGTGTTTTTTTTTTGTTATTTAACTAAAAAAATTATACAATTCAAAATAATTTTTATATATGCAATTAAAATTTAAGTATTGTTTGTAATTTTTTATAACAAACACAATTTTTTGAAACAACACAAAAATATAAACAATACACATAAATTTGTGGACAAAAATTTTGCATTTTCTATCTTATTTTTTCTCCAACACTTCATTCTTTTTCTTCTTTTATTTTTTTTTCACTTTCTCAAGAAAAAAAAACCAAAAACAGGAGAAGAAAAAAAATATACAAATAGATGTGATGAAGAAGAAGAAAAAAAAGTGTGATGAAAAAAAAATTAAAAAAAAATATAACAAAATAACAGTGACAAAAGAAATGTGTGATTCATATACAAATTATTTGTAAATAGTTTTTGTTAGATCAATAAATTATGGAACAATTTAGTATGATTTGATTCTAAAAAAGATTATTTGTCTAATACTATATATGTTTTATACATCTTTTTAGAAAAATACTAGATAAACAAGTTATAATTAAGTTTAAACAAGTTTTTTTTCTTCTTCTTATGCCTCTTCTTTTTCATCTTTTTCTTGATTAAAATTTTTTGTTATCAATTTTTAAACTATTATATTAATTTAGTTGAATTTAGTTACTAAAATAATTTGGTTATATAGCATCATTCTTCTTTTAATTATATAAAAGACAATGTTTTTATTTTTATTTATTATTTTTAATATTAAAAACGAAAAGATATAAAAAAAAAAAAATATACACAAAGATAATGCAATGTGCCGTTATTGGTGGATTTTTCATGTGACATATATATTTTCTTCCTTCTTCATAGTATATATGGTCTATGATATTTGCTCTATGGAATTGTTGGTTCTTTGCATTAGACATGGCTATAAACGAAGCTACAAGAGAAGAGGTTGTGGCAGTGTCTTAATTAATAGTTAACCAAGATAATAATATATAAAAAGTCCTGCCAAATGAAATTCTGAAAGCGCACTAGGAATTAGGACAATAGCACTGACCTCAATGTTAGAAAATATAATATTTTTGTTGTCCATTTTCACGTAAGAATTAAGATAGGATAATTATGTTATTAAATTAAAGCGGTTGAAGTTTGAATTGAAATTAGGCTAAATAATACTTTAACATTTGAAACGTGTTTTTCTAGTAGTTTTGTTTTTATCAAGCTAAATTTCAATTTAATTATTTTCAAATGCTATCATCACGTCGTTTTCTTATTATTCTTGTTATTGTTCATTTAAGGATTAAGTACTGAAATCGTCCCTAAGGTAAGTGGCGAAAATCAAATTCGTCTCCGACGTTTTTTTGCTATTAAAATCATCCCGAACGTTCAGAAACACTTTAAAATCATCCTTTCCCAAATTTTTGGACCAAAATACCCTCATCATCATCATTCTCCTCTTCAATTTAATTAGTAAAATTTTGAAGCATACAACAACCTATTAGAATAAAAATTGGTGATATGACTCATATTTAAAAAACCAGTACTAGACCAATTCTATCTCAAGTAAGGGATGCATTGAAGTGAGAAGTGATCATGAGAGTACGAGAGAAGGATCGAGAACATCTGAGGTGGGAAAATACAGAAGGAGATAACTATACGGAATAAACATGGTAAAGATCCTAAGGTTTGGAATAAAGAAGAGTATTAAAGATTGGAGCTTGATTCTTTTTTTTTTCGTTGACAATTTGTCGGAAAATATAGCAAAATGAGAATTTTTTAATATGTTCAAATGGACAGGTAAAATCATCGACATATATCTGTCGCAAAAGAATAAAAATGATCAGATCTACCTGTTTGTTTTTGTATGATACACTACAAAGGGAGGAACTTTGAAGGCTGTTGCAGATATAAATAGTTTGGTGTTGAGAGGCAAAAAATTGTTTGTCGGAGAAGCGAAGTATAGAAGGAGAACTGTGATGCAAAATACGAAGCGCAAAAGAGTGAAGGTGATCACCAGTCATGATGCTGGAGGAAGCCATCCACAAACAAAGAATGTGAAAGTAGCTGAAGAGAAAGTGGTGAGGCAGCCGTCAGATGCACCCGTCAAAGATCCAAATAGTTACGGATGGACAAAGAAATTGGAAGTACCGATAGCAAGTGAGAATGTCATCTGGCTGCAGAGAAGTATTGTCGGAGGTACGAAGTCCGCGATTGATTTTAATTCACTGCAACAAAAGATTCATAGGGGCTAGCTATGTGTAACACAGGTAAGGGAGTTAGGGGCATATAAAGCAATGGTAACATTTGACATTGTGCTTAGTGCTGAAGAAGCTTACACTTTTAGAATGAACAATTTATTAAAGTTGTTTTATATGATATAGAGATGGGACGAGACTGAGAAAAGTAAGTCTAGAAGAGTTTGGTTGGAGTGTTATGGAATTCCACTACATGCATGGTCAAGGAACATTATAATTGGTGCAAGTGGGTTTGACGTTCTTGTAAGAGAAGTGGATGGAGAGATGTATCGGGAGAAATACTTTCGAAAGAGTAAAGAGGAGGCAAGAGACAGGCACATGGTAAATGGAAAAGAGATGCAGCATGAAGGAATTAGTGGCATATTGAATCATAGAGATGAACGGAGGGTGGTTGTTTAGGATCATGTGGTAGTGTTGATGACTATGGACCATAGGAACGATGAACAAGATAAGGACAGGTTTGTAAATTTATGTCTAGATTTGAACAAATGGAATCACAAAAATTCAATTTCTCATTATGGGAACGGTAACTACGCGGCATTAAAGGAGAAGGGGGATTCTCAGGGATCATACGAAATTAATAAGGAGATTGATTCGGAGGATACGGTATCTTATATTTATGAAGAACGATATGATTACCAAACAAATATTTATACAAGGAATGATAATAGACTGGGAGATAGTAGGCCCAATAAGGTTATTAAGGGACATGATGGTTGGGTGAGGGAGAGGGCCCGTTGGACTAGGTCTGCTGATGGACTCCCCAATCGGGTTGGGTCTGACCCGGTTCCAACGTTGACCCGACAGGAGCTGATCCCCCTGAATCATGTTGCTATGAGTGCGGCGCCTCTAAGGTTGAGTGGGGAAGAGGCTGGGACGTGGCACAGGGGGGAGGAGGAATGCGGACGCCTCGGGTCGAAGGTAAAGGGAGCCTTCTACCATGCCAATCCGGCAAGGGAAGAAGACATCGACCGTGGCTGTGATGCGTACGGAGCCTAGAGGCATGAGTGGCGTAGGGGTCGAGTCGCAAAACCGAATGGATGATGGCTGTGGACAGCAACGTGAGTTGGAGGAGGGCGCACGGGGGCCGCAGCTGGGGGGCTTGATGGAGGGATGAGCACCGCCGTGGAAGCCACCAACCAGGAGATAGAATGACGGCAAATGAGGCAAGAGATGGGCTTGAACACAGAAGCAATACATGCTCTATAGGCCTCCTGTAACTCGGACGATACGAGGAGGACGTGGATTGCAGGTGCTGCGGGCCATGGTACTATTGATGACATAATCAGAAACTACAAAGCACTAGAGGTGAAACGGCAATTTTGAGGCGAGACAGGTTTGGGACTGGAGAAGGGGAAAATCTTGATGGATGAATCGGCTCAAGGTAATGGCAACGGACAAGAAGAAGAACACGAGAATGGTGCAGAATCGGGTTCAGAGATGGGGGATGGCTTGGATGGTGGTAGAAAGCTAGACACTGAGGAACAGAGGCTGAGTTGGGAAGAGGAGATGGCTGAAACAAAGAGGTTTGGAAACTAGCTGTAGAATCAGGCGCTCAGTGCAGTGATGAGGAGGATATTATGGCTATTTTGCAGGAGCAAAATGAAGCAATTGCTATGAAGCGAAGACAGAATAATCAAAAAGAAAAACTTCAAAGAAGCCGGCCAAAAAATCGTAAACAGGTGTGTAATAATTTTGTTAAATGATCTTAATTTCTTGGAATATAAGGGGGTTGGGAGGTGCTGCAAAAGGTAGTATGATAAAGAATTCTAAAAGTAAATTTAGGTTGGAAATATTGGGTTTGGTAGAAACAAAGAAGAAGTTGGTGACTAAAGTTGATATTGTTCGTATCTGGGGAAGTGACAAAGCGTGTTGGGAGTTTGTTCCGCCTCGAGTGGAGTTGTTCACTTGGTTTGTATTGGTAGGCCGGGTCAATACAAAGGACCGGCTAAGTAGACTGGAATCCTGCAACAGAATGATAAGTATACAACATTTATTTATCACTTGTGAGTACTCTTGGCAGGTGTGGTGTGCTTGGATCTTGGCGTTTGGATAGGTGTGGATTGTCCCCAGTACTTTGAAAGAGCTGCCGATGAGAAAAGATGTGCAAGTATTGGCTAGTTGGGTTCTTCTTAGTTATATGGATTATTTGGTTACGACGGAATGATGTTATATTTCACTACAAGACAACATGGAATTGGGTTTGTGTGGATCAATCTTGTTCTTGTGCTACGGAGTGGTGTTGTAAATAACTCATGTTGTTAATGGTTATGCCGGAGATGACATAAGAGTTGCTTGTTTTTTATGGTTCTTGTCTTTCTCTTACTTACTCCACTTAAGTGTTGAGCTCTTTCTTTCAAAAAAAATAGTAAAATTTTGACATGACACTTGATTGGGAGTTATCTGAAACGGTGATTTGAGTCTAGATGTGAGGTTCAGACTTTTTCTGAGGCAGCGTCCGACTTATGCTGATGTCGAGGTGCCGCTGTTCGTGTTTCTCGTGAAGAGATGGGGGATGATACCTACAAAAGACTCTGATACTTAAGTTAGCAAAAACTTTAGGTAGGTTTTAGTAGATTATGTTCTGAATATACCCGAGAATGTTAGTGTATTTATAATAGAAAGATAACCACCTTTTGAGTGGTTCTACCTTTATTGGTGGATATCTTGGGAAGTTGTTAAAATTTTCCTTCTTGATAAATGGGAGATATCTTATGAGTTAGTTACTCATTCAGATAAGTAAAACTGAGATAATGTTGTCGTGTCCGACCTCTATGAGGTCGAGTATGAGAAGAAGAGACCCCCTTTTGTGGGTTAGGCCTTTAACCTTTTTGAGCCTGCCTTTGTTTTAGGTCAGAGCATGAACATTAACCCTTCTTGAGTCCGAGCTTTTATGAGGTCGGGCTCAAGCATTTGTGACTGTATGTCAGGTAGGCCGTCCTTTTGAAATAGGTCGGGTTCTTGGCGTGTTTTGAAAACGTTACAATTTTTTGTAACGGTCACGCACGCCATTTTTTCTGTTACCTTGGTATTTGCGCACGTCATTAATGAGGGATATGAAATGACATTTTTGCTTCCAATGTCTTATTAATACCTTATTTTTCCTTCTTTCTTCGTTTTTTCGTTTCTGAAATGTTCGCTCCCTTTCCTTCCTTTCCTTCACTTCCTTGCCCTTCGTTCCAACATTCAAGATTTATCCATCTTAAAACTTTTAGAGGATTTTGTTCGCACTTTTGGAGAGGACCGTTCATGTTTTTATAGTTTTGACATGCCCTTCTGTTTTCACACTTCTTCAAGGTTGGTGCTTTTATCTATCTTTTCTTGATTTTTTGTATTCTGGGTTTATGCATGTGTGAATGAATGGTAGTTGTAAAATGTTGCTTGTGATTGCCACTTTGACTTTGGGACTTTGCGTTCTTGAAAATCTGATTTTGGTTGTGTTCTTGGAAATCTAATTTTGGCTGTTTGAAAAGATTTTACTATTGCTGTGGTTCTGAACGTGGGGTTCTATATTGCCCCCAGATGATGCCATTTTTGTATAGAAATTACTTCATTTCTATATGTAAGTGGTATCGCATAACTGTTTGTGCTCTAGGAGGGTTTTGCAATGTCAACCTGACCTCTTTTGAATTTTGTGAATGCTTGTGTTACTTCTGTTTTACGTCCGGGATGTTAGTGTCAATATGTGAAATTGACCTGACTTTCTAATTGCTTTCCTTGTTTTTTCCGATTTGTAATGATGGTTTTTTGTTTTGTTGCATTGTAGGTATAGCGTGTATGTCTCATTCAGTAGTTCACAGCATGTCGTCTAAGGACCCGTCCGACTTGAAATGGGTAGATTTAACTATTCTTACCCTTGTCCATGTGATAGATAACAAATATGCCGAAACCTTTCGTAGACATCACATGCTACGTTTAAGTCGAGAGGATGCGAGAAACTATGGGATTGTCGTTGCTGACTCTAAGGAGAGGGTGTGCTTCCCCCGACTTGATAGGTGGGAACGATATTTCATATATTTCTATGATTGTTTTTTCACAAAGTTAAGGGTTACTTTTCCTTTTTCTGAGTTTGAATCCGAGGTCCTTAAGTTCTGTAACATTGCTCCTCCACCCTAATTGCATCCCAATTCTTGTGGCTTCTTAAAAATATACCAACTTCTTTGTTGGAAACTAGATGTCTGACTTTCTGTTAAAGTCTTCTTTTACCTCTTCGTGCTCACCGAACCTTTTAGTTTTGAAAAGCAAGGTTGGCTCTCTTTCTGTACTATTTAAGGTAGGAAAATGTTCGCTATTTTTTATGAGTCCTTTTACGATTTTAAAAATTATTTCTTTAAGGTTCGAGCTGTAGAAAGTGTCTGACCTTTTTTCTGAATGATGAGGATGAGCCTATTTTTCCTTTGTATTGGGACATGAACCTTGTGATAGTTAAGTATAACTTAGATGACTTAGACGAGGTAGAAGAGAGTGTGGCCAGGGTGTTTCAGGAGTTCTGAGGCCGAGCTCCTTATCTGGACACAAAGAGGCATTTAGGGAACTGGAGCCAGCTTCAGTCCGAGCTAGGTAATTTTCTCTTCTTTTTATGAATTTTGTTTGTAAAATTGAATTGATGACTAATGTTCCTTTATTTGGGTATTGCAGAAAGGATAGCTCCTAAGTCAACTTCCATGAAAACGCTCCATTGCAGAAGGAAGAACGTTGTTGCGTAGAATATACAATTAAAAGAAGCTAGTGAAACTGCCGACCTGTCCTCGCCCTTGAAGTCGGACTTGGGCGCGTCAGCTTCTCTGAAGATTATTCCCGACTTGACCACTCAATCTACTCCTCTTCCAGGCTCGGCCAAACAAGCAACTC
>NC_029790.2:17588292-17615770 GCF_000816755.2 Arachis ipaensis | reverse complement strand
TCCTAAGAGGCGCAAACCTCGGAGTCAGGGAGTATATATGAGAAGGGCTTTGACGACCTTTCTTGGAGCAAAAAGCGCATCCTTCCTCATAGTTATATCAGCATGGATGATGTTATTATTAGAAGCCACCGTCAGCTCCTCACTCGAGGTGGAGTTCGGACGGCTGGTATTTGCATAGCCTTGGCCAGAGAGTTAGAGAAGACTCCCCTTAATGCCACTAGTAGCTCCTTGGCTGCCTCTTAGGTTGAAGTGGCCTCTTTGAGGGAGTCTAAGAAGGATTTTGAAGAAGAGAGAAACGCACTACTATCTGACCTTGGCAAAGCTCGGGCTAAAGTCAAACAAGTGGAGGCTGCTCTGGCCATATTGGAGGGTTTGAAGAAGAAGGACGAGGAATATACCCAGGTATTTGGCGAAAAGCTTGATTTGGTTGATGCGGTTACTAAAGCTTAGGACAGGTATGCGGATCTTGAGGAGTCTGTGGCTGAGGGTATGGACAAAATGGTTGAAAACTTGAAAGCTAAGTTCTGAGTTATTACTCCTAAGGTGAACCTCTCTCTCATCAGCCCGGACAATATAGTGGTGGACGGAAAAATTGACCCTGCTCCAGATGATAAGGAGGACATCCCTGCACCCGATCCGAAGACCTTGGGGGCACATCTCGGACAGACTTCTCAGATTCCCAATCCTCAATCTAATGGTGAGCCCCTTCCTTCTCCAAATCATCCAATTTCCGCGGTGCTAGTATTTGAATACGCCCCGACCTCTCCCCCTCAAGTCGAAGATGCTGTCACAGGAGAACAACTCAATCCTTTGTAACTTTTGTAGTTTGAATGGCCCGACTTGTGTGTTTTTAATCTTTATAATAGTTTTGTCTTGAACAATTTCTATTTTGTCTTAGTTGTAGTTTTGAACAACTTTATGATCTTGTTAAAAAAATATTTCTTCACTACTTTAATAGTGATTTTTTGGTATAAGTGATTGCGTCATTTGAAATATATCTTAGTTTGTATAGCTGTTTAGTTGAAACATTTTATTTTGACAACTTTTGATGCTGTTTTTCGCTAAGTTCGAAATGATGTCGGTGAAGTAGATCAGTCCTTTCTAAACTTTTCATATACAAATATTATGTTTTCCATTGTAAGTTTCGACTTTGTGTAATCGGACTTTTTCCAAGTTACTTTGACATTTCATTTTTGGTCTGACTTATTTTTTAGGCTAGTTTACGAACTGCTTACATAACTTTTTATATTTATTTGTACCTCGTCACTTCATCTTGCCAACCACATAGGTCGCTCAACGATTTTTGCCATTTTTTGAGTTTAAATTAATGCATTTGAGAATGGAAGATCTGGTAGAAGAAATATCTTATTATGGATAATAAAAAAGGGTTTGACATAAGTTTGGTACTCAAGATTTTCTTATATTCCCTAATCCTTACTGTGATGCCTCATTAAAACCCCTTTCAGGAAAACCTTTTTCGAGAGAAAATCATGAAGTCAGAAAAAAGAGTACACCAGGGAGCAAGGTGTGCTTTTCTAACTATAATACCTTTTTAAGTTACATGCATGCCACGACCATGGGAGCTTGTTCCCTGTTAAGTCGGACACCTTACAGTAACCGTTTCCTAAGACCTCGAGACCTTGTAAGGCCCTTTCCAATTTGCTGCCAGCTTTCTCTCTCTCGACTTCTGAACTCCGATGTCATTTTTTATCAGTATAAGGTCGTTTGTGGTAAAGCTTCTCTTGATTACCTTCTGGTTGTACCTTAAGGCCATCTTTTACTTCAATACTTCTTCTTTAATCCGAGCTTATTCTCGGACTTCTGAAAAGAGGTCGAGTTCTTTCTTTTATGCTTGGATATTAATCACTTCATCATAGAATCTAACTCTTGGAGATTTTCAGCGATCTCTATAGGAATCATGGCTTCTATGCCATAAGCAAGTCGGAAAAGGTGACTCCCCTATTGTTGAATGAAGAGTTGTCTGATATGCCCACAAAACTTGAGGAAGCTCGTCTGCCCATGCTCCCTTTGCATCTTGTAGTCTGCACTTCAACCCAGCCAATATTACTTTGTTTGCTGCTTCAGCTTGTCCGTTGGCTTGAGGGTTGATGAACGGACTTTTTCTAGTAAAGAATTCACAATAAATTCTCGTTGCTAGTATAGTTTCTAAACCAACAAAGAATCCTTTTATACAAAAATTTGTTTGTCACTAAAGCAAACCCAATAAAATTAAGCCGAAGTATTTAAACCTCGGGTCGTCTCTCAAGGAATTGCAGGGAAGTGTACTTATAATTGGTTATGGGATTTTATCTTTTTAGGTTTTTGAAATAAGGAACAAGGAAATAAAATGGCAAGAAATTAAATTAATAACTAGAAAAGCTCTTGGCAAGGTATGAGAACTAGACGTCTTATCCTAGTTATCCTTATCAATTGTGATGAGAATTGTCCGTTGCTACCACTTAGTTAACCTCTAACTGTGAAGGAAAGTCAAGTGGATGAATCAATTTGATTCTTCAAGTCCTAGTCAACTCCTAAGGAAAGACTAGCTTTAGAGGGATCCAAATCAACTAGCAAATTTTAATTATCAGTCAACAAGGGAGTTTGATAACTCAAGAATCTCCAATTACTCAACCAAAGCCAAGAATATAAAAATCTAATTTAAAATCCTCCCAAGAATTTTATCAAACACTTGGAAGGCACAACATAAAAGCATATAAAACTTCTAAAAGGAATCATGTGAATAATGGGACAAATCAGAAGAAAGGAGTTCTTGAGATTGATACTCTGAATGCCATATTGGCTCAGAACAAAATATTGACTCAGCAAGTCAATATGATTTCTCAGAGTCTATCTGGCATGCAAGCAGCAACAGGCAGTACCAAAGAAGCTTCATATGAAGAAGAAGCGTATGATCCTGAGAACCCAGCAATGGAAGAGGTGAATTACATGGGAGAACCCTATGGAAACACCTATAATCTTTCATGGAGAAATCATCCAAATCTCTCATGGAAGAACCAACAGAGGCCTCAACAAGGCTTTAACAACAGTAATGGTGGAAGAAATAGGTTTAGCAATAGCAAGCCTTTTCCATCATCTTCTCAGCAACAGACAGAGAACTTTGAGTAGAATAGTTCTGGCTTAGCAACCATAGTCTCTGATCTATCTAAGACCACACTAAGTTTTATGAATGAAACAAGATCCTCCATTAGAAATTTGGAGGCACAAGTGGGTCAGCTGAGTAAGAAAGTTACTGAACTTCCTCCTAGTACTCTCCCAAGTAATACAGAAGAGAACCCAAAGAGAGAATGCAAGGCCATAAACACGTCCCACATGGCTGAATGCATAGAGGAGGGAAAGACAGTGATTTCCACTGAGGAAGACCTCAATGGACGTCCACTGGCCTCCAAGGAGTTCCCTAATGAGGAACCATGTGAATCTGAGGCTCATACAGAGACCATAGAAATTCTATTGAATTTACTTCTGCCATTTATGAGCTCTGATGAGTATTCTTCCTCTGAAGAGGATGAAGATGTTACTGAAGAGCAAGTTGCTAAGTACCTTGGAGCAATCATGAACCCCCCTTGCTCACCAAAGAACTGGATGACTTGACTAGGTAGAGATTACCTCAGAAGAGACAGGATCCTGGAAAATTCTCAATACCTTGTACCATAGGCACCATGACCTTAGAGAAGGCTCTGTGTGACCTGGGGTCAAGTATAAACTTTATGCCACTCTCTGTGATGGAGAAGCTAGGGATCCTTGAGGTACAAGCTGCAAGAATCTCACTAGAGATGGCAGACAATTCAAGGAAACAGGCTTATGGACTTGTAGAGGATGTCTTGGTAAAGGTTGAAGGCCACTACATCCCTGCTGATTTCATAATCCTAGACACTGGAAAGTGTATGGATGAATCCATCATCCTTGGCAGACCCTTCCTAGCCACAACAAAAGCTGTGATTGATGTTAACAGAGGAGAATTGGTCCTTCAAGTGAATGAGGATTCCCTTGTGTTTAAAGGTCAAGGATCCCCCTCTGTAGTCATGGAGAGAAAGCATGAAAAGCTTCTCTCAATACAGAGTCAAATAGAGCCCCCACATTCAAACTCTAAGTTTGGTGTTGGGAGGCCATCATCATGCTCTGAGTATCTGTGAGGCTCCATGAGAGCCCACTGTCAAGCTATTGACATTAAAGAAGCGCTTGTTGGGAGGCAACTCAATTTTATTATATCTATTTATTTTCTATTGTTATTTTATGTTTTTTGTATGTTGATGATCATGTGAAGCCACAAAAATAACTGAAAAAAAAATAGAATGAAAAATAGTATTAAAAACAGCACACCCTGGAGGAGAAGCTTACTCGCGTTTAAACGCCAGCAAGGGTAGCAGAATGGGCGTTAAACGCCCAGTCTGGCACCATTTTGGGCGTTTAACGCCAAAAAGGGGGCACAGAGCTGGCGTTTAAATGCCAGAAAGGGAAGAAAAGCTGGCGTTAAACTCCAGAAATGGGCAGCAACCTAGCGTTTAACGCCAGGATTGGCAATCAAGCGGGCGTTTACACGCCAACATGGTGCAGGGATGAGAAATCCTTGACACCTCAGGATTTGTGGACCCACAGGATCCCCCACCTACCTCATCTCTCTCTCTCTTCTTCACACCTTCCCAAAACATCCTTCCCCAAATATCCTTCACCAATCACCTCAATACCTCTTCCCCAAAAACCCCTCACCTATCAAATCCTACCCTCTTCTCCATAATCTCTTCACAATCCACATCCATCCATCATAAAACCCCACCTACCTCACCTTTCAAATTCAAACCACTTCCCCTCCCCCCCAAACCCACCCATACATAGCCAAACCCTACCCCTCTCTCCACTCCTATATAAACCAATCTTCAATCCTTCATTTCCACATATCACAAATACAACATCTCCCCCTTGGCCGAAACTCCCACCACCCTACGTACCCCTAATTCTTCTTCTACTATTTTCTTTCTTCTTTTGCTCGAGGACGAGCAAACCTTTTAAGTTTGGTGTGGTAAAAGCATTGCTTTTTGTTTTTCCATAACCATTTATGGCACCAAAGGCCAGAAAAACCTCTAGAAAGAGGAAAGGGAAGGCAAAAGCTTCCACCTCCGAGTCATAGGAGATGGAGAGATTCATCTCAAGGGTGCATCAAGAGCACTTCTATGAAGTTGTGGCCAAGAAAAAGGTGATCCCCGAGGTCTCTTTCAAGCTCAAAAGGGTGAATATCTGGAGATCCGACATGAGATTCGAAGAAGTGGTTGGGAAATGCTCACCAACCCCATTCAACAAGTCGGGATCTTAATGATTCAAGAGTTCTATGCCAATGCATGGATCACCAAGAACCATGATCAAAGTGTGAACCCGGACCCAAGAAATTGGCTTACAATAGTCCGGGGGAAATGCTTAGATTTCAGTCCGGAAAATGTAAGGTTGGCATTCAACTTACCCATGATGCAAGGAGATGTACGCCCCTACACTAGAAGGGTCAACTTTGATCAAAGGTTGGACCAAGTCCTCATAGACATTTGTGAAGAGGGCACTCAATGGAAGAGAGATTCAAGAGGGAAGCCGGTTCAACTAAGAAGGCATGACCTCAAGCCCGTGGCTAGGGGATGGTTGGAGTTCATCCAACGCTCAATCATTCCCACTAGCAACCGGTCTGAAGTTACTATAGACTGGGATATCATGATCCATAGCATCATGATTGGAGAGGAAGTAGAAGTTCATGAGGTTATATCCCTAGAACTCTACAAGGTGGCGGATAAGTCCTCTACTTTGGCAAGGTTAGCCTTCCCTCATCTCAATTGTCACCTCTGCAATTCAGCTGGAATTGACATAGAGGAAGACATCCTCATTGAAGAGGACAAGTTCATCACTAAGAAAAGGATGGAGCAAACAAGAGAGCCCACTCATGGACCTCAACAAGAGCATGAGGAAGTTCCTCATCATGAAATCCCTGAAATGCCTCAAGGGATGTACTTTCCTCCACAAAACTATTGGGAGCAAATTAACACCTCCCTATGAGAATTAAGTTCCAATATGGGACAACTAAGGGTGGAGCACCAAGAGAATTCCATCCTCCTCCATGAAATTAGAGAAGACCAAAGAGTCATGAGGGAGGAGCAACAAAGGCAAGGAAGAGACATTGAGGAGCTCAAGCACTCCATAAGATCCTCAAGAGGAAGAACAAGCCGCCATCACTAAGGTGGACCCATTCTTTAATTTCCTTGTTCTTATTTTTTCTGTTTTTCGAAAATTATGCTTTATGTTCTATCTATGTTTGTGTCTTTATTAGATGATCATTAGTGTCTAGTGTCTATGCCTTAAAGCTATAAATGTCCTATGAGTCCATCACCTTTCTTAAATGAAAAATGTTTTTAATTGCAAAAGAAAAAGAAGTCCATGAATTTCGAATTTTAAAATAGTTTAATTATTTTGATGTGGTGGCAATACTTTTTATTTTCTGAATGAATGATTGAACAGTGCATATTTTTGAATTTGTTGTTTATGAATGTTAAAATTGTTGGCTCTTGAAAGAATGATGAAAAAGGAGAAATATTATTGATAATCTAAAAAAATCATAAAATTGATTCTTGAAGCAAGAAAAAGCAGTGAAAAGCTTGCGAAAAAAAATATGGCGAAAAAATAAATAAAAGAAAAAGAAAGAAAAAGAAAAAGCAAGCAGAAAAAGCCAGTAACCCTTTAAACTAAAAGGCAAGAGTAAAGTAAAAAGGATCCAAGGCTTTGAGCATTAATGGATAGGAAGGCCCACAAGAATAAAATCCTGGCCTAAGCGGCTAAACCAAGCTGTCCCTAACCATGTGCTTGTGGCGTGAAGGTGTCAAGTGAAAAGCTTGAGACTGAGTGGTTAAAGTCATGGTCCAAAGCAAAAAGAGTGTGCTTAAGAGCTCTGGACACCTCTAATTAGGGACTCTAGCAAAGCTGAGTCACAATCTGAAAAGATTCACCCAGTTATGTGTCTGTGGCATTTATGTATCCGGTGGTAATACTGGAAAATAAAATGCTTAGGGTCACGGCCAAGACTCATAAAGTAACTGTGTTCAATAATCAACATACTGAACTAGGAGAATCAATAACACTATCTGAATTCTGAGTTCCTATAGAAGCCAATCATTCTGAACTTCAAAGGATAAAGTGAGATGTCAACACTGTTCAGAAGCAAAAAGCTACTAGCCCAGCTCATCTAATTAAAACTTATCTTCATAGGTGTTTTCGGAATTTATTGTATATTATCTTCTTTTTATCCTACTTTATTTTTAGTTTCTTGGGGACAAGCAACAATTTAAGTTTGGTGTTGTGATGAGCGGATAATTTATACGCTTTTTGGCACTGTTTTTAGGTAGTTTTTAGTATGATTTAGTTATTTTTTATTATGTTTTACTAGTTTTTATTCAAAAATCACATTCTTGGACTTTACTATGAGTTTGTGTGTTTTTCTGTGATTTCAGGTATTTTCTGGCTGAAATTGAGGGACCTGAGCAAAAATCTGATTCAGAGGCTGAAAAAGGACTGCAGATGTTGTTGGATTCTGACCTCCTTGCACTCGAAGTGGATTTTCTGGAGTTACAGACGCCCAATCGGCACGCTCTCAATTGCGTTGGAAAGTAGTCATCCTGCGCTTTTCAGTAATATATAATAGTCCATATTTTGCCTGAGATTTGATGGCCCAAACCGGCGTTCTAAGTCAGCATAAAAATTCTGGCGTCAAAACGCCAGAACTGGCATAAAAGCTGGAGTTAAACGCCCAAACTGGCACAAAAGCTGGCGTTTAACTCCAAGAGAAGCCTATGTACGTGAAAACTTCAATGCTCAGCCCAAGCACACACCAAGTGGGCCCGGAACTGGATTTCTGCATCATTTACTCATTTCTGTAAACCCTAGGTTACTAGTCCTCTATAAATAGGACCTTTTGCTATTGTATTTTGATCTATCTATCTTGAAATCGATCTCTTGATCACATTTTGGGGGGCTGGCCTCACGGTCATGCCTAGACCTTTTGTTCTTATGTATTTTCAACGGTGGAGTTTGTACACCCCATAGATTAAGATGCGGAGCTCTGCTGTTCCTCATGAATTAATGCAAAGTACTATTGTTTTTCTATTCAACTCAAGCCTATTTCTTCTCTAAGATATTCATTCTCACACAAGAATATGATGAATGTGATGATTATGTGACACTCATCACCATTTTCACCTATGAACACGTGCCTGACAACCACTCCCATTCTACATGCAAACAAGCTTGAAGGATGGTTGAAGGAAAAGGAAGAACAAAATAGAAAGAAAAGGAAGAAAATATTGATTTGTGAGTTGTGAGAGATGGTTGAAGGATGGGCTCTATAAATAGAGTTATTCTCCAATATATCTTGGGAGTAGAGACACCTAAATCATAATACACATATCCCGGGTGTTGAGACCCAAATTACACCCCTGACTTTATCTCAGATGCTATGACTCTGTCAAGAGAATTCTATTTATCTCTGGTGTTGAGACCTCTTTCTCAGTTTTCACTTATTTCGGGTGCTTAGTTCCCAATCTCCATAGTAACGCATATCCCGAATGCACCTAGAATATGTCTCGGTGTCGCCTAGTTACAGCACGGAATCTTAAAGGTCAAAATATACTCAATTTTTAATATGTCCCTCAACATCCGAAATATGTATAAATATGCATTTTTATAAATACCTTACATTTTATGTATTTTCGTAATTTATATATTTATTTAATTTAAATATAAAAAAATCCGCTATCATATAGTCTATAGTGGTTCTACCAAAAATTGAGACAATAATATATGATCTTCTTGATGAATAACTCATGACATTTGTTAAGATTTCTAAAATACAAACATTTAATTCAAAAGAAAATGTTTTAAATTACAAATTTATTAAATACATTTAAATTTTAAAAAAGTAATATAATGCATGCGAAACTATATATATGCGCGATAAAATTTATATTAGAATTAGCAGGAATATGATTGAAAATAAAAAAATTTTCATATATAATAAATAACTAAATATAAACTATTCTTTTACATCAGTTTATGATAATAATAAAAAAATTTTACATTAGTCTATAAATACAGCCCAACAACATATATAAATTATATCACAATCTTAATTTATTTAATTTTTATTTGTTCTTATCTTTCGTAGGTTTACCTTTATAATTTTCAGTCAAAAAATATAAAGTACAGCATTCTTCATCTTTCTTTTCTTATTCTTTCATAATTTTATTATGGTATCAAAATATGGTATTCTCCTTGAAGATGATAGCTTATTTTGGTTCCGGTGAGTACACCATATTTTTTATTTGTAAGTACTCTTTTTCTATGTGCATTTTCTTCTTCTCTTTTGTCTCTGCATTGACGTTCTCTCACATCACCGATTAGCCCATCCTCTCCTTCTTGTCTTTCTAAGTCTAATAAGCCTAAAACTACTGCTACATGCACTCTCACGTGCTACTTAAAGTGTTGCCATCGTTTGCACTCAAGTTTATATTTATTGTTAAAAAACTGCAATGTTTTGTTTATCTTTTTTAGCACTATTTCTGACGTTTGCCACCATGCACCGTTGTGGCGTATCTCGTCGTCCCCTTTCTTCTTCTTTTCTTTTTCTCCCTCTCTTCTTTTCTACTTGCCGCCGGCAGCCCTAACTCCATCACGCCTCCCTCTTCCCTTATCTTCCTCTGTGTCGCACGCGCCTCCATGCGCTCTGTGAAGATCGTTGCTTGCTCTATCTCCCTCAAGCGCAGCATCTCCTTCTTTGTTTCTGTCGCCGCCAGCAGCATCCTTAGCTCCGTCACGCCTCTCTCTTCCCTTATCTTCCTTCGCGTCGCATGCGCCTCCATGCGGTCTCTGAAAATCGCTGCTTGCTCTCTCTCCCTCAAGCGCAACATCTCCTTCTCTGTTTCTGCCACCGGCAACCCTAGCTCCGCCACGCCTCTCTCTTCCTCTATGTCACCGGGATGCACGTGTCTTCCTCAACCATTTCGTCGGAACTTATCCAAATTATGGATTATTGACATCTTCCATCCACCAGTTTGTGGAGATATATTAAATCACTTTTTTACATTAGCCCATGACAGCAACAAAAAATTTTTACACCGGTTTATAAATTTAACCCAACAAAATATATAAATTATGCCACAATTTTAATTTTTATTGTTTTTATATGTTCTTATCTTTATTTGTTCTTATCTTTCGTAGACAATACTTTATATATATTTAGCTTTATTTTTATAATTTTTTAATCAAAAAATACAAAACATAACAATTTTTTATCTTTCTTTTCTTATTCTTTATTAATTAAAAAATAAATGCGCATGAACTAATTCTTAATGCATATACAATACGACTAATACAATATCTAAACAATTTGTCCAAACTATGAATTATCATAAATTCACTTCTGAATATTAGCATTAAAAAAATAGAATTCACTCAAAATAATTCAAATTTTTAAAAGTAAAAAATAAATTGAAGTGTAGTTCTCTTTAAAAATTTACTTTTTTTTTTTAAAAAAAAGAAAAATCAAATTCACTTTTTTCCCTTACAAATCACCAATATTTTACTATTTCTTTGGCATTTTTTTTATTTTTTCATGCATATACAAATTATTCACTCCTTTTAAAAAAGTTCTATTATGCAGTGTGTAACACCCTAATTAGCCTAAACTTTACCTCGCATCGTAAAGTAAAGGTTAATCAGAGATTACGACAATTCTAAGCTCATACATAATACATACATAGAAAGAATATTATAATCTAGAAGCCCGATGAAGGATATAGCTCAAAAACCGGATTTCAAAAGCGCAAAACGTACTAGCGAAGCTACTAACTTAAAACACAAGAAACAGATGGGATACAACAAAAGATAAGTATATATATAATATCATAGGAAACTAGCCATGGCTCGCGGAGTTTAAGCTGGCTAGCCATATACAGATATACAGAACCAGACAGTAAAAATAGCCTATACAAGTTTTGTTCTTTCAATACACAAGCCTCTAGGCAAAGCAAAATACAAGTGCGAGAGACATATACAAAATAAGCTAAAAGACTCAAAAGAGATATCCGTATCCTTCGCTTCTGTCACCAACCAGACAACTCACCGAGGTGGGTTGCGACCCGCATCTGAAAAATACAACAGAAATATGGTATGAGAACCATAGGTTCTCAGTATGGTAACAGTTCCCAGTGATGTAGGATATAAAATCCCGGGACGCCAAAGGCAATCCTAAGCTCCATGCCCATCACCAGATTCAAACTTAAAGCATTTTAAAACAAATAAGCATGATTATATAAAACTTAACATAAATAAACCGGGTAATCTATCTTAAAGGATTTCTACTCTAACCAAACATCGTTGTCCCATAGCCTTCACCAACCGATCCTCCATGCGATCCCATCACCACCGCCTTACGAACCTCCTCAATCCCAGTAGAAAACACATAAAATATACAATGCAAGTAAATCACAAGTAGAAACATATAAGGCAAATAATTCAAATAGCAATTCGGCATGTTATACAAATAGGCAAGCCATTTCAAGTAGTCAAAGCACACAAACAGATAGAAAATGCATATGATGAATGCCTGTTCTACTGGCTGTGATATCACATTGTCGGTTCAACTGCCAACCCAACATATCTCCATGGAGACGTCGCCCTTCGGAATCCTCATATGGGAACCCACGAGATATAGTGCTCGGATCACTGTCCAGGTACCGGCGCATGCACACTCTATTGATCCGAAGGGATGCGAGCGGGATACTCTTGCCACCGACCTCGCATACAAGCGCAAGTGGGACGAACCACCGCCCTTACGCCGCCGCCGCTACCTCGACAGGCGGGATCCAACCACAGCCCTTGCCGGGCGCATAGCGTCTCATATTCTCAATATCAAATAATACATCAGTGGTTTTCAGAAAACATTTTCAATATGCCATGGATCCATCACCACATTCTGAGTCCTCGACCCATCTCATCCACTGTCAAGCCAACATCTCCATTATTTTTTTTCTCACTCCACCAAACCCATCCCTAGTACACCAGAAACCTAAACCTCCGTTTCTAGTTTTTCATAATAATCATCAACTAAAATTCTTAGCTTAATTCCCTTATTCCCATACTAAAAAATTTAGCCCAAAAGCCTTGAAAAGGTGAAATAGTTGAAAATAAAATTTAAATTTGTGAAACAGGGCGTGTGCGTCCGCACAGGGGTGTGTGTGCGCATGCCCAGGAAGATTTTTAAAGTGTGCGTACGCACAGGGGTGTGCATACGTACAGGTACTAAAACTTGTAAGGTCTGTTCACTCGCACAGGATGTGCTAGCGCTCCCAATAGACGACCCTTTCCAACTTGTGCGTGCGCACGTGGCTGCGCGTACGCACAGGTCGCAATTCTTCATTGATATGCACGCGCACAAGCTGTGCTAACGCTGCAAGCAGAGAGCCCTTTCCTTCCTGTGCGTGCGCACAGGTCTATGTGTCAGAAGAAGATTTTTGCAGGGTTGTGCGTTTGCACAAGGCTATGCGTGCGCACATATCAGAACTCCTGAAATTCTGCCACTTTGCAGAATTTCAGATTTTTAACACCAACTTTGAATGATCATAACTTCCTCTATAAAATTCCAAATTTTTCAAACTTTATATCAATTTAAAGGGTTTTCAAAGATCTTTTATTCCAAACAAAACTCATCAAATTTTGAAAATCGGGGCAAAAGTTATGATCAAGCAAAGTTCACCAAAAATTCATTGTTACCAAAAGTTCCCAAATGACCAATTTTTTTTCAACTTTCATATCTCAAACCAACCAAAACAATACCAAACCATTCCAAACTCCCTTTTTCATCAAAATTTAACTTTTGGATCATATCATACCAATCATACCACAATTTCTTTCACATTTCATTATTTCCAATCTCAATTATCACATATACAACATATCCACCAATCATCATTATCTCACTACCATTTCTCATCATCAACTCAACCATGCTTCCTATTCATAATTAACAATACTCATTCATCTAAATCTATTATATTTCAAATTCATCATTTAATCACAACAATACATCAACTCATTATACCTCATCAACACAAACAATTATTAACAACATACAATTTCCAAACCTATCCTATGGGTCACTTGCCTAAGTGTCCATGGATATTATATACTACATAGAGGAAACCGAAACCATACCTTGGCCGATCTCCTATATGTCCAAAACTCAAAATTGAGCACCAAATAAGCTTTCAACCAAAATCCAACTACCAATGCAACTCCAACAAACACCAACAAGCTCCAAACTCACAATAATCAAGCTATATACATATAAATCACCACAAATCAACCTAGGGTTTAAACATAAAATCACAAGGGTTTAGTGGCTCTTACCTTTTCCAACAAATTTGATAGCAACAATCCAATGCTAAGCAAGGATTAGAGTAAACCTAAACATCCAAAATCACAAAAACTCATTTAACCCAAAGCCCTAATTACCCGAAATTTTGGAGAGAAGAACTGAGAAGAATTCTTGGTTACCTTACTACTTTCTTGGATGGGTTTTGTAGATCTCCTCACAAGGAACGCGTAGCCGCAAACGGTGCGGCGATTGGAGCTCGATAGCTCAAGATATTGCGAAAAGAAGATTGAAGTGAATAGTATTTTCTTCTTCCTCTTCTCCCCTTTCTCTTTTCTTGTGTGTGTGTGTGTGTGTTTAATGGTGTTGTGGCTGCATGGGTTCATTAAATGAACCCTTATATATGTTGGGCTTGGGCCCAACTTGGGCCCGGTCTAACCCGTTAGCGTTTTTAATCTGTTTGGCCCAACTTCGGGCCAAACCTTTAAAATTAATGCCCGATTTTTAACTTCTAATATTTTTCTAAGGTTTTTGACGGTTTTCACTTTTTCTCGTGCGGTACCGGGCAGACTTGAACCGGTTCAACCGGTTCAATTGTCGGTTCGTGGTTTTTTACGGTTTTTCGCAGAAAGCACATTTTCTGACTCAGAAAGATCCACTAAGTCTAAAAATCATACTTAAATCCTCAAATTTTCACTCTAACTCTTCGGAATCTAATTTGGGCAATTAATCACTTAATTAACTGGTTGATTAGTTGCGGTTCTTACATTCTCCCCACCAAATAAGAAACTTTGCCCTCAAAATTTGAATTACCTGAGAATAGCTCAGGATAATCCTTTCGTATCTCGTATTCCAATTCCCGAGTGTGCTCTTCTACTCCTGCTCGGTCCCAAGAAACTTTAACCAATGAAACATCCTTTCCTCGTAGCTTCTTCACACTAGTGTTGTCGATCCTCACTGGCATTACTTGAAAAGTTAAGTTCTACTTCAACTCAACTGACTCAGGCTCCAACACATGAGTCGCATCCGACGTCTACTTGTGGAGTTGTGATACGTGGAATACGTCATGCAGGTTAGATAGATGAGGTGGCAAAACTACTTGATACGCCACCGGCCCGAATCGTCTTAGAATCTCAAACGGTCCTATATACCTTGGATTCAACTTCTTGGTTTTGATTGCTATTCCAATCCCAGTTGTCGGTGTAACCTGCAGAAATACATGCTCTCCCACTTCAAACTCTAACGGTTTACTTCTCTGATCCGCATAACTCTTCTGTCGACTCTGGGTAGTTAGAATTCTCTCTCGAATCTTCTTAATCTTCTCAGTAGTCTCGGCTACCAAATCAGGACCCAAAACACTTGCTTCACCAGATTCATACCAACAAAGTGGAGATTGGCACTTCCATCCATACAAGGCCTCATACGGAGCCATCCCAAAGCTCGCATGAAAGCTGTTGTTGTACGCAAACTCCACCAATGGCATGTAACGATCCCAACTTCCAGGTTGATCTAAAACGCATGCTCTCAGCACATCTTTCAATGTTTGAATAGTCCTTTCCGACTGTCCATCCGTCTGTGGATGATATGCAGTACTGAGACATAGCTTCGTACCGAAAGCTCTTTAAAAAGCTCCCCAAAACCTTGATGTGAATCGGGGATCACGGTCTGATACTATGCTTGACGGCACATCATGCAACCTTACTATCTCCTTTATATACAACCTTGCTAACTTCTCCATAGAACAGTTCACTCGAATAGGCAGAAAAATGAGCGGATTTGGTTAAGCGATCCACGATCACCCAAATCGCATCAAATCCCGATCTAGTCCTCAGTAAACCAGTCACAAAGTCCATTGTAATTCCTTCCCACTTCCACTGAGGAATCTCAAGAGGCTGTAGCATCCCCGACGGCTTCTGATGCTTCATCTTCACTTTCTGACATGTTAGGAACTTGGGTACCACTGTTGCTACATCACCTTTCATCCCAGGCCACCAGAATATCTTCTTTAAGTCATAATACATCTTCGTGCTTCTGGGATGAAAAGAAAACCCGCTGTTGTGAACCTCCGACAACAAGTCTTGCCTCAAACTCCCGACGTCCGGTATGCAAATTCTTCCCTTATATCTCCACAACCCTTCATCATCCTTGGTGAATTTTCCACGCATCTTATCACCCACTGGTTGAAAAAATTGCTAAAGCTTCTGTTCATCTTGCTGAACCTTTTGAGTCTCCGTCTCGAACGTATTTAGAAATCTGCAACTGACACAAAAAAGCTCTTCCGGCGATTTCACCAATTTTCAACTTAAGATCCACAAACTTATCCACTAACTCCTCCTCCTTGATTCTCATCCAAGCTATTGTCAAGGACCTTCGACTCAATGCGTCTACTACCACATTCTGGTGTTGCATCAACAGGTAGCCCAAATCCTTCAAGGAAGCATCACAATATACTTCAAATGGTTCTTTCGGTTCTGGAAAAATCAAAACTGGCGCTGAAGTTAACCTTTGCTTCAAAGTTTGAAAACTCTCTTGCCTTCCGCTATGTCACTCTGATTATCGTCGTTAAGAATCTGAAGATTTTTCCTTAACCAAATGCCCATTTTGTAGTATTTTTCAAAACCTTTAAAACAAGTTCAATCTAAATGAGTCCATTGTTAAAACCTTATTAAAAGATTCAAAAACATTTTATTTGTAAATGAATCATCTTAAAGCATGATTTTCCTAAATTCATTGAAACCCTTAAATCAAAACCTTTCCATTTGAATCCCTTTTGGATAAGTTAAATTTTGCAAACCAAAATCACAAGTTAACAAAATCTTAGGACTCACATTCCTTTTTAAATCGTATCATTTGATCAAAAGTTCCAATCCTAGTTTCAAAACCAAATTATTTAAACCAAAGCACCAAACCAGACTTGAAAATCATTTTAAACCTTAAAACTGCAAAAATCATAGTTTAAAAATTGCAAAGGCGTCAGTCGGTATTTTCGTTGCCTGATAAACCCCGATTTCGTGGTTTATTTTGTATGAACCGCACCCATCACCCATACAGGGTACCGACAAGACTTCTAGTCATGCCTGGTAACTATTCCGGCACGTCCATTCTGATCGTTCGTCATCACAAGTCCGAAATCCTCGGCTACCGCCACTAGAATCCTCCTTTTCCCATGGTTTACTCCCAACACAACTCTAAACTCTTGTAATCCTAACGACGACCTTATAGAGATAGAACTAGGTTACCCTCAAATCCAAGCAATATAATACTCAAAGCATATGCTTACCTCTCGTCGGAAGGTTCAACCTCGTCGTATCATGTGCATCCACGGTACACACACGGCCTGACTGTTGATTCGGACCCTCATCTCGGTTCCTCCCGTGGTGACAATTCTTAGATATATGTCCAGGTTTTCCACAAGCATAGCATCGACCATTTCCTTTTGCCTGATGAAACTGGGCTTTGTTGTCCTTTCTGAAGTTCCCTTAACCTTGCAGATGCTGAGGAGTATGTCCATCTTTCTTGAAGTTCTGTCCCCTTGGTCCGAGGTAATCATCACGTTCCCTATTAGAGTTTCCTCCATGAGTGTCCCTTGATGAGGCTACCGTCCTTGCATATTCTTCGACAACCCTCGCCTTCTCCACCAATTTAGAGAATCTCCTAATCTCCAATGGAGCCACGACACGGCTGATATCTTCCTTCATCCCTTCTTTGTATTTAACGCATTTCCAGCCTTCATAGGACTCAGGGGCACCCTGACTTATTCTTGAGAACTTACAAAGTTCCTCAAATTTACTAGTGTATTCAGCTATAGTCATGGACCCTTGCTTCAGCTATAAGAACTCCAACTCTCTAGCCTCCTTTATTGACTTAAAAAAATACTTCTTGTAGAAAACTTCCTCGAATAACGCCCAAGTAATGCTCACGTTCTGTTGGTGTAGTCATTGGCGCTCTCCTTGCCACCATTGCTGAGCTTCTCCCACTAGTTGGTAGGCCGCATACTCTTCGAACTGGTCATACAGTACATGCTGAGTTAGCAATGCACGCTCCACAGCTTGGAACCAGTTGTTTGCTTCAGTATGGTTTATTGAACCAGTGAAAACTGGCGGGTCAGCTTTCTGAAAAGTAGATAGAGTTCTCGGAACACCTCTCAAGTTGCCCTCAGCACCTTCTCCATTTTCGTTTCCACTTCCGGCCGGTTGAGCTAACCTCTGCACAGCTTGCAGAGTCGCAGCAGCATTCGCTTCCATGGTGTTTGCCAGATTCATCATCGCCGCCATGAATTCAGCATGGTTATTTGTTGCTTGCTCATTCCTACTTTCTCGTGTATGTGCTCGACCTCGTCCGCGAGTGGCCATTGGGTTTCCTGTCTACACCAAACAGTCGATATCAAGGTGATCAATCTCAATATCAAAAGCCTAGTGTTTCAATTATCCCCAGACAGGCACTCACAAACAAGCATGCTATGAAATATCAAGTAGATAACCTAAATAGCATGAAAGAAAAATGACCCAGAGTATGCAATGAAGCACAGTCAGTCCATCCTTCAGGCTCACGAGGACGAACTGCTCTGATACCACTAAATGTAACACCCTAATTAGCCTAAGCTTTACCTCGCGTCATAAGGAAAAGGTTAATCAGAGATTACGACAATTCTAAGCTCATACATAATACATACATAGAAAGAATAGTATAATCTAGAAGCCCGATGAAGGATATAGCTCAAAAATCGGATTTCAAAAGCGCAAAACGTACTAGCGAAGCTACTAACTTAAAACACAAGAAACAGATGGGATACAACAAAAGATAAGTATATATATAATATCATAGGAAACTAGCCACGGCTCGTAGAGTTTAAGCTGGTTAGCCATATACAGATATACATAACCAGACAATAAAAATAGCCTATACAGGTTTTGTTCTCTCAATACACAAGCCTCTAGGCAAAGCAAAATACAAGTGTGAGAGACATATACAAAATAAGCTAAAAGCCTCAAAAGATATATCCGGATCCTCCACTTCTGTCACCAACCAGACAACTCACCGAGGTGGGTTGTGACCTGCATCTGAAAAATACAACAGAAATATGGTATGAGAACCGGAGGTTTTCAGTATGGTAATAGTGTCCAGTGATATAGGATATAAGACCTCGGGACGCCAAAGGCAATCCTAAGCTCCATGCCCATCACCAGATTCAAACTTAAAGCATTCTAAAACAAATAAGCATGATTATATAAACCTTAACATAAATAAACCGGGTAATCTATTTTAAGGGATTTCTACTCTAACCAAACACCGCTGTCCCACAGCCTTCACCAACCGATCCTCCATGCGATCCCATCGCCATCGCCTTCCGAACCTCCTCAATCCCAGTAGAAACATATAAGGCAAATAATTGAAATAGCAATTCGGCATGTTATACAAATAGACAAGCCATATCAAATAGGCAAAGCACACAAACAGATAGAAAATGCCTATGATGAATGCCTGTCCTACTGGCTGTGATATCACATTGTCGGTTCAATTGCCAACCTGACACATCTCCATGGAGATGTCGCCCTTCGGAATCCTCATTTGGGAACTCCCGAGATATAGTGCTTGGATCACTGTCCTGGTATCGGCGCTTGCACGCTCTATTGATCTGAAGGGATGCGAGCGGGATACTCTTGCCACCGACCTCGCATCTAAGCGCAAGCGGGACGAACCACCGCCTTTACGCTGCTGCCACTACCTCGATAGGCGGGATCCAACCGCAGCCCCTGCCGGGCGCATAGCGTCTCATATTCTCAATATCAAATGATACATCAGTGGTTTTCTGAAAATGTTTTCAATATGCCATGGATCCAACACCTCATTCCGAGTCCTCGACCCATCTCATCCACTTTCAAGCCAACATCTCCATTCTTTTTTTTTCTCATTGCCCCAAACACATCCCTAGTACACCAGAAACCTAAACCTCCATTTTCTAGTTTTTCATAATAATCATCAACTAAAATCCTTAGCTTAATTCCCTTATTCCCATACTAAAACATTTAGCCCAAAAGCCTAGAAATGGTGTTATAAAAGCTTACGACCTTGTTGGAAAGGTGAAATAGTTGAAAACAAAATTTAATTTGTGAAACAGGGCGTGTGCGTCCACACAGGGGTGTGCGTGTGCACGCCCAGGAAGATTTTTAAAGTGTGCGTACGCACAGGGCTGTGCGTACACACAGGTACTAAAACTTGTAAGGTCTGTTCACTCGCACAGGATGTGCTAGCTCCCCCAACAGACGACCCTTCCCGACTTGTGTGTGCGCACGGGGCTGTGCGTACGCACAGGTCGTAATTCTTCATTGATATGGGCGCGCACAAGCTGTGCTAACGTTGCAAGCAGAGAGTCCTTTCCTTCCTGTGCGTGCGCACAGGTCTATGCGTCCACACAGAAGAAGATTTTCACAGGGTTGTGCGTTCGCACGAGGCTGTGCGTGCGCACATATCAGAACTCCTGAAATTCTGCCACTTTGTAGAATTTTAGATTTTTAACACCAACTTTGAATGATCATAACTTCCTCTACAAAATTCCAAATTTTTCAAACTATATATCAATTTAAAGGGTTTTCAAAGATCTTTAATTCCAAATAAATCTCATCAAATTTTGAAAACTGAGGCAAAAGTTATGATCAAATAAATTTTACCAAAAATTTATTTTTACCAAAAGTTCCCAAATGACCAATTTTTTTCAACTTTCATATCTCAAACCAACCAAAACAATACCAAACCATTCCAAAGTCCCTTTTTCATCAAAATTTACCTTTTGGATCATATCACACCAATCATACCACAATTTATTTCACATTTCATTATTTCCAACCTCAATTATCACATATACAACATATCCACTAATCATTATTATCTCACTACCAATTCTCATCATCAACTCAACCATGCTTCCTATTCATAATTAACAATAATCATTCATCTAAATCTATTATATTTCAAATTCATCATTGAATCACAACAACACATCAACTCATTATACCTCATCAACACAAACAATCATCAACAACATACAATTTCCAAACCTATCCTATAGGTCACTAGTCTAAGTGTCCATGGATATTATATACTACATAGAGGAAACTAAAACCATACCTTGGCCAATCTCCTATATGTCCAAAACTCAAAATTGAGCACCAAATGAGCTTTCAACCAAAATCCAACCACCAATGCAACTCCAACAAGCACCAACAAGCTCCAAACTCACAATAATCAAGCTATATACATATAAATCACCACAAATCAACCTAGGGTTCTATTTAAACATAAAATCACAAGGTTTTAGTGACTCTTACCTTTTCCAACAGATTTGATAGCAACAATCCAATGCTAAGCAAGGATTAGAGTAAACCTAAACATCCAAAATCACAAAAACTCATTTAACCCAAAGCCCTAATTACCCGAAATTTTGGAGAGAAGAACTGAGAGGATTTTTTGGTTATCTTACTACTTTCTTGGGTGGGTTTTGTAAAGCTTATCACAAGAAACGCGTAGCCGCAAATGGTGCGGCGATCGGAGCTCTATAGCTCAGGATATCGCGAAAAGAAGATTGAAGTGAATAGTGTTTTCTTCTTCCTCTTCTCCCCTTTCTTTTCCAGAGTGTGTGTGTGTGTGTGTGTGTGTTTAATGGTGTTGTGGCTGCATGGGTTCATTAAATGAACCCTTATATATGTTGGGCTTGGGCCCAACTTGGGCCCGGTCTAACCCGTTAGCATTTTTAGCCCGTTTGGCCCAACTTCGGGCCAAACCTTTAAAATTAACACCTGGTTTTCAATTTCTAATATTTTTCTAAGGTTTTTGACGGTTTTTACTTTTTCTCGTGCGGTACCAGGCAGACTTGAACTGGTTCAACTGATTCAATTATCGGTTCATAGTTTTTTACGCTTTTTCGCAGAAAGCATATTTTCTGACTCAGAAAGACCCACTGAGTCCAAAAATCATACTTAAATCCTCAAATTCTCATTCTAACTTTTCGGAATCTAATTTGACTAATTAATCACTTAATTAACCGGTTGATTAGTTGCAGTTCTTACACAGTGTCTATTTTATATATCCATGTTCATTGTTAATTGCTAACATAAAAAAAATTATGAATACACACGTATATAGATACATAAAATATATGTATTTAGTGTTTCTATAGAAAATTAAAACACACAAGAATTAATATTAACACTAATTTTTATAATAATTTTATTTTTATTTTCTTCTCTCTTAGTAACCTAATTTCTCTCTGTAATCTTTTTTTCTTTAGTCTTACTAACTCTACTTTTTTTTTCCGTACTTGTTCTCTTCTTCATCTTTGTTCGTCTATACAAACATATTACTCCTTCACTATTTTTTATATGGCAATAACTTAAGACTCTCTTACTTCTTCTTTTTCATTTTTTATTGTGCCTCCAAGTCTTTTTCCTTCCTACTAAAATACGATGTCTTCCGTCTTTTCTGACGGCAGTGCATCATTTGGTATCTGAAATAAACATTATTTTAGTCCCTAAAATTTAAGATTAAAATCGAAATCATTCTTAATATTTTTTTGCGTTCAAAATGATTTTAAAGTTATATTTAGTATTAAAAAATCATTATTTTAAATACTAAATTTTGAATGACAAAAACACCATTTTGACTCGGACACTCTTGTTCGCCATCAAACTACACCATACCCTTTTCTTCTCCTTACTTGTCTCTTCAGCTTTGTGCTCCTTCTCCTCGCAAAGGCGAGAGATTTGGCTTCCGAGGACAAAGCATTCTCAGAGTCTCTTTGGGAAGTGAAAGGTGGCAAGTGGGTAAAGCTAATGCCTAATAATTTCAACGATTCTACAAGTGTAACCAGCGATTACTTGGAGTATTCTCTATGAAGAGTAGTTCAGGGTGTTGCAAGCCAGGTTAGTGGAGTGCTGGAAACTCACTCATTGCTTTATGCTGTTGGGTTAAAAAAGGTGTGATTCCCACTGCTGCTGCCATTAATTGGGTTCTCAAGGATGGAATTGGGTACCTCAGTCAGATTATATTGTCGAATTTCGGCGGCCATTTCGATGTTAATCCAAAAGACTGGAGGTTGTTTGCTGATCTACTTGAGAATGCGCAGTTGGTTTGAAGATGTGTACTCTTGCTTTCCAATAGTTCTTTGTGCTGATTATGGCATTAAAATTATTGATGAAGGTGTGGATGGAGCCTTTGTAGATGTAGCTTATGCACTTTATTATTTGGTTTTTGTTATTCAATTGATTTGTTTTATATATCTTTAAAAATATACAATTTTTTTTTCATGTTTGTTATATGGTCTTGTATATTATTTGATTTATTATTTCTTTTTTATTTTTAGTCTTCATATGATTGAATGCTAAAAATTGATGTGCAGTGTTAAACAAAGAGAAATTTCTGGCTTATTCGACCATTGATCCTATGGATTTGAATTCCTTTTCTAATGATGATGAGAAGATGTTGGTGTTTATAGTGGAAGAGAAGGCCATAATGTTGGCGAGTGTGGTTGGGTATACAGTGGGGGTGACAAAATAGGAAATAGAAATGCAGCATTGATGGTGATGATAATAGTGTTCAGAGTTCTTTAAAGATGAGATTCATGAAGGATAAATCTGTCTAAAAGAATGATTTTAATATTAAATAGAGTAAATAGTCAAATTGGTCTATGAAAGATTATGCGATTTTCATTTAGGTGCCTCAGAATATTTTTTAAATCAAATTCGTCGTTGAAAGATTTTTAGTTAATCACTTTAGTCATTCCATCACTTTTCTTGCTAACGTGGTTAACAGTAGCTGACCTGGCATGTTAGCACATAAAACGACCTTGTTTTTAGGGTGAGGATCTGAGACTTTAAATGACGTCATTTAAAGAAATAAAACAATGCTTGGTTCAGTTGTACACATCACAAACTTACTTCACTTCACTCTCAGCCAAACCATTGTCTCTGTTTCTCTCTACCTTGACGTTTCACCTTCGCAAAAAGAAGATGAAGAACCTTTGATCCTCATCATTTGTTGTAGTTTGTTGGGTATATTTGCAAGTTTACCAGTGAGATCTAGATCCGGCTTGGCACACAGTGACGACGCGAACAACCGCACATAAAGCTTTGGTGATTGGGGTCAAATTCCTAGTCAAGCTCGTCGGCCTCGTAATCGTCAAGCAAGGCCATGTTCCTGTTAGACTTCTCACATAGAAGGACATGCATCATCTGAATAAGAAGCTTCTTTCTCTGCTTCTGTGTGTTGGTGGTTGTTGATTTCTTGGGTCAAAAGTGTATATTAAATTTGACATATTTTTGTTTCGGTTAGTTCACCATTTTATTCGTGCAATGTATTAGTTTTTATTTTGGTTAGAGGTTTTGATTTCGAAGGCAAGTATTAAATTTGGCATATTTTCAATTGTTTTGAGTTTAATAGAAAAATTTTGAGATAAGATTGGTAATATTTGTAATGGGTTGCTAAAGTTATGGGATCCAGGTCTCTTGTATCCATTGAAATTATAGTTAGAAGACACTGTAAATTGTTGGTTTATCCCTCTTTTGCTTCCCCGAAACTTACTTTTGAGATTTGGAAAACAATTTCTTGGGGCTTTGGAAATTATTGTCAACTTTTTCATGAGTGACTATTCATTTTCCATTATGGGATGAATTTTTCCATAATATATGTTTGTTTGTTGATTTTTGAGTAGCTGCATTGTTGTCTCCATCACAAAATGCAGAGAATTTTAGGGTTTTGGGGACTAATTTGATCTAATTTTAAAAGTTTTAATTGGGATTGTTAAATGAAATAGACAAGTGTTGCTTAGATGGTATTTAACGGGCCACATTAGTTTTTTTTAACTGTGTTAGTTAAAAAATAAACAAATTGTTGAGTTAAGAAATTAACTAACTTAATTAATGATGACAAATATTATTTTATTGGGTTAAATACCCAATTAGTCTTGATTGTATTTGATTAGTATTGCATGCCACAATTAGTAAACATAGCGACAGCCCAAAATGGAACAAAGAAACTGAATCTGCTCTTGTAGGCAACATTTACAAACAAAGCCCAAATAAAAAATGACAAAGGAATCTCATGGGCTGAAAGGTAAGTGAACAAAATCCAAGCCCAAGTACTTCACTCAAGCTGATGCCTTCCAAGTTCTTCACATCTGCTTCGGTCAGAGAAAAGAAAGAGAGAGCTCCGTTCTTCATTCATTCACCATAGAAGAAAGAAAGAGAAAGCTTAATCCAAAAGGCAAAGGTCTAATCACCCAAATCAACTATTTCAAGCTAAGTCAAAAGTTAAAGGTGATTTATTTCCATTTGCATGCAATTTACTTTTTTCACTCCTTCTCCAACTCTCTGCTATTCCAATTTGGGATAAATGGAGAAAGTGATTTTTGATAATCACTGCTGTAAATCAATAGCCAAAATTGTTTCTTGGAGACAAAGCTCTAGCTCAAGGGTTCAGAACTGGGTTTACCATTGACCAACTTTTATCTTTGCTGTTCTGAGGCATTCGGTCAAGCAAAAAGGATCTGTTCCAAAATTTCTAATTTAGGAATTAATAGAAGATAGTGAAAGGCGAAGTTGGTAGCACACAGTTCGAGGAGTTGACTCTGAGGAGAGCAGCTCAGTAACTTGGAAAGAGATACAAAAGAAAGATTTTCAATTTTTGAAGACAAGGAGAAAGAACCAGAGTCTGAGTTTCATTGAGAGCTTCCTGAGAAGGTTCAACGTTTTGGACAGTGCTATCTAAAGAAAGAAGCATTCCGCCAAGATGAAGAATTTGATTAGTGTTTGCACAACCCGGTTCAACTCGTAGCAACAGAGGCTGTTGAAGCATCAATCTCCTTCATATTTTACAGTTTGTAATTTTATTTTCAATGTATATTTTTCTGTAATTTCTTGAGTGAAAAAAGGCTGAATGTGAGAAATAAAAAAAAGCCTATGAGTGATAAAAGGTTGAGTGAAACACTTTGAGAGAAAAGTCTAGAGTGATTTCAGATTTCTTTTGGTCGTTTCAAATGTCTTGTGTCTTGCACCAGTGAGATACCCCTTTCTAAGTTGGGTTAGCACTTAGAGTAGAAAGTTAGGTATTAGCATAATCAAGTCAAGTTAGGATAGAACTTGAGAGGGAAAGGATTGTGTCAATCCTATGAAATTGGTGTATGTAATACTTTAACTATAGTGGAAATTTCACCACTATTATGGTAGAGATTGGATGTAGGTTGCATTGCATAAAGCAACTGAATCAGGATACATGCTGATATCATTCATCTTCTCTTTTTTTTATGTTCTGTTTTCTAATATTTATGAGACAAAACGAAATTGTCTCATAAAGTTTTCGCTGCACAATTCAAATAGAATCTAAGTGAAAGCTTATAAGTAAAGGCTTATTTCATTAATGTAAAAAAAAAATAATAGATTCAACCCCTCATTCTCTAAACCTTCTACAACCTTCCCAAATGACTATAACTTTAAATCTTAAGAATCTAAACCGTTCTTATCCCTTTGCATATTTATTGTGCTTCATAGTGATTTTCACCAATATGAAAGGCATTATCTTAAAAGCAATCTATCGAGCTTTTTGTAAAATAAAAAGTTTGGGCATTTTGCAAAGAGTGAATGCACATGAGCAAATTCTTAGTGCATATATAGTACCAATAATAAAATATCTAAACAATTTATCCAAAATATAAATTATCACCTAGCATTTTTTCAATTCACTTCTAAGTGTTGGAATTAAAAAAATTATAATTCACCCTTAATAATTTAAATTAAAATGTAATTCGCTTTGGAAAATTCTTTTTTTTAAAATCGCCAACATTTTTCTCATTATTTTTGGCATTTTTAAATTTTTTATGCATATACAAATTATTCATCTCTTTTAAGAGAGTTCATTTAGGTAGTATCTGCTTTATATATTTATGTTTATTATTTAGTTACTAAGATAAAAATAAAATAAAATTACAGACTCACTGAGACATAAATATACACAAAATATATGTATACAATATCTCTCTAAAAAGTTAAAACACAAAAGAGTTTATAACAATTTTTATAACAATATTGTTCTTATTTTCTTATCCTTCTTAATGGTAACCTAATTTCTCTCCCTAATCTTTCCCTCTTTAATTTGGTCTTATTAACTCTACTCCTTCCTCGTGCTTGTTCTCTTCCTCATCTTTCTTCACCGTTGCAAGCATACGATTTCTTCGTCCACCACTTTCTGTGTTAGTGACAATTTTTGAAATCCTCCTTCCTGTTCATCCTCAAATATTAATGCGTCATTTGCATATTTATTGTGCTTCATAGTGATTTTGGCCAATATGAAAGACATTTTCTTAAAAGCAATCGACTGGGAGCTTTTCGTAAAATAAAAAGTTTAGTGGGCATTTTGCAAAAAGTGAATGCGCATGAGCGAATTCTTAATGCACATACAGTACAACTAATAAAATATCTAAGCAATTTATCCAAACTATGATTTATCACCCAACAATTTTTTAATTCTCTTTTGAGTTTTGAAATTATAAAAAAAAAAAAAAAAAATTCAACCCAAATAATTTATTTTTTTAAAAGTAAAAAATAAATTAAAGTGTGATTCACTTTGGCAATTCACTTTTTTAAAAATAAGAAAAGAAAAATCAAATTCACTTGTTTTGCAAATAACTAATATTTTACTCATTTTTCTGTATTTTCACATCTTTTCATACATATACAAATTATTCAACTAATTTTTATGACAATTTTGTTTTTATTTTCTTATTTCTCTTAATTTTAATCTAATTTATCCTCTATTCTTCCCTTCTATCTTTTATTGCGTCGCTAGCTCCTTCACTTCCCTACTCAAATATGATGACTTTCATCTTCTCTAAGACCCTGACACCTTTTTGACATAATATATATTAAGATGTGACGATATGAATAGAGAATTAGTTGGTAAAGTTTTGAATTTTTAAAAATAACTTATTAAACCTAATTTTTTAAAAGACAGTTTTTCAAAACTTGTAGCAACTATATACAATAATAAAATAAAATAAAAATAACTTTTTAAAAAGCACAAAAGCAC
>NC_029790.2:17585439-17588094 GCF_000816755.2 Arachis ipaensis | reverse complement strand
ACTTTAATAAAATATAAATATAATAAAGAGTAAGAATAAATATAAATATAAATATTTAGGTAAATTCTACTCTACCCTTCGTATAATAACATGTAAATTACCTTCTATGACATGTCATTCTTTAATTGGTTGTTATGTTAACTATGATTAAATTATTTTGAAATTAAATTATAACCCAAATGGATAATTGTATAATTTACTAAAATACTAAAAACTGAATCTTTGCTTCTTCCCCAAATTATGAACCCTAATTTTTCTGTAGCTCCTCTTCCATTCCGTCGCCGTCGTCGTGCCACTCGAGTATAACCGCCTCACTGAGTGTCCCGTTCTCTCCGTTTGTCGTACCATCACTGACCTCCAAAGCATCGTCGTTGCTGTCGTCACAAGCAGCGCCGCCGCTGTGCACATATTTGATACAGTGCTTTCATCCATCCGCTGTTCATTCTCTGGTATAAAAAAAGAGAGGAAAGGAAGAAAAGAAAGCGAGGCAGATGTTCACTAATTTTTGTCACATTTATTGAGTTATCTTTAAATTTTTTTACCACATTTGTTAATGAATATAGGGGCTATTGGCGTGGGGGGTCATATTTGCTATATAAGCTAACTTCAATTTTTCAAATTGTAGTATAAAATAATGGCATAAATCTATGATGTACGGACACTAGACACGATAGACACGATATGATATATGATATAGGACATATTGACACACGAATTTTAAAATTTTATAAGATATATTTTAATAAATAATAATATATACTATTTTTAAATTTATTTCAATACATAATATAAGAATATAATTGGATACGACAAACACGTGTTGGACGAGTATCTTATCCAAAATGGGTCCCACACAATAAATGTTGACAAGTCAGTGTCCGTACTTCATAGTCATAAACTAATGATTATTGTGGCGATAACTTATTAAGGCATTGTAATCCCTGCTGCGTGCTGCCATCATATTATAGGCATTAGAAAAGAATTATAGCTATAAATATTTCCAACAAATAAAAGGATATAAATTCTAACTATCTGTTGCGTGTTCTTTTAATAAAATACATAGCATAATAAGCTAAGAGAAAAAAAAAACTATTTTATGGTTGTGAGTTTTGTCAAATTGAGAATGCTACTTCACTAGCTACAACAAGAAATCACAATTATAGAAAGATGAGAACAAATGACTACATTCACTACCATTTTCAGCCTTCCAAGTTCAAACGTAACGTATGGTAATATAATTCTAACACAAACTAAGTTATTTATAACCGAAATTCAACTTTTCCTACCAAAATCAAATGTATATGTGAAACTCACGTACATGCCATTGATAGTTAGAGAAAGATGAATCCAAAGAGGAATATTTTCTTCATCTTCAAAGGTAGGTTCTATAATTTGATACGTTGAAAACTACTTTGCGTGTTTTCGAATGCAGATGTATGACGTCATGTATAACGTTTGCAATGCAACCTAAATTTTAATTTCTCAATTTAATTCTTAATAATACCATTTACTACATACTTCGTTCAATAATGGAGTGAGTAGAAGATCATCATTATCTTGTTGGCAAGAAAAATATTAATATTTTAGTTTGGTTTTCCATTTCATAATTAATTAATTATTATAAGTAGAATGAATCTTATTAAGCTAGGCCAGAATGCATAAAGTTACTCTCGAAAGAGAGATTATTTGCATGTTGGCTTCATCTTTATTAAATTAATATTTTAAATTTTTAAGTTTCAATTCATTGAATTCGATTTGGTTTTAATTAAACAACTTTCTCGTGTGTGTGCACGCGCATATAATTAATAACAATTTCGCTATGTTATCAATAATATTTCTGTCAATTTCTGCCAACTTTTATTTACGATTGTATTTAATGGATCTATAAAAATATCTTTGTGGATGTGTCTAATAAAATATCATTTTTATAATAATATCTAATAAAAATGTCTTTATAAATGTATTTCTTAAATGTGCCTCTTTATATATGTGTTTAAATAATAATAATTAATTATTATTGACAATAAATTAACAAATAGTATATTAATATTCTATACTTTTTCAATTAATAAATTATTTAGTATAGAGTATAGAAAATATTTTGTTAACTTTTTTTAATGCATGAAATAAAATATATATTTTTTTAATTTTTAAATTTATTAAAAATTAAATTCTAAATTTTTCGAATATAGATCTTGAAACCCAATAACGTCCTTGTTTAAAATGTGTACAGTAACCTCGAATAATCCCAAACCCTGGCACTGCTTCGTCTCATGCAGTAACTACCTGTGGTTGCTTGTTGTGTTTGCAGACATAATTGGTACCAGCATTTTGGCTGCAACTTGTGTATTTGTCTGAAAAATGGATCTTGATGGCAAGAGATTTGGGATGGTAATTTTTGGAATCAGGATAAACTCTGATACTATATTACAAAACATCTCATTCTATAAATTAAGTGGATAAAAAAAGATAATATTAATAGTTATATCTCTAATAAAAATGAATGAGATAGAACTGTAAATTAAAAAGATGTGATGACTAGAAAACATAAAACTAAAAAGGTGTGTTATATATCCACTATAATTTATTATTTTTGGCCGATAATTAATTAATAAATTTATTAATGTAAAAAAAAATTTGTCTATTTGTATCAAA
>NC_029790.2:17584226-17585113 GCF_000816755.2 Arachis ipaensis | reverse complement strand
TATACATTTATTTTAGACTAAATTAAAATTATTTTTATTATTTTTCAAATATTTTTAAAATAAAAATAGCTGACACCGAAATTTTCTCGATCACATGTATATATGCATGGTTACACTACTTGCCAATGCAATTGAATTGACCATATAGTGAGTGGTGGAGTTGGACAAAAGACCACACGCTGAAGTAGTAGCACTATACAAATATTTAGGCACGTGATAAACATTGTATGTATGCGAGTCAAGTAATTCAGCTTTAGAAGACCTTATCCTAAGATAGATGGATCATCACTTTTTGTCTATTCATCATGAGCGTGCGTGAGTGTGGCCGGAGAATTAATATGGTTGCATGTTTCATTTAGTAGTGCCGACCAAAATAGCTGCATGCATGTGCACTACTACTACCTATCTATTACATACTCTCTAGCTAGCTAGCTAAGTTATTCCGTCCCTTTTCATCTTCTTATCTTCATCAAGTGAATGATCATGCTCCTCATCCACGTATATGCAACTTAATTAACACTCTCTAAATTAAAACTAATTAGCTTAATTAATTTTAACTCATCGTTTCTAAAATGGTCAACTAGTTTTTCCGAGGCATGCACAAGAACACTTGATAAATGGTTTATAGAATACTCGGGTAGCTAATCTTGTAATAATAAATGAAGATTTACGTTGCTAGTAAGAATAATGCATGACCTAGAATTATTGGTTCATGCATGCCACGTGCTGAAAATATTAGGTTAAATTAAAGGCTAATTTTATAGTGTTTATTATTTAGTATTTAACTTTTTTTTAAACTTGTTTTTTATAACAAATTTTAAATATTTAAAAATGATTTATTTTATATTTTTAAATTAAATATTAATTTTTAATTATTTTATATTATA
>NC_029790.2:17519217-17584188 GCF_000816755.2 Arachis ipaensis | reverse complement strand
ATAAATATTTTTTATTAAAAAAATTATAAGATAATTAAAATTTACAATAATATTCTGCATTCAAGTAATTTTTCTAACCAAGTTCAACCATGTATATTATTTTCTCTCATGTGTCGCGCCACCTTTTCTTTTATGCTTTTATAATAGGTTTTTAACGTAAATCTCTTCAAGGTAAAGCTTCCTTTTTAACATAAAACTTTTTCGTTCTTCTCTGATTTTTCTTCAGTTTTTGTTTGTTTTCGTTGTGTTTCTCTTCTAATTTCTTTTTTTTCTCTTTAGATTTCGATCTATATTTAAATAGCATATTATTCTTCTGAATTGAATAACATATTATCAAAATAATAAATGATTCAAGTTCAAATCAGTTGAACGAGAACGATTTGAATTATTCTTTCGAATTGAATCAAGTGGACAAAGTTTGGATCACCCTTCATTTTATCTAGTTTCATTCATCAACACTTTTGAATTGAATGGAATGGAATGCAATTGAATAAAGTAATAAAATCAATGTTCAATTTTCGGTTCATTTGGTATTATACAATGATTTTGTTTTGATAATATTTTCGGTTCATTCTAGAATGTAGGAGTTTCTGAATTTGAATTCATATAATGGACACTTTTCAGTTCATTTGTTTTTACACAATGGTCTTGTTATGGTATTATTTTGGTTCATTCTTCAACAATTTTGAATTGAATGGAATGGAATGCAATTGAATAAAGTGATAATGAATAATTTCGTCCTTCTTTGCTAAAATCAGTGTTGTTTATAAATTTGAATTTATAGAAGGCATATGTTTCGATTCATTGGTTATTACACAATGGTCTTGTTATGACAATATTTCAGTTCATTTTATAGTCCCCATTAAAATTTTATAGAATTACATGTAGTATATGGGATAAAAATTTATTTACCCCCGCTCAATAAATAAATTTGATCCCACTATAATTTTTTTAAGGGAGTCACTCAAATAAAGACTTATATATTTTTTTATTACATGGTTAAATATTATTGAATAATAAGATCTATTAGTAATTTAAATTTTGAAATATAGTAATATTAACTAACAACAAAGAATAGTTAAAATGAAAAGTAACATCCAAATATATGGATATCTATTGATGTTTCTTCTTTTGAAGTTAGTTCTAGTTTTTTTTAGTAATAACGACATCAATTAAAAAAAATTTAATTATGAATATTATAAAGAGTCAATTTCGTAATTTTATAAGACATGAATTTCAAATATTTATTTAGTAATATATATAAAAAAAGAAATATTTAATTGTATTAACAATGAAAGAATTATTCAACCTTTTCAAAATATCAAATTTAAAATAATAAAATTCTAAATTATATGTTATTATTTAAATTACTATATAGGTATTTTAATTTATTAGTTAAATAGTTAGAAGATTAATTATATTTTATAATAATAAAATATAATTATAAAATTATTATCATCTTATACATATTTTGCTCCCATTAATAAAATTTTCTGGATCCGTCACTAAGTTCAGGTGTGTTGTCGATGAACAATTTGTCTTAAAAGTTTGGATGACTTTCAAGACACTCGAAGAAACTAGAAAGTTCTACAAAAATTATTCCAAACTTGTTAGTTTTTCTACGAAAATAAGGAACACCACTCAGAAGGAAGATGAAATTAACAATCAACTAATTACATGTAGTAGAGAGGGAAAATGAAAATCCAAGATATAAACTCCGAAAAATTTATAAATAATTAACCAATAAATTAATTATTATTTAAAAAAATTAAGATATTAAATTTGATAATTTAGAAGAGTAAAAATAATTAAAATACAAAATTTGACACTAATTTTAAAAATTTTGGCCCAAAATTGGACCAACGGGCCAAATTGAGCAAACCAGGCTCAAGTGGGCCCAAGCCCACACACTTACCCATGTATATAAGCTTCATTCAGCTCCCTCTCCCCCTTCCATTAAGTGAAACACGCTGCATATTGAGGAGAGGAACTAAAACCCTAAATCCGCTTCCACTTCAATCTTCCATCGACCATAACTTTCAATTTGAAACTCCGATTGACGAGTCATTTGCGACCACGTGTTTGTCTCAGAGTCTTCTTCATTTCTATCTAAATAAAGTGGTAAGAAATTTTGTAAATTATGTCCAGTTTATTTCCCCTTTCTAAATTCGCGTTTTAGTATGAATCTTGAGTGATTTTGATGATTTTAGTGGTTTAGGTACAATCTAACACTAGATAATTATTGAGTTTTGCCCCAATCATCAATGGGTAAGATAAGAAAACTATAAACCATTGTGGTTTGTCCAATTTGGTGTGTCCTAGTACGAATTTGAGTAAACTATATGAACTAGCTTGAGTTTATGTTGAATTGGAGTTGAATTAGTAAATTGGAGCTATTGGGATAAACCTTTGGTGGCTGGAATCATTGGATTTGATTTGGAGTCTTTGAAGCTTGAAGTTTGACGTTTTGAGCTTAGAGAGAAATCGGCCAAGGTATGGTTTTAGTTTTTCGTAGTTAATGTTTATTGTCACGTGAAAACTTAAGTTAGAAGACTTTAAGATAGGATGAACCGAATGAATTTGTTGATTAAATTGGGTATGTGGTATATGAATTGTGAATGAAGGATGAAGGAGTTGTATGTGTTTTGGGTATGATTGTGATGAGTATAAAATGATGATGATTGTTGGTGTTGTTTGATTTTGAGTAGTAGATTTTGGAGTGCAAAGTGTGGAATGAATTGGTTGAGAAGTGTTGTTCATATTGAATGGTGTAGTAAATAGAAGAGTGTGTAAAAATAAAATTATATGTGTATGTATGTAGTGAGTATGATGTTGAATTTAATGGTGAAATGGTTGGAGATGAGGTATTTATTGTATGTATGTATGTATGTGATAAAAATGATGTTGAATTAGTGGTGGAGCTTTTGTATTTTGAGTGATTAAGTGATTGATAAGATGGGGTTTAGTGTTTGGAAGTCATGGGAATAATTGAGATGGTTTTTGCTAAGATATGGTTGGTTTTTAATTTGAAAATTTTGGAAAAATTTGAGGTTTTGAGTTTTGTAAAGACATGATTTTTAACCAACTTCGTCAGTCCATAACTTGAGTTTCGGACTTTGGATTTGAATGGATTTTTACCAAAATAAAGATAATTTCAAGGCTTTAAAATGATTTAAAGTTTGTGGAAATCGGAGTTTTGTAGAGGAAATTATGGACGTCAGAAGTTGGGTATAGAAAACTGAATTTTTCTTAAGTTGCAGAAAACCAGGATTTCTGGTGTGTGTGCACACGGACCAGAGAGTGAGTTTTAGCTCGTGCGTACGCACGAGGGGTGTGTGTATGCACACCCTGAGAATTTTGTGAATTGTGCGTACGCACACTATGATGCATACGCACAGGATGGGAAGTTCTTCTGGTGCATGCGTATGCACAGCAATGATGCGTATGCACAAGCCTTGTTTTTCACACAAAATTCTATTTTTTTTCCTATTTGACCTTCCCAGCAAGCCTGTAAACCTCCGACTGTTTTAATGAAAATTCACTATTTTTGAACTATCAATTATTCTTTTAAGTTTTCCAAACTTTTGAAAACTCCGTTAAGGTTCAAAAGCGAGGTTTTAGATTATGTAATAAGGGTAGGTATGTTGACAAAGATAAAATGGGTATCAAAGGAGATTTAAAGAGTGAATGAGTGACTTGATGAGATATGTGATGGTGATGACGAGAATTACGTGTTTGAGTGATAAATGTTGAGAGGTGGTGTTATGATGAGAAGAATGTGAATGATTATATAATGATTGAAAGTGATGATGAGGATAACGATTATGATTGACAAGTGTGACGGGCACTATATTCCAAGAGGGTACTGGGCATTATATCCTTGATAGGTAGTGAATGTGACTATGATGAGGTGGATTGAAGAATGATTATGTTAAGTTACGTTTTTTCTTGTGGTACTGGTTGTGTATGATCTGTTCTATTTATGTTGCATCGTATTTCTCTCTGTTTGTAAAGTGTGTCGAGCACTATATCCCATGAGCGTGTCGGACACTATATCTCAAGAGTGTGATGGGCGCTATATCCCAAGAGTGTGGGAGCACTTTACCCTGGGAAGTGTGTCCGGCACTATATCCCATGAGTGTGTCGGACACTATATCCCAAGAGCGTGACGGGCACTATATCCCAAGAATGTGGGAACACTTTATCCCTAAAAATGCGACGGGCACTATATCCCATGAGTGTGACGGACACTATATCCCAAGAGTGTGGAGGCATGTCAGAGAGACGATATCCAAGTTAGCTATCGGGTGTGTCGGGTTCTGGCAAAATAACCGATACGTGAGCTCACGACCAGTAAGGCAGGCATACATCATATGCATTTGTCTGTATTATTTGAGTGTGTATTACTTGGGTTTGCCTAGTTGATTATCTATGCTTATCTGCTATATATTCTACCTGATGTAACTGCATTCTATCTGTGTTTTTTCTTGTCTATATTGTATGTGTTTACAACTGAGAGATCCCTTGTTTGGTAGAGGAGTGACGAGGATTGTTCTACCGGTAATTCAGAGGGTTATAGGGGATAGAAAGTGAAATGTTGGGTTGACAGGAAGGGAATAGTTAGATTAGAATTTGGATCCCTGAATAGATTACCAAAAACTTATGGTTTAGTATAATCTTTAAGTTTAAATCTGAGTATCGGAGTTCTAGGAATGCCTCTAACTTTTTCGGAGCCTTTTATATTAACTATGTGGGCACCTTTACCATACTGAGAACCCTCAGTTCTTATTCCATATATACATATATATATATATATTATTGTTTTCAAATACAGGACGTGAGATGCCACGTTGAGCTTGCTGGAGGTTTTTGGGACACGAAGATATACGTCTGGGATATTTGGTATTTAGAGTGTTGTATATGTATATGCATAGAACATAACTTATATATATGTATATATTCTAGCCGGCCTTTACTTTGCAGGTCGAGTCTAGATCTTGATTATGTAACTATCTTTTGGAACACTATTTATATACATTTGTCTCTTGATTTTCTGTATAAGCTTTTTGTCTTTCTGTTTCTCATGAGCGTTGTATCTTTGGTTTTGTTTTGATCGTATCCTTTTCTTTCAAGGCTCCTAGATATATTATCCTTGTTATATATATATATATATATATATATATATATATATATACGTATTTTTACTTTTATATAATATATATATATACGTATTTTTACTTTTAGAGGTCGTAGCACCTCGCCACCTCTGATTTACGTCTTAGGCGTAAAGCTCTGTGTGGTAGGGTGTTACACAAGATATCTCCAACTCTAAAAACAAATTCCTCAGTTGGAATAAATTGTCCAGCCAGGATTTATGTACATATATTGAAGGATGTTAGTCTTTTGATTATTTCTAAAGTTGTTCTGAATCATTCACATATTTGCTGTCTAGATCGAGCAGAGATGCTTAAACAACACAGGGAGCCAAGCATATTTGTGCATCGTACCATTGAAAATAACAAGAAAGCTGAAATCAGACCGAGTAAACCATATCAGTCATTTGTAGCAGCAGTGGGTGGTCATCGTGAACTAAGTTTTATTGAAAAATATGTGAGAAATTACATTACAAGGGAAGTACGGAATATTTTCGAATAAGATGATGTCAAAGAATTTGGGAAGTTCTTATTAAGAATGAAAGAGAAGAACCAAACTTTCTTTTTGTGAGCTTAACCTTGAAGTTGATCACTCTATCAAAAATACATTTTGGTTTGATGCAAGAAGTAGGGCTGCCTATGAGTATTTTGGAGATGTTGTTTCATTTGATACGACTTACAACACAAACAGGTATTGATTCATTATGATATAATATTCGATTCATACGTATAACCAATTTCGGTTCATAACTGTTGGTGTCCATTTGCAGGTACAATCTAGTTTTTGGTTCTTTTGTGGGTATGAATTACCATGGTCAGTCGACACTTCTCGGATGTGCTTTGATTAAAAATGAGGATATTCATTCATTCAAATGGTTAATCGAATGTTAGCTTCATTACATGGGGGGAAAGGCACCAAAAGTGATTATTATCGATCAATACGCATCGATGCAAAGGACTATTGAGAGCTGTATGCCAACAACAATTCACCGGTACGGTGGTACATTTAGCATATCATGAAGATGATCCCAAGTAAATTAAATGGCTACAAGTGACATGAAGAAATCAAACAAGAGATGAGTCATGTTGTTTGGAACTCGTTTACAAAAGATGTATTTGAGAGGAATTGGAATGATTTTCTCATGAAGTATGGTGTTGGAGGCAATAAGTGGCTTTTAGGTAATCGATGTTTCATTCGAATTAATTGATGTTGTTAATTTTTTGGTGAAAATGGGTATAAGTTTCGGTTCATTTTGTGTCTGATTTCGGTTCATTTACAGAGCTATTTGAAGATCGTCATTTATGGATTCCAGTTTATCTTGATCACCACTTTTGGTCCGGGATGAGAAGCACACAAAGGAGCAAAAGAATACATGCTTTTTTTAACAAGTTTATTACACGTAATAGCTCATTGATTCAATTTGTAAAGCAATATGATAATTTTCTAGGAAGCAGAGAGCAAAGAGAGAAAGAATTTGATGCTGCAGATTTTCATACTATCATACCGTATGCAACAAAATCATCAATAGAGGCTCAATTTCAGCATTTGTATACTAATAAGAAGTTCAGGAAAGTTTAAGCATAATTTAGAGGAAAGATGAATTACATCACAAGATCAACACAGTCAGTTCTAGGATATACGACATATGAAGTTATAGAACAGGTTTCTAACTCAACGTTCAACAAGTTTGTTGTTATATATGATGTGATATCATGCGAAATAAAATGCCAGTGCTTATTGTTTGACTCAAGGGGTATATTGTGTCGTCATTCTCTGAGTGTCTTAAGTTTTGAGCGAGTAGATAAAGTGGCACTGAAATATATATTGGAACACGGGAGTAAGAACGTAAAGAGGAGTCACACACATATCAAGAGCAGCTAAGACGAGCCTTTATTGGAGCCAAGAAGCAAGAGATTTGATGATTTGGTGTCTTGCTCACACAATATTTATAAATTTGCAACAGAATCTAAGTAGTTTACTAGAATTTTGCATTGGACTTTTGATAATGTCATGGTTGAGATGCAAGAATATCAAGCGAAAAGAAAAGTAAATGTTCTTATCTCACGAAGACGTTACATTGAATGACGTTAACGACCTTCAAAGTCTCCGACATGTTAGAACAAGAGGATGTCTCAAGAATAGACTGAGATCAAATATGAAAAAAAGGATTGCAAATGCAACAAAGAAAAAGAAAAAGCCAGCTCTAAGTGAGGTAACATTGATTTGCTTTTAATTAAGGAAAAATGCATTTATGCATTTTGCTAATATATTATATATTTCTTTTTGCAGTTGAACTTTTTAGATGGTGGATCAATGATTCAATCAAACTCCAGCCTTTATTGTGCACATGATATGAATTATCCCGGAGAGGATGGGAGAAGTTTTGGTGTTTATTAAAGTAAATTTTGCTAATATAATGTTTTTTTCTTTGATGAAAATGAGGGTTAATATTTTATTTGTGTTATTTTTTATTGAATAGTCACATTTTGATTTTTCAAACTAGTTATTGTAATTGTGTTGTGGTAAACAATTTTAGGTGTTTATTAGAATTCATTTCGATTCATGTATGACTAAATTTTGATTCATTTGAGTTCTAGTCATATAATGAGGGTTAATTTATGATTTATGTTATGTTTTATTGAATGGTCACTTTTTGGTTTTTCAAATTAGCTTCTGCAACTATGTTGTGGCAAACAATTTAGGTATTTCTGGAATTGAATAGTCAGATAATAAAGGTTATTTTTTCAGTTTATTTATGTTTTTGCCGCTCTTGAGGTTTGATAAATACATTCAACCTATTCAGTGTGAACCTAAATTCATTCAAATTAATGTGATCTAAATACAGCCCAGATATTTCCAACAAATAAATCAAAAGGAATTTAAGAAAAGATTTTCAAATATATACATTAACATTTACAACGAGTGAAAGAAGTGTTTGGCTCTTTATATTCTTTACAAATTAGTGTTAATTACAAATTGAACCTATTTACTTTTTATATCCCCATATGAGAATTTACAAAAAGGACTTGAGAGGGCAGCAGATGGTTTTGGGATTCTTATGGCTTTAGATGCCTCATTGACTTTGTCTCTCAATTTATTTACCTTGTCTAAGAGAATGGTTGGACCATATTCCCACTTGAAAGTATCTACTTCTTCCTACAATTCAATTGAAAGAAATTACTTAATTTGAACACAAATGAAATAAGAAATGAACCAAAATTTATTAATTTAGAAATTGCTTACCTGTTTCCAGTATTTACATTTGTATTTCCCATTTTTGATATTTTTGGGATCAATTGCTTTCAGCCATTTCATGACATATATTTCGCAATCATAACTAAGAAATAAGAAAGTAAAATATGATTAATAGGAGAGACACAGAAAAGCATAGTAAAACATATTAATAATAGTACTATAGCAAAAAAAGATTTATATGATGTTCGTTGAGCGTTGCTAGCTGATCTGCGCCCTCTTCGTTGTCCACGAAAAGTTTTGCCTAACATAAACCCTCATCTGGGATACTATTAAGCCCTGAAAAGGAACAAAAAGTGCACTTCAATTCGGTAATAATTGAACGAAACTAAGCCCACAAACAATGCTCAATCAGGCACAAGGAGTGATTGCTAATGGCTAGAAATAAGAGATAACTTACAACAAAATATATTATGTAAATAATTTACAACAAATTTATTCAAAGCTATTCTTTCCTCATGTATATCTTTTTTCTTGATGGGGTCAAGCACATGGAAAACTTTCTTCTTAACATCACCAATCCACAATTAGTTCAGATTTGAACAAGCAGTCATAAAGACTCAATTATCAATAAAAACACATCAAATTCATTTTTGGATTCAAATAAATCTCAATTAAACTAAGAAATAAACCGAAATTAGTTCAGATTTGAACAAGCTATGATAAAGACTCAATCATCAACAAAAACACATCGAATTCATTTTTGGATTCAAATGAACCTCAATTAAACTAAGAAATAAATCGAAATTAGTTCAGATTTGAACAAGCAGTTATAAAGACTCTATTATTAACAAAAATACATTAAATTCATTTCTGGATTTAAATGACCTCAGTTAAACTAAGAAATGAACCAAAATTACTTAAGAAATAAAAAATTTGGCTTACCACAATATATGTCAACACGTAGTATATTTCTTCATCAAATCTGCGACATTTTCTGTTGTTGAGAACCATACACATTGTGGAGACCACCTATAGGACAAAAATTTATTAGATATATGGGAATAAATTTTTTTAGGAAAATCATTAATGTTAATGTATTAGCTAAAAATTTTACTGTATTTTCTACGTCTTGTTTGGATTCAGAGATAAAAAGTGGCATCTACCCCCCCTAAATAAGCTTTGTGGTCTAACATGAATACGATTTCAAAATCATTAGTTGCCCCTTCTTTGTTAACCTTTATTTACGTCATCCACTGATAACATTTCTCCTTCAACTTCTTTGTTATTTCTTTTTCTTTCACCAGAGTCTTGTACCCTTCAGGGGTACTCAAACTCGGCTCTACACTGGTTTCCTCAGCATATTTCAATGCTGCTGTCACTCTAGCATCCATCACCGCCTCTACCAAGTTTTCAAGTTGTGTTACTGTTGGTTAAGAGGTCGGTGGACTTATGTCAAGGCTGAACGAAGGTACATCATCTTCCCAATGCTAAGGATGGGGAGAACTGCAAGATGACAGAAGAAAATTTTCAAAATAATCAAAAAGCATTATGATATAGTATCAAAACTAATAAAAAAGATTTTAAATAAAACTTACACATTAAGAGGAGTTTCTTGCTCCAATTGCCTTGCCGAAATTTCTTCAGGGGATTGCTGTTGGAGTTACACAGGAAAGTGTTTAATAATGAACCGAAATTATTATTATATAGCATCAAAAATAATAAAAAAGATTTTAAGTAAAACTTACACATTAAGAGGAGTTTCTTACTTCGATTCCCTTTCTAAAGTTTCTACTAGAGCTTATTATTGAGTTTGGAGCTGGTAGCTGGATTACATAGTAATGTGTTTAATAATGAACCGAAAATATTATTATATAGCATGAAAACTAATAAAAAAGTATTTTAATTAAAACTTACTCATTAACAGAAGCTTCTTTTGTTTGAATTTTCAAAGGGACAGAGGTAAAGGTTTTTTGTTGTTTTAGCTCTTCCACAAGAGAACTTGGAAGAGCAATTGCAATAGGAACTCTAATGAAGGTAAATAAGAAAGGAGTTAATGTTGAATGATTAGAATTGGACAAAAAATTGGAAAACTCATATATCCAGAGATTGAGACTGACTTTCTTCTTGAACCACAAGGATTTGTTCTTGAGGATCAAGTGTTGGGCTACTGATAATTAAACAAAAATTCCGTGTCAATAATTAAACAAAAATTATTACCTAAATCTAAAAGACCAACATAAGTATTTCAACTAACATAGTTGGAGGTTGTAAACTCTGTTTTTCTTTTTTCTTTTAAGCCATTTTTTTCTTCTAAAAAATGTAATTGAGAATTCAGGGGTATTTTTTCTAATAAAAAATATACAAAATTAAAATTATCAACTAAGATATTCTAATTAAAAATAGAAGAAGTAAATAAGTGTTAAGAGGAATTACTTGGTATTGCTCGGTACGTTTACACACCGTGCTAAGCTCGTCTATGTTTGAACCACAAGTTCACTTTCACTGCCCAAATTTACAGTTAGCATCCTAAGCAAAAAAATAAATTTATTCAGTAAAACTAAAGAAATTACATGAGGTTTTAGGAAAACTTAGCAGTATATAAGAAACTTAATCTTACATCTCTGTCGAGTCACGGTCATCCGGAGCAACATTTATTTTTGCAGCACCGTCATTTTTTCTCTTCATTCTTTTTTTTTTGTTTTTTTTTTTACTCGTCTCCTCTACTTTTTCACTTCTGACAATTCATAAAAAAAGTTTTGATTTAAAATCAGGATGAACTTTAATTAAAAAATAAATGAACCAAAATTTTTAAACGATTTGAACATAAAATCCATGTTCGATAACAAGCAGAGAAACAAGTAGTCAAGTGAAGCTCAGTTAATTTACAAATAGACCGAAATTATTTCAGATTTGAACAAGTAGACAAATAGACTCAATCATCAATAAAAACGCATCGAATGTATACAGGCATACAACTGACAAACATCAGAGCTATAACTAACTTAACAAGCACGCGTGAACAATTTTAGCAAATCCAAGTGAAACTAAACCAAATGAACCTCAAATAAACTTAGAAATGAACCGAAATTATTAATACTTATCAGCATCATTAAGTGAACCTCAATTAATTCACAAATAAACCGAAATTATTTCAAAGGCAATCCGATCGACCAGTCTCCTCCGTGTCCAGTACGCCACCCATGGTGGCCTGGGAGCGTCACCTGCTTCTAGATCAGGAAACTTCGTTTCATGAAAATATATTATCATTAAGAGAAAGACGCAGCCATCAACTGAAAGATTGTGTCCTGCTCTCTGGGCTTTGATCCCCTTGATCAGGAAGCTCAGCACATGAGACACCTAATTCCATTGTCGGACTGTCTCCACATGAAGGAGAGGTGGCTTATGGACCGAGGAGCCGGCAACAAGAAGTATTTCTGGATGAAGAGGATGGAGGTCGTCTTGAATTTCAGCAAGTTCCCCTCCCCTTCAACATTCATATCCGTCACAATTTTGTCAAAGTCGCCAAAGTAGCACCTTTGAAGCTGTTGATAATCTTCTTCTGTTGCTCATTCAGTTTGTTGTACACAACTTTTTCAGGAAAATTATCTCCTACAATATTTTAATATAAACAAACCGAAATTGCTTCAAATTTGAACAAAAACTAACTAAACAACCCCACATGAACAAGTTCAGCAAATTCAAGCGAAACCAAACCAAATTAACGTAAATTAAACTAAGAAATGAACCTAAGTTTCTTAAGAAATAACAAATTTGGTCAATAATTAACAGTAGTATCAAGTGAACCTCATTTAATTCACAAATGAACCAAATTTGATTCAAATTTAAACAAAAAGTCATAAACATTCAATCAACAAGAAAAACACATTCAATTCATTTCTGCATGCAAATTAACTCAATTAAACTAAGAGATGGATCGAATTATTTATCAGAACAAATAAATTAATAACACAATGCCCTAGTTACAGAGAAAAACAAGAAAAAATAGAATCAGAGAAACTTGATCTACTAAATGAATGAACTCGATCCACTAAATCTTAAATCAAACTAATAGAAATGCAAGATTTGTGAGAAATTAACTGAACATAATAATAATAGTTTTCTCAGTACTTTGCGGAATTTTTGTTCTTGTTTTTGTTTGTTTTTTTTTGTTTATGAATTCAAACGCACCACCAGATTTTGCAATAGTTTCCACAGAGAATTTGAAAGATTTTTTAAAGATTTTAAGAGAGACTTAAAATTTCTTTGTTGTAGTTTTGAGTTTGAAGAAGGAACGATTTTTCATATTAGAGCGCGAAGAGAAGTGGTAACGTTTGGGATTTTCGGCGCGTGTAATTACTCTCTTTAATGAAAGTGGGTCTTTTTGGTATTGGGCCTGCTTGATCAGACTTGGATGCAATAAGGTTTGGATGTGTAGCCCAACTGTAAAATTTATTATTTTTAGTTAATAATTAGTTACTAATATTTAAAAATATGGACTAAAAATATATTGTTAGATTATTAGAGTAAAAGAATTAGACTTATGATTAAAAGTGTTGGTAAAAAAATAATAAATTCTGCATGTTCTCGAGTTTTTCTCTTTTATTAATATTAGTCAACAATTCTTTGGGCCAATACCTTAATAAAAGATTTAATTATTCTGTTGGTCCTTATAGTTTCACCAAATTTTCAATTAGGTTCTTATATATTTTTTTTTAATTGGGTCTTTATATTACTTTTAATTTTATAATTAGGTCCTTCCTAGTGTAAAAAATATTAGAGTTAACTGAATATTTCTTTACAAATTTAAGGTATTTATAATTAAAAACTTAATTAAATATTTGACCGCATGTATTTTGGTAAAAATATTATGTTAATTTTAACATTTTTAACATGAAAATGACATAATTACAAAATTAAAAGTAGTGTAGGAATTCAATTGAAAGGAAAAAAGTATAAGAAGATAATTAAAAATTTGGTGAATCTATAGAGACTAATAGAGTAACTAAACCTTTAATCTTTATTGAATAACTACAATTGTGGTTGTGATGTTTATTTTTATTTATTATACGATTATTTGATATGGATAAAGTTTGTCATTGTTTTTGCCTTTATAATTTAGTACGTTCATTTTTTGTGTTAGTATCACAAGATCTACTTATACTTTCCAATTAGTAACAAATTTCTTTTATGATCAAAGTTCTCACTATTATCAAATGCTTTTAAAAATAAAAACTAGTTATTCACTATATTTTTATAAAGATTTTATTTCAAAATTTCGTAAAATTTAAATATCAACAACCAATATAATTTAAATAAAATATAAGACTAATCTAAAAATATTAGGGTGTTACACATTTCATTATAAATTCTAACTTCTCTATTGACATCTTGTAGATTAGTAACATATACAATACACGAGTTTAAGTGTTTTTACTTAAAATGAATAGAAATGTAAGTGTCTTTTCTTAAAAAGAGATTACTTCGACAAAGACACTAAAAATGTCTTTTTTAAAACGTTTACATGTGTCATAGTATTATTGGCCATCTTTATTAAATCAATTAATAATTTATTTTTTAATAAACCAGAATAAAATCGGTTTATTATAACAATAATAATAAACCCACCCGCATTATAATTATTAGATTCGATTTAATCCGATCGATTTACACAATCTAAATCGAATCATGTTTAAATATTTCGATAATAAGACAAATATATCCATGCTTTTTGTTTAAAAAATAAACCTAATAAAAAAAAGAGAATTAATTACTCATGTTTATCATAAACCAACTTCTCTGATCTAAAATTCTCTCTTACTTTTATTCTCTGATTTGCTCTCTTATCTCTTTTTGGAAGAATTTATAATACCTCGCAATATTCCTTACCCTCCTCCCTCCAACTCTTCTATATGTGTTCCCTCTCTTCCCTTCATTCATCCACACCCCTTCCTTCGTCATCCTCATTTGCTTGCTCCCGTCAATGGTGGTGACGATGTCGATGATAGGGAAAGTGAGTGCTGCACTACAAAAAAAACGTTGAATACCGTCAGATTTACCGTCTCGAGTTACCGTTGGTTTTACCAATGGATTTATGGAGGGTTTTGTTGTGAAATTCATTATGTCAAATTGTTACCGGCGGATTCACTTACCTGACGGTAAATTCGTGGGTAATATTTGGAGGAAAAAGGTATGGAATAGGCGCAAAGTTTTTTGTCGTATTCCGACAGTGACACATTTTAGTTAAATGTTACATTTTGGTGATACCGTCGAATTTATCCCACGGTGAATCCGACGGTAGTCAGCTCTAAAATTGAGAGCACGAATCCTCTCCCCCTTCATTTCGAAAACCCTCTCTCTCAAACGCTCTTCTCCGTTTCTCTCTCTACCCAGCCCAGCCCCCTTTGCCGCCACTCCAAACACCGTTGCCGCTCCAACCCCGCCATCGCCGGCCCCGCTCTCTTGACATTTCTCCGTTCTTCCCAGCCCCTTTTCCGCCATTCTAGATTTAGGTACATCCTTACTCTCCATCTCCAGGATATCTATTTTAAAATTAGAAACAGAATTTCTTTAATTGTTAGTGTGTTACCTAATAGTTTGTTATTCTATTAGTGTTAGGAATTTCATTAGTGAGGGTTATGGCTATTGAATGATTTAGGGTTAAGTTAATTTAGGATTTGTGTCTTGGTTATCATATAATAATTTAGAATTTATTCTTACTTGTTTGATTATTATCTGTGTTTTGTTTTTACTTGTTTTTGTTAGATTGGAAAATCATGGGCTATGAGAAAATTTTTTATTTAATTTTTGATGTAAATTCTATTGGTTTGAATAATTAGTTTGTTTGGTGAGTGGATTAGAATTTCAACCCTTGCATGTTGGTTTGGATGGAACCTTTGAAGGGTGGACAAATCTGAATTTTAGGAGAGACTTTGTCGAAATTTTAATAAGATTTTGAGTGAAATTGAAAAATTAAAATTATGTTTTTGAAACTCTTAAAATTATGTTTAGGGTTGATAGATATTTGTGTTAATTGTGACATGAATTGATTTTTCCTTAAAATTCTTATTTTAAGTATTTTGGGTTATGTCTATGTACAATTTTATTTTGCAGTTTCTTAGTATGATTGTAATATTGCAATATAATATTAACTATTGAATTATTCGTGCTTAATTTTGACTTTCTAACTTATAATTAAAATAATTATTTGTTATTCATACCTTTTCTCATATTTGTTATAATTATTTTTTGAGTTTCTTCTTATGTTATTATTTATTGGTGTTTGTTATGTTATTAATATGTTTATTGTATTGAGTGTATTAATATGTTTAGAGTTGGTGAATTTAATTGTGACTCAATTAGTGTTAGTGATATTTTCTTTTTGCAGACATAACGAAAGGTAGCAGAGGTAGACCTAGTGGGTCTCGTGGTCGTGGTAGAGGGAGAGTTTTCACCAAATTTCCTGCAACTGTTCAGTACTCCTCGCCCTCTACCCCGACTACCCTATCGACCCCTGTGACGTCACAAGCGGGTCCAGCGGACCAGTAGTTCATCATGGTCCCAAATCCGAACTACATGCCTCCTTCTGCTACGCTCCCTGCAGATCCAGTGACAGAGCTCGCGGTGGGTGATTCGTCTAGTGCCCCCCAGCAGGATGCCCCTTCACCATCGCATGTCATCCGGCTGAGGATTTAGTCTGATGGCATGCAGGCGTGAGTACATACAATTTTTTAAGGTTAAGTTTGTTAATCTTAAGTTTATGCGTTTCTATGTGTTTGTTAATGTTAGGTTTTTTCTCCGACAAGTTTATACCAAACAATAATGCTTGCACACAGGAGATCTCTGAGGTTATTAAGTCGATGTGCGACCACCCGTGACCGACCATGCAGATCCGGCTGAGACCAGAGATCGATGGTTTCAGAAGTGGGCGGTAAAAACCCAATAATGTTGAATTAATTAACTGTATTTGAACTGTATTTTATTCTGACTAACTAATGTTGTTGAATCACTTTGTGCAGTTAAAATTCATATGAGATGCAAAATATAATCTCATAATCAGGAAGATCTACGACCACCGGGCAGCTAAACGACTTCAGCAGACGATGTGCAATATTTGTAAGGGGAATGACCACCTAACATTGTGGATCCGTCTAGCCATCAAGAAGGAACTGAAGGCCGATTTTAACAATGATGAGGGGTTCAAGCGTCGCAGTCTAACGAACATTGCTAACAGGGCTTCCCCCAGGTTGTCGAAGTATACGGGTGGGTCGGCGACCTTCATGAAGACGAAGAGCAAACTGGTAAGAATTTTGTCATTGTTTAATTTTTTAGTAGTTACTTGAATTAGTTGGTTAATTTGTTCATTTATTTTATTAGTTGATATATTAATTTGTAGTCTAAGTCATTGGATCATGAGACAACATTGGCGGAGACCTTCAAGTATACCCATATTTTGAAGGCCAACAATGAGAGATTTGCTGAAGAGCGGTCTGCGGCTCATTATGTGAGTTTAAATTAATACTAAGTTTCAAATTTATTTGGTTTAAAGTCAATTAACTGTTACCCAGCAATCAAAGCTGCCTAGTGGGAACGAGAATCCGACTCCAAGACCTCACTGATAGATCTTGATAGGGTTTGGCGCGAGACTGCCTCTGAACCCCACAAGAATTGCTGCTTTGGGTTGGTCATTCTTTGCCAGTGGCCTCCGCTCCTCTGCATTGGCAGCTTTCTCTGCCTCTGCCACCAATCTTGCCAATCCTCAGGAAGTTATTGACTTGAGGGAGGAGGTGCAGAAGCTAACACATGATCTTCACCAGCAAGCGAAGCAGTCTGAACAGAGGTACAACGACCTTCTTGCACGAGTTGGAGGAGCTGTTACCATCAGCTCGAACCTGATAGAGAAGCTAGAGCAGTTCGATCGGTTGCGAGAGCAGATGGAGGCATACAACCAGCAGATGCGCGCTAAAGTCAGCAGCGCTGGAAGTAGTGGCACTGCTGGTTCCAACGGCAACGCTACTGGTGGGGCACTGACGTCAGCACCTACTCTGCCGCCTCAGCAGGGGGACCACGACGACGATGACTATTACCGGGATCTGTATGGGTTAGGATTTTATTTTTTTATTTGTCTACTTTATTGTACTCTACTTCTGTGATATTTTATTGTATTCAGACCATTTATTTTTAATAATATAATTTGTTGATTTCTGCTAATTTTAGATTTCTGGTAATAATTTTGTTAACAAGAATTTTAATTTGACTACTAATTGTAACTTAACTGTGCCCAAAAAAATAAAAAATAAAAAATATTACGGTAGAATTTACCGTCGAATAAATTCGATGATAGCTTGGTGCCTAAACATGTGAAATGGCGCCAAAGTTACTGTCGGATTAATCTAACGGTAATCATCAACCCAGTCTCAACAAATCTATTAAAAATACCGACGAAAAATTCACTGGTAATTAGCGTCGGACGAAAAAAAATCACCGGTAATTAGTTTTTGGCGACGTATATATATACCGTCAACGCCAGGATAATGGTAAATTCAACAGTATTCAGCGTGTTTCCTATAGTGTAAGGGTGATGAGAGTGAAGAGATAGGGCTGTGGTATAAGTGGGTATTTATATATCGCTAAATAAATTAGTTTTTATATAAATAAAAGTATTAAATTATCAAATAGTAATCTTGACTCAGTGGTTAAAAATTTTTTACACCAAAATAGAAGTCATTAGTTTAACACTCACTTGGAACATATTTTTACATAATGTTACATATCCTACTTGACCAACTCGAAGTAAATGTTGCCACTCCTAATTAGGGGAGATTAAACTAAAATCTATGCAAGATTTATAAAGAAAATTTGAGATATTTTTTTGGATGGTTTTCCACGATATCCTTTAGTCCGATAGATCAAGAACACAAGGTAGAATTTGAACTCTTAATACTACTTTAAGTGGACTAGTAAACTAGCCACTATACCAACTTGAAATTTCTATTGCCCCTTTCCTTCAAATGGTTTAGCTTTTGGATCCAAGTTTTTGTTTCTTTTTGTTTTTGGTCTTGATGTTTTAATCCAAGTTGAATTTAGTTGTCTTTTGAAGTTGGACTACAATTTAAAATTTTAGGGTATAACTTTACGGTCTAATTGGTGCGTAAGTATTAAATTAAATTATTTGAGGCATGTTCTTCGAAGGTTTTGGTCAAGGCCCAGTCCACTTAAAAAATTCATTGTTGATTACACCCAAAGCGCTATAAATTCCATAAACGAGTCGACAATGAAAACAAAATAAAAGTCCAAGTATTCCTCACTAGAGGAGCCCATAGCCAAACAAAAACAGAAAAAGAGTGTTAGCTTAACAAAACGATTTGCTTACCTCTATATTTCGTTTTCCCCTTAACGCTTAATTAGTTAACATATTAATATATCTCTTAATAGTTAATATGCTGAACCTTGACAATGCCAAACAATAGATAAGAATGCTTAAAAATATGGAAAATTCTATCGTGTTTACAAACATTTTCAGCATACTATGTTTATTTTGCGTGGCAATATGAAAGATGGACACGTGAGGTAGGAATGATTGTGAGATAGAACACGAGAAGCATCCCGTTCTACAAGAGTAATTATGCGTGGTAGTTAATTTTATAATTAGTTGATAAGATTATTTAAAAATTAAGAAGAAAAAATATTTAAAAATAAATATAAAAATTTTATAAGTTATTTAAATTTCAAAATGTATAAAATTTATAAATTTAAATTAAATAAAATATTAAAAAAGATTTAATTATTCTATTAGTCTCTATAGTTTTACGAAATTTTTAATTAGGTTCCTATACTTTTTTTCTTTTAATTAAGTTTCTGCACCAATTTTTTTTTCAATTAAGTCCCTCTTAGCAATAATTAGCTTAATTTTATAGAGACTCAACTAAAAAAAAAATTGGTGCAGAAACTAAATAAAAAAAAATATAGGAACCGAATTAAAAAAATGGTGCAAGGACTCGATTAAAAGGAAAAAAAGTACATGGATTTAATTAAATATCGATAAAACATTAATATAATAAAACATGAATTAGATATCGAATCCAGACCATTAGATATCAAACCACCTTCGATTTGCTAAAAATCGATAAAACATGAATATAATAAAAGTATAAATTAATAATTTTTAAAAAAGTAATAAAATTAAAGATAGTTTAATAAATTGAATATAAAATTTAAAATTATACATGAAGATAAAAAATACTTTGAATATAATGTTTATCTTTGTTTCAAATTAAATACTGTTAAAAAAATAAATAAATAAACTTATATGATGTTTATAAATAATTACTTTATAAATGTTTATCTTAATTTTGTTACACATAATAATATAATAATTTTTTTTTAGTTTAATTACTCTGTTGTTCCCTATAGTTTCGCGAAATTTTTAATTAGGTCTCTGTATTTTTTTTCCTTTTAATCAAATCCTTGCACCAATTTTTTTTAATTGGGTCCCTACACTTTTTTTTTCTTTTATTTGGGTCGTTGCACCAATTTTTTTTAGTTGGATCCCTATAAAATTAAGCCAATTACTACTAAAAGAGATCTAATTGAGAAAAAAATTTGGTACAGAGACCTAATTAAAAAAAAATATATAGACCTAATTAAAAATTTCGTAAAAAATTAAAAACCAATAGAATAATTAAACTTTTTTTTAAATATTTTATTTAATTTAAATTTATAAATTTTATACATTCTAAAATTTAAATAACTTATAAAATTTTTATATTTATTTTTAAATATTTTTTATTCTTAATTTTTAAATTATCTTATCAACTAATTATAAAACTAACTACCACGTATAATTATTCTTGCATAACGGGATGCTTCTCGTGTTCTGTCTCACAACCATTGTCTCACAACCTTTCCCACCTCCCACGTGTCCATCTTTCATATATTGCCACGCAAAATAAACATACTATGCTGAGTATGTGTGAGTTTGTGATGCAAAATGCAATGTCTATAATTAGCGGCTTTTCAATTCATCTGACAAGCAAAAATTTTATATTTCGTTTCAAAATGTTGAAATTCTTTGTATGACTGAAATTTCTTTGAAAACCAGTTTTGGAAGCGGAAAAATTAGGGAAACCACGTCCTTTCGTTTATGGAATTTGCTGTAACAGTGATGCCTACAATGTCAATTACAGAATAAGATATATATATATAAATAAAAATAAAAATAACAATTGTGGTGGCTGTTCATATTTGTTTGGGTGGTGGAGGATCTCCTCCATGTCATATCAAGATCTTCGTGAACAAGTTTTTGTCATTCTATTCATTAAGCACTGCATTCAACATCAATATAGTGTAGTCGCTTTGCACTATCTACATTCACGTAAATTAAAGTTTCCTTCAAATAAATGAAAGAAGAAAGAAAAAGACATATATCCATAGAAGAAAAATATTTAATATTGAAAGTACATTTGTTTAAAATAAAACATAAGGATCTTGTTTTTGTTTTAACAAAAGAAATTAATTTATTCGATATGGAGGAGATTATCACAAATCAATTTCATTATCGGATCCATTTAAATTTGTAAAAAAAAAAAAGGAAGAAATGGTTTAGGTGGATAGTTATATTTGGCGAGAGGAGACTATTTTAATAAAGACATAAAAAATGTCTTTTTTTAAAGACGTGTACATGTGTCGTAATATGATTGAACATCTTTATTAAATCGGTTAATAAGCTATTTTTTAATAAATAAGAATAAAATCGGTTTATTATAGCAAAAATAATAAACCCAATTGTCCGTATTATAATTATTAGATCCGGTTTGTTCCGATCAATTTACACAATATAATTGAATTATATTTAAATTTTTTTATAAAAAAACAAATATATCCTTAATTTTTTATTTTACGGACATTTAAATTCCTAATAATTTAAAAATATAATTAAGTCCCTATAAAAAAATTCTAACCCTAACCCCTTATCTCTGACCAAGCCCAAATTCAAGTCTAACGGTGAAATAATTTGCAGCCTTCTGAATCGTGGTTTAGGGTTTGACTCTGTGATTTGCCTGATCTACCAAAGTTTGAAAGGTTTTGCAATGGAAACATTGCCTTAAAATTTTTATTACTGGACAAATTTTCACTAATCGATTGCCAAAAGATGGAGAGCTTTTGTGCAGGTATTGTCAATGTCAACAAGTGGACAGAAGTTGAATTTGAGGAGGATAAAGATCCAGTTTTATTGGAAGTTGATCTCAACTTTGCTATACGAAAAGCATTTGAAGGAATGGTAAGTATTGTATTCCTTTCACTTTAGTTGAAGTTCTGATCCACCTAAAGTTTCCTTTCTCTTTTGTGCATTGTGCATAATCATTAAATTTGTTAAAACAATTTAGAGTACAGCTTTTGTTTACACATTCATGCTAGCTAAGAGATTAAGTTGATATGTCATGCATTTTGTTATTCATATTGGTCATAGTCAATTCAGAGATGTAAGTATACAGAAAAGAGAGTTGCCACTAAGTCAAGAATGTTTTGTGTCAGTTTGGTCAACAACAAAAAATTAATTAAGGTGGAACATACATAGTTTGATTAGTAAAATACTATGATTATTTTTTGTGTAAATCAAATTAAGTTGCTTATTTAACACCACAACCCATTATGAGTGTTTCAAATTCAACAAACTCCTTACTTATGTTAGTGATTGTCAGAGCTACTTAGAATGTTGCATAGGATCATATAGAATTATGTTTCTGCCCAAAGTTTTATGACTTGTATTCAATTGAAGTCTTAGCCAATAGATTCTGTGAGTGAGAAATGATTAATTAATTAGTTAGAGATTTGGTTGGAACGACATGCATCATTCTTTCTTATACTTCTCATTATTACACAAATGCTTTTGGATTCATTAATCACTTCCAATCTCAATTCTGAGTTATTTACTTATTTTGTTGATCCTACATTTTACTTATTATATATCAGTATTAAAATCCCTTTAAAGAAGCCTAAACGTATATATTTGCCTGATTTTAACCCATCATCAGTTAACCTTTATTTATTCTTAATTAAGTTTAAAACATTACCAGGATGAATATTCACTTCAGGTTAAGTCTTAAGTATCTTTTTGTTTGAATATAAAATTTTTTACATATTGTATATTCTACTATTTAAATTTTAAAAAAGATACTTCATTAATTTACTGTCTATGACTAAATAGTATATACTGAAATAATCCGCTGCATTATTGAATCTTAGAACCTGGATGCACTTAAATGAGAGTAATAATACTGTGACTAAGCCTTGAAGTGCTATTTAATTTGTTCTATGTTGTTCTTTTATTAATTTTATTTTTTAACTATGTTCTGATTGAAGGCAATGATTGGAAAATGTTCAAAAGCAAAAATTTGGTTTCTACTATTATTGTTGTTGTTGTTATTGTTATTGTCCAAAACAAAATCCTTTATATTTGTCTACTTGCCTTTCTAGTAGATCTAAAATTAAGGTTGAGAGTTATATTACCATCAATTTTTTTTTAACTGCATATATTACTTAAGTTTCAATTTTTCATTTTTATTTGATCTTTTTTTTAAACTAACATTGTCATATTAACTGTTGTTGATGAAATACACCAGGTACCATTTTTTACAGCAAAGATCATATTGGAGATTTTATATCTTTGGGTAATGATCAACTAATGTATAATTTAAGAGGAAGTATAGGGAGCCAATATGCTTGTCGTACAATACATACATTGGGGGTTAATTTCGAATTAAAATTAAATTATGGGTAATGAATTAATTTTGAAATTATTCTAATTTAAATTTTGAAAAAAAATAGGATTAGAAGTCGTTATAGGATCACAACAAAGACGTCAGTTGATCAATACGGTATCGTCTCCATCATCTCCAGGTCTCATCAAAAACTACTTTCCCACTCGTCACTGCCGGCCGTTGGACTCTCCTCCCACCAGCGTCATAGTCGGCAAAGGCCCTCGTCTAGCACCACCTACCCGTCATTTGTTCAATCTGCGTTGACGAACATCTACCAAGCCCAGCGCGCAGGCGTGTGTTTATTGTGCTCGATGTCGACGTTGCAAGTAGAAAGGGGACTCAAGTGTGATTGCTCTTTCACCCCGTCACCCCGCCGGAGTTCATTAATGGAGTGCGTTGTGGCTGAACCGGTGGTTTGTGTTCCATCTCCCAGCGGGAATAAGATTTCATCAATTCCAAACGAAAATATAGATGAACCTCTCGTCATCGATCCTCTGCAAATGACTAAGGTGAGCCACTTTACGTATGAAACTCTTTTCAATAGATGGTCATTTTTAGTTGAATAGGCAGTCTATAATCAATGCAAGTGGCTTGTTTAATTTTATGTTTTTAATCGGTATTCAGATGCATCAACAACATGCATGGTTCAACGAAGCTTAGGAAGTTTTTACATATCATGGTATTCTTATATGTATGGCAAATTTGATTAACGATTATAACCATGGCATATTGATGTGTCTCTGGAAGAAAATACTTATTTGTTAGAATAGCTTCTATAAATACCCAGTAAAATTGAATAGACTCCCTCATAATCAAAATTCAGTGGCATGTAGGCAATGTTAGTATAAGAGTTATCAATTGAATTTGAGTTGTAGCCAATGGTATTATAATAAAGAAGGATATATTTTGATAATGAAAAGGAAAAATGCAGGAGTTATCAATTGATGCTTTTCATGTATTTGCTTCCTGCATGTTAGGATTAGAATATGAGTATATGTATATAGTTATGCATGATGCTCAATGTATGAATAAAGAAAACAACTCTTAAAAGTAAAAATAGGCACAAGTGGCTGGGAAACCGAGGACGGAACTATGTGTATGGTAGTTGTACCTGATGCATGTTCAGCTGTATGCTATTCAATGTTAACGTCAAAGAGAGTATGTATTTGTCACAATAATTGTATAATAGTTCAAATGAGATAATTGATTCAATTACCATTATTAGGAATTAAATGCCTTTGTGTTAAAGGTAAAATTGGTAGGGTGGATGACTTGATCTATAAATTTAGTTCGCATTTTTTTGTGCTAGTTAGTGAGGTTTCATGTACATGATATTGAATAAAAATTTATCTTCTTTTTTTTTTTTGAATTTGTGTGTTTATCTTGGAAGTGCAGGCCACACAAATGTTGGATGTTACTGAGGTAGAAAGTGGCGAGATGGATATTTATGACGAGGTTCGGACTCTAGTTTAAATTTGTGCAGTCAGGATCCGCATGTTTGATTTCATAATTAATGGCATTATTTTTTTCTTATACATAGTTACCGGATCACGGTTGCCTTGAGAAAGATGAAATACTAACCGTTGGAATGCGGTTTGCGAAGTTACAATTAGCTCATGGTTTTTATGTTACCTATGCAAAGAAAGTTGGATTTGCAACTAAGATAAGGATGACAACATTTGACAAGATCACAAAGGAACCTGTTAACCAGGCTATCCACTGTAATCGGGACCGCATCCGCGGGTCTCGTGTCAAAGCACCAACACATAAGAACCCGATTTCAGTTGTCGGGTGCAAGGCAAGAATATATGTGAAATTTGATAAGGAGAAGCAAGAGTGGCTTTTCTTCAAGGTTGAGTTGAGGCACTCGCACCCATGTTCGACGAAAAAGGCAGTGCACTACCATGAATATAGGCACCTGACCATGCATGCGAAATGCGTGATTCAGAATAATAATGAGGCTGGGATTCGACCAAACAAGACCTTTCTAGCTTTGGCAAATGAGGTCGGGGGCCCGTCGAATCTGGGATTCTTAGAAAAGGATTTAAGAAACTATATTACAGCAAGACTTCGAACCAGCAACATAAATGCGGATGTCAGGGAGATGATGAACTACTTCATCAGAATGAAGGACATCAATCCGAACTTCTTCTATGCAGTGAAATTAGATGATGAGTGTCGATTTAGGAGTGCAGTTTGGGTTGATGCAAGGTGCAGGGCTTCCTATGAATACTACGGAGACGTTGTGTCATTTGATAGCACTTACAGTACAAACAGGTAACAGGTGGTGTAGTTGGTCTACTTGTTGGTGTTTTTGTTTTCCATGCGGTTATGACTGGGAATTCTTAATTGCAGTTGTTTATGTGTGTAGGCATGGATTACCATTTGCTTCGTTCGTCGGTGTCAACCACCATGGTAAGTCGTCCCTCCTTGGTTGTGCGCTGTTGGGAAACGAGAAAATTCCAAGTTATGGGTGGGTTTTTACCCAATGAGTGACGTGCATGGGAATTGCTCCACAGAGCATCATCACCAATCAATGCAGATTCATGTTTGGTGCGATTAGAAAGGCATTACCCAATACACGTCACCGTTGGTGCATCTGGCACATCATGAAGAAGTTACCTCAGAAGCTTGGGGGTTATCGCCGGTACGGAGACTTGTATTATGCCAACCTCAGGGACATTGTTTTCAACACTTGGACGGAGGAGTCATTCGAGAGAAAATGGTTTGAATTTATAGAGGAGTACAATCTACATGACAACACATGGCTATCAGGTTCGTTATTGTACAATTACGTTACGCATTTCAATGGATAATTATGCGGTAGCTTGCTTTATCTGTTGTGTGATAATGAGTTCAGTGAAAGGTTTCTTATATAAGAACTGTGTATTTTCTGTAGATATTTATAATGACCGACGCATGTGGGTTCCTATATTCTTCAAGGGTGAATTTTGGACTGCCATGAGGAGTACGCAAAGGAGTGAGAGCATGCACGCATTCTATGGTGGATTCTTACACAGCAAGACTAGCTTGGTCCAATTTGTTCACGAATACGACAATGTGCTTGAAGTCAAGGAGCAGAGGAAATTGGAGGATGATGTAGTAGACTCAAGGGGGGTTATCCCTTGTGCAACGAGCTCGCCTATGGAGAGACAATTTCAGTAGGAGTACACTACTAGCATGTTTAGGGATGTTCAAGTTGAGTTTGTGAAAATGGCTAATTGCAGAGTATCTGTAGTTATTGAAGATGGGCCAGTGGTATGCATGAAGGTAGAAGAGGAAAAATTAGTCCATGATACTATGCTTTGTGTTTCGTATGTCGTCCACTTTGACCGTTCCATACAGGAGGTTCGTTGTGAGTGCAATCTTTTTGAGAGTTCAGGTGTATTGTGATGTCACTGTCTTGCAATTTTTCATTCGTATAAAGTGTATAAAGTTCCTACCTGCTATGTTCTCCCTCGATGGAACAAGAAAATAAAGCGCAAGCATACTTATATCAAGAGCAGTCACGATGTCAGTCGGTCAGATGTGAGTCATAATGCATTCAGGGGATTATGTGCACACTTTTACAACATTGCTCAGGAGTTCGTAAATGACGACGACGAAACAGCATTGCTGCATGCTGCTCTAGAAGAAACAAGGGCCAAGATGAGCGAGCACCGTGCTAAGAAGAGGTCCGAGAGCGTGGCGGAGACTCACACCAGCATTGGCTCACAAAATTCAAATGTTGTCGGTGTTGTCGACATCCAAGGACCATCGTTGGTCAGTACAAAGGGCCGGCCAAAGAGTAAGAGGCTTGGAGCGACCCTAGAGAAGTCCTTCAAGAAATCTGGTTGGAGGAAAAACAAGAATACTTCCCCGGTACATGCTTGTGTCAATATGACTTGAACTATTAATTTTGTTATAACACTATGCCATGAGTTCATTGTTGTCATTTTTTGTGTCGTTTAGCAGGTGGTTCGTTCAAATGCATATCCAGATACAAACATTGGTGATCCTATTGTCCGAAATGCGCCCGAACAAGTGGGTAGCTTCATGTCTTTGCTAAGCTCCTTCGACAAAAGTTAGATTATATTGGACATGGGTGTGCCTGCGTTTATTTTTCACCTTGATGTACATATGATTTGGATTGACATTTATGTATCACGGGTGGTAGATGAGGTGGGTGGAATTATGTTATAGAAATATATTTTACGTGTTTAAATGCAGTTGTTCCAAGAATCTATAAATGATTTATTTCAATCTACAATTCAAATTTGCTGCGAATAACTAATTTAACATGTTGTATTGTGTATGACATTTTACTAGTATGTTAACATAGATGTTCGATGCGAAAAAGAATTGGATGTTTATTAAAGGCTTTTCACATATACTTATTTCGGAATAGTCAACGAGTATGTGTATGATCAGTTTCAAGTATTTTCCATTGGATGTTTGATTCAGTAGGATATCAGATGTTTATAATCTCTGGTACCCCGGATGGTTATCTGGCTACTTTGGGTGAATTGTGGTTGATATATTAGTAGTATTTTTAATCTGGATGTTCGAACCTATACGACAGCGGATGGTTACTTCTTATTGTACGCAGATGGTAACATACAATTTCCATGGCTTGTTGTATGTAGTGTTATACAAGAATTTTACTCTGGATGTTTGTTTCCGTAGGAAAACGGATGTTTAATCCTATTGTTAACTGAATGGTTAATGTTAAGCACTAGCTTTTCTGCGCTTAGCTATTTTCTTGAAATATAATCAGAGCACTTAGAGAACCAAACATGTACATCATATGTCTTATACCAATACTCTAACAGCGAAAGAAAATATACACCTAAGCCCATAAACACATAAATTAAGAAAGGTTTCTATGTTCTTAAGACTAAGTACAACTATTGCTTTCTCCGTCTTCGTTTTTTTTTTTCAAAGGTTCTTCCCCGACCCGTTGCATCAATGTCCTCGTACTTGGCGCCGTAAATGGTGATTTCATCTCCTTTTTCTTATTTATTCTAGGGTTGCGGCGCACACATTTCTCATTTTCTTCCAACAAAGTTTGCACATGTTCTATTGACTCATTGTGCGCTCCCATGACAATATTCAGCATTAGCTGAACTCTCAAAGCAAGAAGCATATCCTGTGTAGTATTTTCATGATGAGGATGGTGATTGAATTTTGTAACAAATATGAACCGGAAATAAAAAATCTAAAACTGAGTAACCTAGTAACTTACATCATCCCATTCATGTAGTTTACAATCTTTAGTCTATAACTCCATGAATTTAATGACAAAGATGCCACAATCCCAACTACACAAATAAGTAGGGTCTATTCAATATGATATCAATGTCACACCAATTGCAAAAGCATGAATTTATTAGATGTGGCGATTACTTATACTTACCCGTTGAGTTGCACGGGAATTGAGGCATATGCAATACTTGGGCCATTCGAAGTATGCTCGTAAGTTGGGATAGCCACTTTGGACATGTCTTCAATCAGTCGACCCTGTAAAAAACTCAACCATATTTTGTCAGTTGTTGAAGTTATTTATCGATGCATACGTAAACAATGCACATGTGGTGTCTTAGCTTACTGCATATGCATCTAGTTTCTTCTTTTCATCAGTGGGTTCCTCACTTTTGAGACTATCAATTACCAACACCCGTTTCTCTGCCACGTCAAAAGCATACAGCTACCAGTGTCCTTTCCAACAGATTGGAATAAACCACTGCAAAAAGAAAGCACAAATAACAACACGTTCAAATTTTAAATGCATGGAGTAAGATGCATGACAAATATATCATACACTTCACAGGTTGTTTCAATCTTTACCATTCATGGGTAATTGACTTAACACAGTCACTTTCTCATATAGGACGTACAATTGAATAAGTGCATGCAGAAAACAAATGAGACAACGTCTAAAATTTTTCAAAACATCCATCAGTTTACGCAGAATAAGTAACCCGGCTAAATAAGTCCTTATCCTAAAAAGGCTGACCATGTGCTACATAAAAAATAATGATGTCTAACCCAATTTCTTTTTTATGCCTTCACTTTGTCAAAGACTCTGTTGTCGTCTCCGAAATTTGGACCGAATCCATCATACACTGAAACTGGTCCGTTTTGTAATGCATCCAGGTTATGCTATCTTATCACCGTTTCCTATTGTCAAAGCAGTATCCAGTGATGCTATATATATCGTGAGATTTCAAAAAAGTACAATCTTCATACCAGTATACCTGGAGACACGCAATAGAAGCCACGTTTGAATCGCGCAGCCAGAGCATCATTAAATGTGTTGCACATCCATTGAATAATTTGCGTAGAATAATAAGCACGCATGAAATCCAAGGTACGAGAAACAAATTAATTGTGACTATAGCATGGGTTTCAATAACTTACATTGCTATTGACCCAACCGCGCGCTTTCAGCGTCCACAGATCCAACCTTGACAGTTGAAGGTACGACCTACCTTCATAGGTAGCCAATGGCATATCTTTTTCGAGGCGAGAGTTCAGAATCCACCGCTGGACCATTTCTTCCTTCTCCTCACCTAACTTGACACCCTTAAGCCTTGGATGTACCGTTATGAGAGGGGTTGTGGCCGGTGACTTCTCTAGCTGTGTCAAGCCAAGAGAAAAGCTAGGCCTTCCGGGACTCGGGGTGTGATAGTGTGACTTGTTATCCACGACCGTCTGAAGGGGCTCCATATTAATTGGACTTGTGTTCCCACCCTGTTCAAACTTTACCAATAGTTCCTCAACTTTTGGACACTGCACGAAGTTCACGTCAACTTCTCTGCATCGAATACAACTATAGTTACAAAACACGAGTTTGAACCGCATTGAAATCACAGTACAATTAAGACATGCAATTTTGATATAGACAATAGATGGTTAAATAAAATAATCATTGTGCATTTTGTGTGATATGTTACAAATATTTTAAGATGTATGTTTATTTCAATTTTGAACCAACTGTTTAATTTTAACCAATAGGTTTTACGCACTTAGTTAATATGTTGAAATAGAATGAGATTAGTCAGAGAATCAAACATGTTATTTTATATAGAAATTTAGCCTATTTGTGCTAACCAAATTGCAGCAGTGAAATCAATTAAACAATGAGAAAAATTTATCTATGGTCTAAAGGCATACAAAATTTGTAGTAAGCTAACTGTAGTTGTAGTGGGATTTAAATTGCAGTACAAATGAGGTATGGGAAAATGTCATCCCAAACAGATTGTTATTTCTAGAACTTGCCTGTCAAAATCGTAATCATTAACTTCCACAAGTGCTGAAGAGGATATAATTGGATCTGATTATGTGGAACAAACGTACTGTCTTCCTCATTACATGGTCACTATTCGAGTTCAAGTCGTCTTGGAACAGTCGGCGCCTTCTATGAGCAATGGGCACATCATCGTCTTTGTCCGAGTCTAAAGGCACAACAGGTCGGCGCCTTCTTTGAGCAATGGGCACATCATTGTCTTCGTCGGAGTCTGAAGGTACAACAGGTCTATCGTTGCAACTTAGGCCTTCATGAGCTGCTGTGCTGTATTCGCAGGATTTGCCTATGACGATCGGCAACTTTTTTCGCGTGCCTATTCGGGTCTCCTGGTTTGCAAACGAGCTACGTAAATAATCGACACATAGAATAGATACAATATGATGAAATGCAAATAAAATTCTATGCAACATAGCTTTCAAGTTGAACAATTACATCACCATATCAATAACCACCATTAACATCAATGCTATACTTAACTTAAATTCCAAGAAAGACACTACCTTGTGCGCCCCTCTATTCTTGCGTGCCCTCCGTTGGCTTTGTTTAGTAGAGGCTAATTCCTTGCACCCTTTCTTTCTATCTCCGATGCAACCCTGTAATGGACACGTCAATGGTATTTAGAAAGCAATAATTTAAAATCCCAAATTAGTGCATCAATCATTTTTGCAAAAATTCCGCATCGGTAAATTGTGATAGCATATTGCAAGGAATAAATTAACCGGCATAGTACCTCAGCAAGCACATTGGCGGCTTTCTTCTTAAGTTTTGCAGTAGTCCATGCATTGACCCATGGTTCTTATTCTCGACAGCGATCGAGTGGACCATGCTGCAATCGCTAAAATTATAATAGCTGCAAGGCAATGTAGAAAGGTTATGTTCTGCCATCTAAAAGCAATTAGGTAAAATAAGCAACTAAACATTAAACGATACCAAAAAGGCGAACATGCAACCACCACAAGTTTCGTGGTTCTTAGATTTGAATTTCTTAATTGCTAGCCCCAACTACTTGAATGTTTTGTGAGCCCAATTGAATCTTCTGGGGTCGGTCACATCAAGAATAGAAGGGATGTGCCACGGGGAAATGGTTTGTTGACTCGTTGGAGATAAGAACATCTTCAGCACCACTAGGATGAAGTGCCTTATGAAATCTGCCCATTGCGCATCAATATCCATAGGACAGGTAAACACAAAGGCACGCAAATGGGTAGTTGTCTTTTTCTGAAACTGTGCTTTGATGGCGAGATGGGCAGGATTCTTCTTCTTAAGTTCGGGTATGGCATCACTTACAATTTCAAACGCAGCACAGTGTTTACAACAATTGTTACACAATGACAAGGGAATCAAACCAGGCTATGTATAATAAATACTAACAAGGGAATATTGCTATCTTACCCCCGTTGCGTATGCCTAACGCCTTCCCTATCAACTCAAAATTGATGCGGATGTTTCCAACGTCCACTATAAGTGTATTTGTCTCCACATCATATGCCCTCGCGAGTTGTTTCATTACACTTTGCTTTACTGCCCATTTTGGAATCCTCTTGACGAAACCGAACCCGATCGCGTCAATCTCCAGTAGCTTTTCCACAGCATTAATACTTTCCAGATGAGTGACCATGTCATTGATATACAATGGAGAACAGCGCGTCTCTACTCATTTCTGTTTACATGAATAAAACAAGTTATAAGCCATCATAATGAAGACTGTTGAATGATGCAACACGGATTACCTTTTTCCCCATCAGAATGGTTCTCAACAAATCAAAATCCAAACAAGTTCATGCCTGTAAGGACTCAATGAATAATTAGTCTCACTAATTACTATATATTATTAATTCAACATAATTAAAATCCTAACTGATTAATTAAAGTTATCTCAACGAAGATATTATGTTTAAGTTAGAAGTCTCAAATTCTCTTCAAACATGATCATCTGTTATGTAGATACTCTTTGTATACAGCAATTAAAATGTATTTTCTTCACAATTAACTCAGATGTTGTTTCCATATGACATTAAATGTTCATTTTTGCATGTGCGTGGATGGTTATACGTCAAATTAAATTTAAAAAAAAAACCACCCAAGGTAAAAGGTGAGTTATGCTAACAAGTAATCACAGATCAAAACCAACCCTCCAATAGCATGCACCATTTCCCATCTACTTATTTCAAACAGATATAGGCAATAGAAAAAATTGACCTACTTTAAACCAAGCAATCGAATAACTTCCCGCAGAAAAATAACATCACAGCCACCAATCCACATCACAATTTTAACCAAGAAGTTCTGGCACAATAATCATGCAGCATGGTAAGGTTTTCAATTTCAGGAACACAACAACCAAGCTACATAAACAGTATACAGCACTAGATACAGCAACAATACGAAGCAGGAAAAAAACTGAAGCAACTTACCGTACACTGTGAATAGTGGTGGATGTGATTGGACACGAATGAGTTGGGACCCACGACGACGGCTAACGCAATATGGCGTGCGATTCCTACGTCCGGTGCTGCAGGACGGGTCGGCAGCGTTGTGGGGTCGGTACTGTTTCTGAAACATTAATAAATTTAAATATTAAAATCAGGCTTTCCAGGAGGATAATTGAGTAAGGACTTGCATTGAAGGAATCTAGCCGTAAATCCAACAGATAAAATCTACTAAGGAGCCACCAAGATAGATAAACAACCATACATCTATTATTAAAGCAACCTGAGAATACTGGAGTTTCATAAATGACAATATCAATCCCATTTATAACTACGTGATTGACTGAGATCTTTCCTTGATTTGATCAAACTATGAACATTTAGTACTAAACCGTTTCTTAAAGAGGAGTAACATACAGAGCTTAGTGGTAAAAAAAATTAAGAAAATTAAGAGTTTAAAAAAAACCACTTCTAAAAAGTTAACTGATTAGAACAAAACACAGACAAGTAACATGGTAAACTATTCTTTGGAATTTTATTTAAAAAAAAGCAATGAAAAAATGCTTAAATAAGTGAAACGATGGAAAAAATATTTTTTCAAGAAAATTACAACCACCAAAGTGGAAAAAAACTATCAAGTAACATGCTAAACCAACCCGCCCAGTTACATCAAAGCCAACAATTCATATCACAATTGTAATCAAGAAGTTCCGGCACAATAATCATGCAGCAAGGTAAGGTTTTCACTTACAGAAATTCAGCAAACAAGTGACATAAACAATAACCAGCACTAGATACGATAGCTATAAAAATCGAGAAATAAATAATGAAGCCACTTACCGTAAGCTGCAAATATTGGTGGGAGTGTTCGGTTACGCAGGCATTGGGACCAACGACGCCGGCTAATGCAGGATGGTGTGGATTACTGACGTCGGGTGATACAGGATGGGTGGACAGCGATCCGAGGTCAGTACTACTACTGAAACAGTAAGAATTTATTATATAAAAATCAAGCTTTCTAAGAAAATTATTGAGTAAGGACTTGCATTGAAAGAATCTAGCCATAAAAACATTACATAAAATATTCAAAGGAGCCACCTTGAAAGATAAACAACCATACATCTAATCTTATAGAAACCTGATAATGCTAGAGTTTCACAAAAGACAATATCAATCCAAGTTTTAATTGACATACTAACTGAGATATTAGATTAACTTGAGGTAAAAATAAACCTTTACATTGGTAAACTATTTTAAAGAGGAGCAACATAGAGAGCTTGGCTGTGTGAATAAAAAAAAAGAAGCAACGGTGCAAATCATTGAAATTATTAAAATAGATCGCAGCAAATTGGCATGCTATAATATTTTTTGAAATATTATTTAAAAGAAACCCCGGTAAAAAAAATAAATAAACCAGTAAAAAGATTAAAACAATGTTTATTTAAACCAATCACAGCCCCCAAAGTGAAAAAGTACTGTCAAAACACATTCTAAAAAAACCTATCAAGGAACATCAAAGCCAACAACTGACATCACAGTTTTAAAGAACAATTTCCTACACAATAATCATGCAGTCCATTAGATAAAATCAACAAAGGATCCACATTGATAGTTAAACAACCATACAACTAATATTATAGCAACTTGAGAATGCTGGAGTTTCACTAAGGACAGTAGCAATCGAATTTTTAAATGATTGACTAACTGAGATCTTAGATTGACTTGAGTAAAATAAACACCTTTACATTAGTAAACTGTTTCTTAAAGAGGAGTAACATAGGGGACTTGGCTATTTAAGGGAAAAAAAGAAAGGGTCAAAACATTGAAATTATTAAAACAGATTACAGCAAAGTGGCATGCTAATTTATAATTCAAAATATTATTCTGTAAAAAGGAAAAAAAACCCAAAAAAAATTCATTACATCAGTAAAAATACTAAAACAATATTTTCTTACACAAATCACAGCCTCGAGAGTGAGAAAAAACTATCAAGTCACATTATAAAATAACCTGCCAAGTAACATCAAACCCAACAATTCACTTCACAATTTTAAACTACAAGTTCCGGCACAATAATGATGCAGCAAGGTGATTATCTCAAATTTAGAAATTCGACAACCAAGCGATATAAACAGTATCCAGCACTAGATACCGCAGCAACAGGAATCAGGAAAAATTTAATGAAATATGAAGATCTAGTCTCAAGAAGTATTAAATAAGACTGAATGAATGACGACTATAAACACGGGTGATGAAGCCCTGAACTAGGCAGCAAACATAAAAAATTCAAAATCATCCAAACGCATGCCAAAATAACCATCCGAAAGCATGCTATAATAACCATCCAAACACTTTTAACAATAGGACAACTACAGTCAACTACTCTAGGAGACATAACATGCAATGGACCACACAGCGAGTGAAATATTCTATGCTATTGGAACGAAACTTTTGAAAACCTTCCCGCGCTAAGATTATTTAAATAGCAAACCTCTACACATACAGCTTCTTATGCACGTTTTGGCGAATCGAATTTGGAACAAGTTATTTGTTCACTATTTAAAACTAAACACCAACACAAAGGTCAATGCATGTTATACCAGAAACAACAGGAAATAATTAAAATCACAGAAAAAACGAAATACTTCTCACTAACCTGCTTCGACAGAAAACTTGCAGGCAACCCTCACTGGTTACTGCATGCACCAAAATAGGAGTGGAATGGAAGGTGGAACGCCGGGTCTGGTGGTGCCGCCAATGGCTGGGAGTTGCTAGTTTGAAATGGCGCTGAGGAAGGCTTAGCCTGGGTGCTCTTGTACGACGCCGACGGTGGGTGACCCCGGGTGTTTAGGAACAGCAGAGCTTCGGTTGAACCGCTGGCGTCTTGTACACCTGTGTCGGAGGGAGAGCCAGTGGAGTTTGGTTGGCAGGAGACACGTAACGGAAGCTTGCGGTGAAGGATGCTCAGCACTGACCAAAGTTCCATTGGGGGAGACGGTGGGATGTTCAAAATTGAATGTGAAGGGTTTGGTTTCTAACTTGACAATAACGGAAGAAAACGTGATTAAGGGAAAATCAAGATTCCTGATAATGTGGCGGTGGTTATTTCAAAAATGAACATATCTTTTGGACTAGGGTATATCTGGGTAATTTTTGTTTTTTATTCATATTGGGCCAAAGATTTAGCCCATTGTACACATTGTACACTTAGACTATTGGCTCCCTAGCATAACCCATAATTTAAATTGAAGAGTGCCTATGCCTCCTAAACTTCCTTACATGTTAAGAGTGCATGGCTTGTTGAATTGATTGAGCATGCTCATATTGAAGAGTGATAATGATTTTGGAATCTTAAACCCAGGGCAGAGTTGAATGTGAAGGTTTGGGAAACTTTTGAGAGCTGAATTGCAAATCATTGAGGAACTACTGACTAGTGGCATGCTACGAAGTTTTCTATTGATTTGCGAGTTATCGTCTATATCCAGTGCCGGTGGATCAATAGAGTAAACATGTATCAAGTTTTATAAGGAAGAGAGAACAAATTGAAGATTAATACAAAAAGCATATCTTTGTCCCTTGAAAGATTAAGAAAATGAGAAAGATTTTTGTAACTATTATTCTTTCCTTGTAACATATTTCACGGTTTTGTATGCTCCACATTGATATTGAACTTTTATTGAAGGGTCTGAAAAAAATATAAAAAATGAAATGTATATTACTTTTAAAGTGTCATTTTTTACATAAATTTAGTATCGTAATGAGAAGAAAAGAAACTTCTTAAATTTTTTGGTTGCTTATGGTATTTTTTAACTTGGCAAATCAAAGATTAATTTGTCAAAATTAAAATTTGTCGCTAGTTAATAGATTATTGTAAATAAAATTCGAATTTCCAATACTTGTTTAAATGGATTAGTGAACTAACAACTAAATCAACTTAAGTTAGTTAAAAACTTTAAAATTTTATTTAATTGTGTTGTAATGGGTTCATTTTTGCATATTTACGTTGCTGATAGCCTGGACCATGAGAGAATCGGCCAACAAAATTGAAGTTGGAATTTTATGTCTAATTTACTGCAGTCAAGTATAGTAATCAATATAATGTTTTCAAGCAGTTCTTGTAGCTTAGTTGGTTAGAACATTTGTTTAGTAAACAGGAAGTCTTGAGTTCGACTCTCAATAAGAGTATTTTTTATGTTTTTTTTAAAGACGTTTATATGTTATGTTATGTGTAGTATAACTAGTATTAAATTAGAATATTTCTTTGGAGATTAAACTAATCAAATCCTAATATTAGAATTCAGTTATTTAAATAAGGGTAAAGTATATTTTTTGTCCCTGAAGTTTGATAAAATTTTAAAAAATACTCCTAAGTTTTATTTTGTTTCAATTTTGTCCCAAATGTTTTCGATTTGCATCAAATATATCCCAGACGGCTAATTTTTCAAAAATTTTAAGACTAATTCAACAACAATTTCATAAGAACAACCCTCAACACAAACAAATCAAGCATAATTTTTATGCATTATTGTTAGATTGATCTTAAAATTTTTTATTATAATATGTTTTTAGAAAAGAAATAACTGAAAAAATAAGCTAAGGATATATTTGTGTACCTACACAAAATAGTTACTAGTTATAAAAATTGTTGCACCAACTATTAATTCATGTAGTAGAAGAAAATTAATTTTTTTTAATTTATTACCTTTTTGCTTAATGTTATTTTTTAGGCTACTTATGATACAATACTATAGTGTTAAAAGAATTTAAATAATACTTTTAATTAGGAACAAGTCTAAATTATCATACTAGCAATTTAATGCAACTTTAATTCAGTATTAATATAGTTTCAGCATAAATTTGATTCGTTTATAGATTTGTACATGAGTCAAGACAGAGCGTTACCCAATTCGAACTTGGATCGTTAACAGTTTAATAATTTAAGGTTATGATCTTTGGGATAGATTTTGAACTATAATTTGAAGTTATTTATTAATGTGAACTTAATATGACATTAAAGGAAAATGAAGATATTTTTTATGACATAATATAAAGTCAAAGTAAGAAAAGATGAAAACAAAAGAGTTCTAGACTATGCCATCTCTGTCTTGCTAAGAGCAATTGCATGAAAGTTCTTTCAAGAAGATATATACTCCGTATAATCAACTACATTAATCATTAAATCAAATATGAAATTCAAGTTCTCTAACATAAGCACTCACGAAGACAATCGCAGCTATTATTCGATTCGCGGTGTCACTGGATCGGATAAGATCCACACTATAAAAAGATTGGTATGGTTGTAGGATGCGACTAGATCTTCGTTGATCTATGATGGATACCAATCTAGAGAAGACCATTTTACCAATGCTCTAAAAATATATTTGTCTCTTCAGTAAGATAGAAAATTAAAGAAAAAAATGTTTAAAAGAAAAACAAAAGAATGCAAAAATTACCATTCCACATATTTGTTTTTTGACAAAAAAAATTAATATATATAGAAAATAAGAATAAAATTAAAAAACATGAGAGTTTATTAATAGTTATAGTATTAATATCTTTTAAAACATAATAATAGCTTCAATCTTGGTTTCTAAACTTATGTTTTTTACTTATTAGACTCTACATTATACGTTAATGATATCAATACGTATTTAAAGTATAACTATTCAAATAGTAGAGGTAAATAGATTTTTAAATTTTTACTTCTCTAATGCATGACTGAAGTTAGAGCTTGTGTCTATTTTTATCACTGTAATAAAAAATTTTATAAGATTTAATTTAAAAAAATACTCAAACGAATTATTAAAAATATTTAATTATTAAAAAAATTATAATATAAAAATTATTAGGAAGGATTAATTATTATAATATTTATAAAAATATTAAAGTAAGAACTTGGAATTTGTCACTTTTTATTATAAGGATTTAGTTTTGATATTGTTGTTACATAATGTGAATTATTTTTTAGTTTTTTAACTTTGTACAATCGAATTTGACTATAAAATTATATGATGACAGAATTAATATATTGTAATAGAATTGAGATCTTTTTATACTTTTCTAAAAGTAATAAATTAAAAATATTTTGGATTTAAATTTTAAATAAAAAAATACTTTATTTTGGATTTAAATTTTGAATCCTACTGCGAGTCAACCCCTATATGTACTCAAGGACGGATTTATGCATAAGCCAGTGGGGACAACTACCCCCAGTCAAATTTTAAATAATAGAGAGTAGTTCTTAGTGAAATGTCAAGATTGCTCCTATTATATAATTACTTTTGCCCCCAACCCCAGCCCAAAGCCCCAAATCCCTAAACTGTTCTTCTTCTCCCTTTCTCTCCAAATCCCTAACTACTCCAGCCTCTGCCCTCCAACCTCCAAGCCCCAAAATTACTACCGCCAGACCGCTACGGCACTACTCCACGTTTCTACCGCTCCGTGGCTCCGCCAGTGTGGACTGTGAGGCAGTGTCACTAGCTCCCTGTCACTTCGCGTTTCTGCTCCCCGCGACTCCTTGTATCACCGCGATTCTCCCACGTGGCTCCGTCCTCCGTCGGTTTCTCCTTGTATCGCCGCCACGCCGCGTCTAGTGGTTCTCACTTCTCAGGTTTTACCTTCTTTTCCATCACTACTTATGATTTGTGTGGATCTGCCATTGCGTTCCTCTTCTGCGTTCCTTCCTTTGGCACTCAGCAATTCGGCATATGATTTTGTGGTTCTGCCTTCTTCTTCAACAAACATCAATTTCTTCTGGACTTCTGGGGTTTTGGTTGACTGGTTCTTTCTTTTTTATTCTACAATCCTCTTCTCTGTTGCCGCTGGCACTACACCGCTACTGGGTCATCCTCCTGGAGTTTAGTTTGCCTCTTGGTACATGATTGGGAACCTAAATCAGCCTATCAACTTATCAAGAGTGGTAAACAACAAAAAATTCTCAAGTCTATCCTGTAACCAATTAATTATAGCATATGTATATTATAAATGAATAAGCTTTTGGGGTGGGAAATGGCCGAATGGGGATTTAGAATAAAGGAATGGTTTGTGATTGAATAAGAATCAATAGTTAAGAATCAATAGGTCTTAGGTCAGGTGGTATTGTGTTGGTTTTTTTTTTTGTTAAGTTGAAACAAGAAATTATGAGCAACTAACCAAATTCATTATGTTAATTGAGATTCAAGTTCTGTTGGAGTATTATATTTTTATGTGACTGCATAATAATCAATAGTTAACACATAGTTTATATACTTAATTCACTTAGTTGCTTCATTCATTTTTTCGCTCATTTGTTTCATTATTTGATAAATGATCATTTGATATAGTTGGTTTAGAAATTGTGAATTTGTGATTAAATTTGTTCTGATGTAATTAATATTTTAGTTTCATTAATTTGTTTGTTAATTATTTTTGTGTATTGAGTTATTTTGAATTAGAAATTTAGGATATTATTAGTTGCTAGCTTACTGCTGTTGTTAATGGATCAATTTTTTATTTATATTTTTATACTGAACTTCTCAATTTGAGAAGAATTGTAAATTAATTTTATTAATTAATTAATTTAGGTTTATAATTTTATTCTATTAGTAATGGAGAAATATTTCAAAAGAACTTCATCATTGGAGATTGGATCCCAAAATAATTCATCGATCTCTTCTAACAAGAGGAGGTTTTAAGAATTTGAAGTAGAGAGTCTCATAGCAGATCCAGGACAACGACCAAAGATTTCAAGTTATCATCCGAATGACAGAGACAAAGTTAGATGTGCATATTTGCAAAAAGGTCCTTGTCAACCAAGGACTCATGATTTTTCGCAAACTGCTTGTAGTTCTTCTTTTCGAAGATTTAATCCTAGTTGGTTTGATGATTATGGCAATTGGTTAGAGTATAGTATATCAAAAGATGCTGTTTTTTTGTCTTTGTTGTTATCTTATGAAACCTGAGAATGAAGGTGGCGATGCTTTTATAACCAATGGCTTTTCAAATTGGAAAAAAAAGGAGAGATTACAAACTCATGTTGGGATTCATGATAGTGCTCATAATCAAGTTTGGAGAAAATGTGAAGCACTTATGAAATCAAAATAACACATTAGTGCTGCTATTGAAAAACTATTGTAAATTATTTTATTGTTTTAATTTGTTAGTTAAATAATTTGAGGAATAATCATATTTTATAATACTATAGTATAATTATAAAATTATTATTATACTATATATATTTTGCCCCCACTGATAAAATTTTCTGGTGCCAGAGTTCACCTAAACTATCAAAATTATTTAATTTCTCAATACCTAAACTCAAAAATCTCGAAATTGAGGAGGGGGAGAATTGGGTGAGAAATGCAAATTTCTTATCACTTTGTTCAGATAGAATTTGAAGAAAATTCTGAGACAAACACGTGGCCGCTGACTCGTTAATCGGAACTCCAAATTGAAAGTTATGGATGATTGAATTTTCGGAGACGCTAGGATTTGTAAACATGATTCTCCCACTTGTTCAACACATCTCCGGGGTAAATTGAAGAAGGTGGCTTCGTATGGGTGCTTAATAGATTGGGCTTGGACCGGTTTAGATTTGGTCCAACCGATTTAGTTCGTTGATCCGATTTTGGGTTAATATTTTTAGAATTAGTGTCAAAATTTGTATTTTCAATATTTTTACTCTTCTAAATTATAAAAATTAATTTTTCTAATTCCTTTGAATAATAATTAATTTATTGGCTAATTCTTTTAAAAGATAATAGATTATCTTTATTTTTTTAAAATAAAGAGTAAACTACCATTTCTACCCACGAAAGTTGAATTCGCTGACACATCTACCCATAAAAAAAAGAAATTACCATTTGTACCCATAAAACATGAGTTCTATATAACAAAATTATCCAAACACTAAAAAATCACATAAAAACCCCAAATTATCCTTATCATCATCTGCATCATCTTTTTTTCTCCACCACCACCGCCACTAATCCCATCCTCTCTCTTTCTCCTTCCATTTTCTGAGCTCGTTGCCGCCGCCAGAGTCCGTCAACTCTGCCAACTCCTTCCTCTCTCTCTCTCTCTCTCTCTCTCTCTCTCTCTCTCTCTCTATTTTGCTTTTCTCTCTTCTACTTCTTCGAATGGTTGTGTGATGTAGGTTTAATGGTCTCTGGGTTTGTAGACTGGGGAAGAGGGGGTGGAACCGTGGACTGGACAGGGACTGGAGCTCTGTGTCAGCGAGAGATGGAGGGCTAGCTGGAACGGGTTGGGGCAGCGGTAGCGATCAGGCAATGGTAGTGGCTCTAGGGTTGTAAAAGGCAGCGAAAACAAAAGGCGACGGTGGTCCTGGGCTCGCGGAGGTAAGGCGAGGGGAAGAAGAAGAAAGAGAGAGGGAAATGGTGGAGGAGGAAAGAAAGGGGGAAAGGACGCGGTGGCGGTGAGTGGAGGTTGGGTGGGACTTGACGGCGCCAGCGACTGTTCAGTGCCGCGGCGATGGTTACGTAGAGGAGCTAAGAAGGGGTGAGAGAGAGGAAGAAGAGTGAAAATCGGGTGAGGGGGGACAGCTTGGTGTTCGCCGGTGGTGGTGCAGTGGTCTCAGACAATTTGCTTTTTCTATTGTTGTTGTTGTTGTTTTATGTGAAGAAGATGATAATGGAGGTATAATAGTGGTGGTGGTGATGGTAGTGATGAAGGAAATGAGGTGGTGGTGCCTTTGAATTGAGTGATGATGGTAATTAGGGTTTAGGGTGGTGGTGAGAAAGAATTTCAGTAGTGGGTTTGGGATTGGAAAAGTGGTGGTGTGGAGTAAGTGGTGGTGGTAGGGTAATTTGGGAATTTCAAATATTTTTTTTGGATTTGGATAGTTTTGTTAGAAAAAGTTTATATTTCATGGGTACAAATGGTAATTTTCTTCTTCTATGGGTAGTTATGTCAGCGTTTTTAACTTCGTGGGTACAAATGGTAGTTTACTCTAAAATAAATATATAATTAAGAATTTATTTAGTAACGCATCTGTTAAATAGGAAGTGTTCCGAGGGTTACCTGAAACTGAAGGCCGATCTCGGAGGAGATCTGCTGTGGTGGTCGGAACTGTCGTGTCTGACTTGTTGGATCTGGTGGTGCTGCTGATCCTTGATCACCGGAGGGGGTGGTACCTGCAAGAGACTCTGATGCTTAAGTTAGCACGTGCTTTAGGTAAGTTTTTTGTGTAGAATCAGAGTGTGTGTTATACCTGGGTGCTCCAGTGTATTTATAGTAGTGTAGAGTGACCTTTATGGAGATAAGTTAGTTATCTTATCTTATCTTTGAGCGAAGTTACCTTATCTTTTAGGCCAGCCACCTTTAGAGTGGGCTGCGTCCTTTTATTTGGGCCTATTTGGGTCTCTGAGGCGTTTGTCCGAGCTCTTTGCGAAGAGGTCGGTAATGGACCAACCTTCCAAGAGGTCGGTAATGAACCAACCTTTCAAGAGGTCGGTAAGGGACCAACCTTCTAAGAGGTCGGCCTATTTGCTTTAGATCATCTCGGATCTTATATCTTGGACCGGTGTATAAATAGTGCCCCTGCTTGAGCTTTGACCTTCCTATGAGGACGTGCTTTTAAGCTTCGACCTCTTTAGGAAGTCATGTTCAAGCATCTTGCTTGGTTCGTGTCCGATCTGCCTTTGAGTGGTAATGTGGGTTTTTTACCCTTGCCTTTTTGGATCATGCCTTGTTTTGAGTTTGTGTTGTCAACCATCTGCTTTGGCGGAGTTGTCCTTGTGGCTTAGTGTCCAGGCTTTTAGTGACTTGTCCGATAACTTTTTAGTGTTCTTTATATAGAATCTTTTTAGTCTCGGATGACTTTTGTAGCGCGGTTTTGAGCTCCATCCTTCTTTGAGCGGAGTTGTATCCCTTTTGGCTAAGCACTTTTGAGCCTTTAAGTTGTTTCTCAACCTTTAGGCTTGTTCTTTTTCGAGATCGTACTTGCGCCTCTGTTTAGTTGACGTCGACCTGTACGACTTTGCTACCCGGGCTTTTTAGTCACATTCCAATAACTTTTTAGGTAGTGTTCTGATAAGGAACCTTTTCTTTATAGTTTGTTTGGATGACTTTTTAGCGCCATTTTGAGGTCGTGCTTTCGCTTTTTAAGTAGCGTCTCTTTTCGAGACTTGTACCCTTTAGCTTAGCACCTCGGGCCTAGGTTTTTCAACCTTTTTGGCCTTTTTGTTCCCTTTTTAGTGATCTTTTTATTGGTCCGACTTCTCTATCGGGCCTTCTCAAGTTATTTTTAGTAATCCATTTTTAGTCAGACCTCGTTAGGTCGCTTTTTATGGGTTACTTTTTATAACTTCTTGCATTAATCTGCTTCTATCGCTTTCACCTTGCCGACTTCTTTGTAATCGGTTGATGAATTTGGTTTTCACCTTGCCAACCTCTTTGTAATCGGGCGATGAATTTGGTTTTCACCTTGCCGACCTCTTTGTAATCGGGTGATGAATTTTTGCGTTTTATGAGCTTAGATTAATGCGTTTTGGTAGGAAACTTTTTAGGAAATTGGCAACTTTTATTTGAATAATAAATGAAATAAAAACATAAATATAAGTATGTACATATGAGTGCTTACCCTTAGAGGTCGGGCAGTTTCTTAGATCTCGGCCTGGCGCCTCATTAAAAAACCTTTTCAGGAAAAAGAGTGCCCCTTGACCTAAGATCTTTACTTTTCTCTAGCTATAGTACCTTCTTAGGTTACAGGCATGCCATGACCTTGGTAGCTCTCGCCCTTCGAGGTCGGACACCTTGTAGTAACCTTTCCCCAGTACTTCTGCTACTCGGTATGGTCCTTTCCAGTTAGCTGCTAGCTTCCCTTCTCCTGACCGACCTGCTCCGATATCATTTCAGATTAAAATGAGGAAGCTTCGTTGGACTACCTTTCGATTATACCTCAGAGCCATTCGACGCTTTAGGGCTTCCTCTCTAATCCGGACTTCTGGAAGTAGGTCGAGCTCCTCCCTTTGAGCTTGGGGGTTTGTATCTTCATTGTAGAGGATCGTCCTAGAAGATCCTTCTTCTAACTCCACGGGAATCATTGCCTCCATTCCGTAAGCAAGTCGGAATGGTGATTCTCCAGTGGTTGAATGTGGTGTTGTCCGGTATGCCCAGAGGACCTGCGGGAGCTCTTCAGCCCAAGCTCCCTTAGCGTCCTGTAGTCTTCATTTTAACCCGGCCAGTATGACTTTGTTGGCGGCTTTCGCCTGTCCATTGGCTTGTGGGTGCTCTATAGAGGTAAACTGGTGCTTGATTTTCAAATTATCTACCAGATTTCTGAAGCCCGTGTCGGTGAATTGAGTGCCATTGTCTGTGTTAATGGAGTGTGGCACCCCAAACCTTGCAACAATGTTTCTGTATAAGAACTTCCGACTTCTTTGGGCGGTGGCAGTGGCCAAAGGTTCTGCCTCAATCCATTTTGTGAAATAGTCTATTCCAACAATGTGGAACTTAACTTGCCCTAATCCCAGGGGGAAGGGTCTGAGGAGGTCGAGCCACCATTTTGCCAATGGCCAGGGTGAAATGACACAAATGAGTTCTTCGGGTGGTGCGATGTGAAAGTTCACGTGCTTATGGCATGGAGGGCATATTTTGACAAACTCTGTTGCTTTATTTTGCAAGGTCGGCCAGTAAAATCCAGCTCGGAGTACCTTTATGGAAAGAGATCGCGCCCCAAGATGGTTGTCGCACATGCCACTGTGGACTTCTTCGAGAACTTCCCCTGTAGCAGAGGTCGGGACGCATTTTAGGAGGGGCGTAGAGATTCCTCTCCTATATAGGACGTCGTGTACTATAGTCCTTTCCAGTTAGCTGCTAGCTTCCCTTCTCCTGACCGACCTGCTCCGATATCATTTCAGATTAAAATGAGGAAGCTTCGTTGGACTACCTTTCGATTATACCTCAGAGCCATTCGACGCTTTAGGGCTTCCTCTCTAATCCGGACTTCTGGAAGTAGGTCGAGCTCCTCCCTTTGAGCTTGGGGGTTTGTATCTTCATTGTAGAGGATCGTCCTAGAAGATCCTTCTTCTAACTCCACGGGAATCATTGCCTCCATTCCGTAAGCAAGTCGGAATGGTGATTCTCCAGTGGTTGAATGTGGTGTTGTCTGATATGCCCATAGGACTTGTGGGAGCTCTTCTACCCAAGCTCCCTTGGCATCCTGTAATCTCCATTTTAACCCGGTCAATATGACTTTGTTGGTGACTTTCGCCTGTCTATTGGCTTATGGGTGCTCTATAGAGGTGAACTGGTGCTTGATTTTTAAATCAGCTACCAGATTTCAAAAGCCTGTGTCGGTGAATTAAGTACCATTATCTGTGGTGATGGAGCATGGGACCCCAAACCTTGTGACAATGTTTCTGTATAGAAATTTTCGACTTCTTTGGGCGGTGGCATTAGCTAATGGCTCTGCTTCAATCCAGTTTGTGAAGTAATCTATGCCTACAATGAGAGACTTGACTTGTTCGGACCCCTGGGGGAATGGTCCAAGGAGGTCAAGCCCCCACCTTGCGAATAGCCAGGGTGAAGTAACGCAGATGAGCTCCTCAGGTGGAGCTATATGGAAATTGGCATGCTTCTGGCATGGTGGGCATGTCTTGACAAACTCTGTTGCTTCCCTTTGCAAGGTCAGCCAGTAGAAACTGGCATGGAGCACCTTTTCGGCAAGGGCTCGTGCCCCAAGGTGATTGCCGCACATGCCACTGTGGACTTCTTCAAGAACTTCCCTTGTAGCGGAGGTCGGGATGCATTTTAGGAGAGGTGTAGAGATTCCTCTCTTATATAGGATGTCTTGTATTATGGTGTAGTACTGTGCTTCTCGTAGAGATTCTTCTCTGCGGGAAATGTTTTGTAGAGATTCTTCCCTTCTCGTAGGATGTCTTGTAGAGATTCTTCTCTGCGGGAAATGTTTCTGACTTGAGGTAGTTGATTATGAGAGTAATCCATCTTTGATCCTGTCCTGATATGGCTAGGATCTTTTCTTCCTCCAAGGTTGATGGACTTCAGAGTGTTTCTTGGATGAGACTTCTATTATTGTCCCCTGGTTTGGTGCTGGCTAGTTTTGAGAGTGCATCAGCTCGGGTATTCTGTTCTCCGGGTATGTGTCGGATCTCATATCCCTTAAATTGTCGTGAGCTGTTCTTTGGTTTTGTCAAGGTATTTTTTCATAGTGGGATCCTTAGCTTGATAGCTCCCTTCTATTTGCGAAGTGACTATTTGGGAGTCGCTAAAGATGGTAAGTCTTTGAGCTCCCACTTCCCTAGCCAGTCTCAAGCCAGCCAGTAGTACTTCATACTCAGCTTGATTATTTGAGGCAGGAAACTCGAACTTTAAGAAGAGCTCGATTTGTGTTCCCTGATCGCTCTCTAAGATGACGTATGCACCACTCCCGGTTTTGTTTGAGGAGCCGTCCACATAGAGGCTCCACTCTGTGGGGGTGCCTGGGGTGTTAGTGTATTCTGCGATGAAGTCGGCCAGGTACTGAAATTTGATAGCTGTCCACGCTTTATATTTGAGGTCGAATTTGGATAACTCAACTGCCCATTGTAGGATTCTTCCAGCTAAATCTGTTTTCTGTAAGATCCCCTTTATGGGTTGGTTAGTCCGTACTCTGATGGTGTGAGCTTGAAAGTACGGTCGGAGTCATCGGGAAGTGAGTATGAGGGCGTAGGTGAACTTTTCTATCTTTTGATAGTTCAATTCAGCCCCTTGTAAAGCCTTACTGATGAAGTAGATGGGTTGTTGCCCACTTTCGTCTTCTCTGACTAGTGCTGATGCTATTGCCCGACTTCGTACAGCGAGGTATAGTATGAGCTCTTCGCCTTGCTGAGGTCGAGTAAGGACAGGTGGTTGGCATTGGCAAGTATTATGGTAATGACCATGGGGTCATCGTGCCTTGGGATGATGCCCATAGCGTCTTCTTGGGTGAAAGTAATAGTGGGGAGGTCGGGTGACCGGTCCCTTTGATATACCTCTTTAATTTGTCTTTTGCGAGACAATTTAGAGATCTCTCCTCCTGCGAATCCACCGTTTATCATGTGAACATGCCTCTCGGGGGTGTGAGGGGGACGTTCAGCTCGTCCGACCTCTTCATCCCTTCTTCTCTTCCTCGATTCGTCTATTTTGTTGGCCAAGAACCTGTCTAGTCTTCCTTCCCGGGCTAGCTTATCTATGACGTTCTTTAGGTCGTAGTATTCGTTGGTGGGGTGCTCGTAGACTCGGTGGTATTTGCAGTACTCTGTCTGACTTCCTCCTCTTTTATGCTTAATCGGGCGAGGGGGCGGGATCTTCTCAGTGTTGCATATCTCTCTTGTAAACATCCACAAGGGACACCCTGAGGGGAGTGTAGTTGTGGTATTTTCTAGGTTTTTCAGTAGGCTGGTCTTCTTTTTTCCTGGACTCTTTATCCTTGTCCCGAGGCGGGTAGGAGAATCTGGATTTAGAGGTTTCTCCTAGTCGAGAGTTCTCCTCCATATTAATATATTTTTCAGCCCGTTCTTGTACCTTGTTTAGAGATGTTGGGTGCTTTTTGGATATGGAGTGGCTAAAGGGTCCTTCTCGTAGACCATTGATGAGACCCATGATGGCTGCTTCTGTTGGCAGACTTTGTATGTCCAAACATGCCTTGTTGAATCTTTCCATGTAGTTGCAAAGGCTTTTCCGATCTCCTTGCTTAATCCCTAACAGGCTTGGGGCATGTTTGGCTTTGTCTTTCTGGATGGAGAATCTGGCTAGGAACTTCTTGGCGAGATCATCGAAGCTTGTTATTGATCTTGGCGGCAAACTGTCGAACCACTTTATGGCTGTCTTGGTCAAAGTGGTCGGGAAAGCTTTACAACGGATTGCATCTGAGGCATCCGTAAGATACATCCGACTTCTGAAGTTGCTAAGGTGATGGCTTGGATCAGACGTGCCGTCATACAGAGTCATGTCGGGGGCTTTGAAATCCTTCGGGACTTTACCCTTCATGATCTCTTTTGTGAACGGAACTTGGTCCTTGTAGGGGTTGTCCTCGTGGCTGGATCGAGTGGTCTTAGTTTTGAGATCAGCTTCGAGCTTTAGAAGTTTGTCCTCCAGCTCTTGATGTCGTCTTGTTTCTCTACGAATGTCTCGCTCGGCCTCCTGCTATCGGTCGGCTTCTTGTTCTAGCTGTTTAAGGCGATACTATTGTTCTCGGATAGCTTCCAAGATTTCTGTGTTTGGGGGTTGTTTATCCTCCTTATTTTGAGGTGTTTCTTTTAGTATGGTATCCGTATTCTTGTGCGGCGTTCTGTCTTCCAAGCCAGAGTTGTGGTCATTGTCAATGTTGTCCTCTATGATGATGGGATGACTTCCAGGGTCCCCGGCAACGGTGCCAATGTTCTAAGAGTTACCTGAAACTGAAGGCCGATCTCGGAGGAGATCTGTTGTGGGAGCCGGAACTGTCATGTCCGACTTGTTGGATCTGGTGGTGCTACTGATCCTTGATCACCGGAGGGGGTGGTACCTACAAGAGACTCCAATGCTTAAGTTAGCACGTGCTTTAGGCAGGTTTTTTGTGTAGAATCAGAGTGTGTGTTATACCTGGGTGCTCCAGTATATTTATAGTAGTGTAGAGTGACCTTTCTGGAGATAAGTTAGTTATCTTATCTTATCTTTGAGCGAAGTCACCTTATCTTTTAGGCTAGCCGCCTTTAGAGTGGGCTGCGTCCTTTTATTTGGGCCTACTTGGGCCTCTGAGGCGTTTGTCCGAGCTCTTTGCGAAGAGGTCGGTAATGGACTAACCTTCCAAGAGGTCGGCCTATTTGCTTTAGATCATCTCGGATCTTATAGCTTGGACCGGTGTATGAACAGGAAGAAACCCTAATTTTCTATCTTTCATTTCAATCATTTATGCATTTCACGTTTCTCTCTTCTTCTCTCTCCACCCACTTTCCACATCTCTCAAAACCTAACTTACTTGACCATTACCGTTGCCATTCACTCTTTTTCGCATCCACGGGGTTCATCTTAAGTTGGTTATAGCCGCTATACGCATTAAAAAATGAGAACATCTCAGGCCCAGATGGCACCTATGACAATTTCAGGGAACAGTGGCTCGGAGAAAACCATGTGGTCACTAAGGCTAAGCGGTGAAATAGCAGTTACGCCCCAAGATCAGAAAGAAGGAGAAGGAAGGGAGCTTTGACAGTTTTTTTGACCGACAAAGAGACCGGACTTTGATCGAAGGAGAAAGATGAGAACGATGGAATTGAGAAAGGATCTGTCGGCCGGCCTTTCAACTCGATCCCGCAACAAAAGGTAAACTAGAATTTAAATTTTAGATCTTTGATTTGATTACGAAATCGTAAATTGGATTAACGTAATTATTTTGTAAGTCATCTTTACAAAAAAATAATAGATTGAATTTAAATTTAAAGATGAATATTAAATGAAAAAATAAAATATCTTAGTTATTTGTTACGATATCTTTACAAAAAATTGGATTTAATTTGAATATTAGTTGGAAAATTATAATATCTTTCTGATTTATTAGGATATCTTTATAAAAAAATAGATTTTTTTTTGTTTTCTTTGTTAGTTATCTCTATAAATAACAGTATTTATCATGAAGTTTTAAACCTAACACTCTTTTTTCAATCACTACAGATCAAAGCAGCAGAGAATATGAGTAAAGTAATCATGCTTATTTTTGTTAAATGATCGGATTATTAATCTTTTGTAAACTCTGTTTAGTAGTTTTTTTAGTCTAATAAAAATACTGAAATTTATTTGGCTTGAGCAGTACACACTGGATGCCTCTATAACTTCTAAGGAAGAATCAAACATGGACTTCTTCGCCTTGGATGAGAAGGTAATCTATTTTTTGGCTACAATATCCGAATATGCATTACTTTCTTGGCATACTCTGTTTAACATGTCTTTAATTATCTTTTGTGATGTTTATATTTACTGTGTTGTTACCTTATTTTATAAGTAACGCGTCTTATTTTATGGCATCTTGTAGCTTGGAAAGGGTGTTACCGAGGCATTGTCAACGATGATTCGCGAAGCTGTTGTTTAAGGGATAACAACAGTTCTCCCAGAAATTGTGAAAATGGTTTGTCCCTCACTAAAAAGTGGGAGTGACAGTGTAAAGTTTTCGAATACTGCTCCAGTTGTTACACCGTCGTCGGACACTTTGAAACGCATAAAGCTTTCGAATATTACTCCAGTTGTTACTCCGCTGTCGGACCCTTTGAAAAAAATACTTGATGTCAATCCCTCAATGTGTTTGGGTGATGAACCAGTCATGAAGAAGAGTACTTGGAGGTGCAAGGAAAAAAAGCGTGGATTACCGGTCTCCGTAGTTAAAGTTTTATGTTTTTATTTTTAAATAACAACTATTAAATACCACTTAGATAGCATTTGATCAAAATAGTACACAATAGAAAGATGTTATAGTTCACAAAATACAACATCATTCAACCATTGGATTTGCCACTGTTCCCATTTAGAGGTGAAGAACTTTTTAGTATTCTCACATATTATAATATTAATGTTAAGTCATAAAATACAATCTCTTTCTCAACTTCTCCTCTCTTTTTCACTAGATATGAGGTCTTTGTTTCACTGTTGAGGGATTTAGGCTCGTGAGTACCAGTTTCTTTTTCTGGTCACCATATTGTGCCTGTTACTGACATTGGAAGGTTGATTAGAATCCTGATTAATACTAGGGAGCTAAATTTCAATTAGTGGTATGAGAATTTGATTTGTTGATGTCATGGAAAGCTGATCAGTTGAGAGGACATTATTGACAAATAAGTAACAGTGCCTAAAATAATTATCATATTTTTTGGAGTTGCAGAAAGAATTGTAATTTGCGGAGAAGCTTCCTCCAAGGCGTCCATGGCTTTACTACAACAACTACAATCCAAATATGGACGGGGATGACATGCCACATGTGAGTACTTAACTTTTCGGATAACGTTAGTAGATTAAAAATTTTTTATTTTTAATATGAAAAAAAATATCTGGCTGATTTTGTGTGTATACTTTGAGTAAATAATTAACATTATAACATTGTGCTTTTCCATTCTCGGTAATTAAGTTGGTCAAAAAAATTATATTTTATGCAAATGCAATTTTAGTATTTATATTATCGATGTAAGTGTGGCTTTAGTTAGTAACTTATAAATATTTTTTCTGTAGTTTAAAACACTTGCCATGTTTTTATTAGATCTGAAAACGCTAAAATCCAACTTATAAAATATTTATATTATTTTTATAATTGCTTTTTTTTTTCACACTTTGTGTTGATCAAAATGAATGAGTACTGAACTTATTTTTTGTTGCCATTATTTTTATAGTGTTTGGACTTTTTATTTCAGCCAATTAAAGAGATGAAATTTTTTGATAAAAAAATTGGCCATTGCTACTTACATCTTTGGAAACAATTTGGATCCAGAGTAAGTAAAATTAATTTATTTCTCATTTTATTGCTAATTTGTCATATAATTTTTTTTATAACCTTTTCTACCACTATAGTATAATATTCTGATTTTATGATTTTATGGAAGTACTTGCTCCAAACGATCATTGTAGTGGCACACGCAAGACTCTTCTGACTATAATGCCCGGCAAGTCAATAATTGGTGATGTAAGAATTAGTTTTGCATTATTTATTTATTATCCTTGTAAAATTATCAAATTTGGATTGGTGCAGAATAACCATGATTGTTTGTACTACATAGGTCCTTACCTTAGTTTATTCGATGCTCACCAAAGGGCATTTTGGGCCAGAAAGAAACAAATATGGCAACCAATGGTTTCTGCCACCGAAATTTTCTATAAATTTATTTATAGTTCGAAATTTAGTCTTCAAAATTAATATATCTTCCCAGATAGACTAGAAACATAATAAGATTCCTCACTTAGTTCAATATTCATCGTAGCAAATTGTTTTAAGCCTGAAACAGAACTGTGTCGGCACAATGAAATACATCAAGGATAACTTCATGGGAGATCTTGCCAGTTTACACCAGGTTTGTTAATTTTATTGAACTATCAATTAATTCGTATAATAATATTTCATGGCTGTTTTTAGTTAATGTTATTTTCCGAATGTTGTAGATTTTTGTGCCAGTTTACCTTAATGGCCATTGGTTTCTCATAGTGGTTGATTTACTTTACGAGATCGTGAGATATCTAGACTCTTTCAAAAAGGGCACATTGATGACAGAGCGTAAGAGTGTCATTAACAATGTGTTAAACTACCTTGAAAATTTTTTATCCGACAAAAACTTTGGTGAAACACCTTCCTTTAGAAACATTCAATTTTCTAAATATAAATTCAATGAGCTAGCTGTCCCGCAACAATCTGCCAAATCGTAAGTTTAAATATACCATTTTTCAAAGTATATATTCAATTTAGTGGTTGTTTATTCTTTTGTTATATTGTTTTGTTAATATGTGCATTGAATTGTGGCAAAGGAATGACTGTGGAATTTGGGTCGCTCAATGGATGCACCTCAATCGCTATTGGAGCCTCAGTAATAAGACATGGGTAAGAAAAATATCATTGTTAATAAAGTTATGTTTATTCCATTATGTGATATCATTGTTACTATCTGTTAGGTTGTCAATGATTACACAAGGATACGCCTAGCTGTGGATTTGGTGAATGACTCTAATAACTCGAAGCGGGATATCATAGTGGAGCTTGCTGTCACTGACTGGAATAAAAAGATGCAGCAGTCTGTCATGCAGACTTAGGATTTTATAACCTTTTTTATTAGAAGTTATGGCTTGAATTAGACCATTTTAATTTTCTTTAAAATACAAGCTATCTTTATATCTTGCACTTATTTCTTTTGGACTATTTAAATATATGTGGATCTTTTTATTTATAATGATTTATTTCAGTTAGTTGATGTACGTGCTGTTTCATGTTCAAACTTTTCCCTTTGTGAGTGATTGTTGAATTTTATCAATGGTTTGTATTTAATTGTATGTTCTGCTCAATATAAGAGTCATAAAAGCCAGCTATATAGCAGCCAATCACCCCTGTTTCCTATGATGTACAAATTGCTGTTCCCATCAGCAGGCCAGGGGTGTTTTAATAATCATCAAATAAACACGATCTACTAACAAATCTTTGGCAGAGTTTTAATTTATTAGTGTTATATATTTATTTACATTTGAAATCCTATTAATAATAAGGTTCATATTTGCATGCTGAGAAGCAAACGATTGTCCCATTGAACATTGGTTAATGACAAAGCAGTAGCTGCAATATGGTTTGAACTCAACCCCGCTGCTTGAATTTGATCCTTCTGAGATCCATGCTCAATGTATCTATCAGGCAGAGTCATGGCTCGCCACTGCACCAACACAAACATGGAGAGAAACATGCTCATTGTCATTCAATATAATGATGAGGTTAGTGTCAAGAAAATCAGCATTGTTCAGTAATCTTAGGGAATCCAACAAGTCCACCAGTTTGTCGAATGGTGTGCATCTTGGATCTTCTTTCGATGAGAATCTTATGAGCATAGGCCTGATGACCAACATCCCAAATGATCTTGTCTTGAGAAGTGTTGAAGACATGGTGAAGTGCCATTGTTAGGTCTGCCACACCAAGGCTTGAACTTAAATGTCCACCGGTCTTTGACACCGTGTAAACAATCTCTTCACGAAGCTCATCAGCAAGCGCCTCAAGTTCTTCAATCGACAGATTCTTCATGTGGATTGGGTAGTTGGTGCACGAAATTGTGATCTCAATGGCGCCAAAAACTTGGTACGCACAATCATAATCTCAATTCTTCTTCACAACTTCGCACAACTAACCAGCAAGTGCACTGGGTCGTCCAAGTAATAAACCTTACGTGAGTAAGGGTCGATCCCACGGAGATTGTCGGCTTGAAGCAAGCTATGGTTATCTTGTAAATCTCAGTCAGACAGATTCAAATGGTTATGAGGTTTTGATAATTAAAATATGAATAAAATAAAATAATGATAGAAATACTTATGTAATTTATTAGTGGGAATTTTAGATAAGCGTATGGAGATGCTTGTTGCTTCTGAATCTCTGCTTTCCTACTGTCTTCATTCAATCATTCATACTCCTTTCTATGGCAAGCTGTATGTTGGGAGATCACCGTTGTCAATGGCTACCGTCCGTCCTCTCAGTGAAAATGGTCCAAATGCGCTGTCACCGCACGGCTAATCATCTGTCGGTTCTCACTCATGTTGGAATAGGATCCATTGATCCTTTTGTATTTGTCACTACGCCCAACACTCGCGAGTTTGAAGCTCGTCACAGTCATCCCTTCCCAGATCTACTCGGAATACCACAGACAAGGTTTAGACTTTTCAGATCTCAGGAATGACCGCCAATAATTCTAGCTTATACCACGAAGACTCTGATCGTGAACCAGGAGGCTAAGAGATATGCATTCAAGCTTGTTTTCATATAGAACGGAAGTGGTTGTCAGGCACGCGTTCATAAGTGAGAATGGTGATGAGTGTCACATAATCATCACATTCATCATGTTCTTGTGTGCGAATGAATATCTTAGAATAAGAATAAGTATGAATTGAATGGAAAAGCAGTAGTACTTTGTATTGATTCATGAAGAATAGCAGAGCTCCACACCTTAATCTATGGGGTGTAGAAACTCCACCGTTGAAAATACATAAGTGATAATGGTTCAGGCATGGCCGAATGGCCAGCCTCCAAAATGTGATCAATGGTCTCAGTTTTGAAATATGAAAACTAGATACAAAATAAATCTCTAAAAGTAGTTTTTATACTAAACTAGTAACTAGGGTTTACAAAAAATGAGTAACTAAGCGCAGATAGTGTAGAAATTCACTTCTGGGACCACTTGGTGTGTGCTTGGGCTGAGCATTGAAGCTTTCATGTGTAGAGACTCTTCTTGGAGTTAAACGCCAGCTTTGGTGCCAGTTTGGGCGTTTAACTCCAGCTTGTAACTCAGTTCTGGCGTTTAACGCTAGAATAGAGCAGGAAGTTGGTGTTTAAATGCCAATTTGCATCGTCAAAACTCGGGCAAAGTATAGACTATTATATATTGCTGGAAATCCCAGAATGTCTACTTTTCAACGCAATTGAGAGTGCGCCAATTGGATTTATGTAGCTCTAGAAAATTCACTTCAAGTACAGGGAGGTCAGAATCCAACAGCATCTGCAGTCCTTTTTCAGCCTCTGAATCAGATTTTTGCTCATGTCCCTCAATTTCAGCCAGAAAATACCTGAAATCACAGAAAAACACACAAACTCATAGTAAAGTCCAAAAATGTGATTTTTATTTAAAAATTAATAAAAATATACTAAAAAGTAGCTAAATCATACTAAAAACTACATAAAAATAATGCCAAAAAGCGTATAAATTATCCGCTCATCAGTAGTTTATTGTGTCCAACACTGGGGTTTCTGGCTTCTGTCCTGAGAAATTCAGACCACTACAAGGATGAAAAACTCACTTGGTCAGACTCGTAGCGGCGGTACGGTAACATCAGCTGTGCCAAAACAATCAACCACCATGAAGGACTTAAAAACTCGAAACTAAATCAAATATCCTGACAATAAACCACAGAACACAGAAATTTCACCTCATACGGATGCAAGGAAAACAACATGAATTCTTCAAATAAAAATGTTGTACTGTAGCAATACCATATTGACTGCTACTATTGACTGCTTTAATGCCATAGTTTAGCAGTATAACATCTAGTACAACAAATTCAGCTTGCAAGCCCAGGAATGATGCACTAAGATAGTATCATCCTATTCCCTAATATATTACTCAGACAAAAAAATATGTGCATTTATCATTTGCTGCTCCAATACTCTCTTTTTCTCAGGAAGAGAACACAGGTTCCAAATCGTCTTTTCCTTTAGCATACAGATTGATACTTGTTGAGACATCAAGCATGGAATGTATATTACAGTTATAATAATTTTTCATGCATTTCGTAAATCAAACAGAATTTTAACATGCATTTTAGCATGAATAAGAACCAACAAGAGACCCTTTTGAATTTTAGCATGAATAAGATCAACAATAATTTTAACTATATAAATCAAAACTATTGAATCCTTCTGCACATTTCAGCCGAGTGTAACGATGACAAGTTATGATAAATATCTAAAAATTTAATTATAAAAAATTTATATCAACCTCAAAGCACCACTATTTGAAATCCAAGAATTTAACTAACATCTTAAACCATACTCTCATGAGTATATACAAGTACATGCTACTACATCCCACTGAACTTCGAATAATGTCCTTGTTGTACAACCTGTTCTCCACAGCACAAACAAATTTGAGAGAAATGAAAAGAACTTCAACGAATCATAATGTGATTTCAAATAGTTTAAAACTTACCAAAACACTAAGTTTCAACAATGCAATTATTCATCTCTTATTATTTATACCTGTAATAGCCACTGATGACTTCCATATGGTGGGATGGGAGTCTCATGACCATTAATCAATCCTGAATCACCTAGCCCAAAATCTTGCTGCACAGATGCATTTACTTCTATATTTGGCACTGCTAATGTCTCTTGAGAAGCCACAGGTTCCTTGGGAAGCTCCTATGAAAAAATAATACATGGAGTCAAAAATTCTATCAAGTATAACTACAACATAGAGGTTACGAGTTTATTTTAATTCAAGTAACAACTAATGCAATATTGTATCTTACTGACCTCTTCGGTACCAAAGCTAGCTTGCGTGCCACTACCAGTCTTATCACCCAAATCGTCACCGTCATTCCTCACAGGACATTTATTCTTTACATGACCAGCACTGTTGCATTTAGTGCACCTCCGTTTACCCCTCTCCTTTTTCCCCTTGGGTGCTCCTTTTGTCTTGACCACTAAAGGGTCACCAACAAAGTTTGGCGTGGGAGAATCTCTTGTTTGTCTTTTCAAGCCAGATTTTTGTTCTAGTGTTTGGGTCCAACGACATACTTCATTCATAGTGTCATGGAAAGAAGGACCATCTTGAGCTTCTAAGAATACCATCCACGTAGTTGCCACTGACAATGCGCCATAGCGCATTAAAAATTCTCTTTCTCTGTCTTGCATAGTGCTTCCAGCAGAACTTTCATCCAGATACTTCTTGGCATCCTTCGACCATCTTTTCAAAAGAAGACTATTTGGCAACTTCTGTAAACCTACCCTTTTCATTGCACAAAACATGTGGCTGCAAGGAATGCCTTCACTACTCCACTGACTACGTTCACACTCCATATGCTCAGTATTGCGATCATAAAGTACGTTATATATATGTTGCCTCCTGTCACACTCCTTAACGTTTAACACAACAGTGGTTGATATGTTTTCCTCATTTATTACATCTAATGCGACCAATCCTTGAATCTCCTTTTTTACTTCTCCAAGAATCTCTCTTGTGTAAAAATTGGCAGTAGAAAGCTCCAATGCTTCTAGCCCAGTAGTTAGAACGGGCTCCCTATACAACGTCTTAAATTGAGAAACTAATTCATTATTTCTATAGTCCCTAAGAGCATGTTCAAGATTTTGGACTAACTCTAGAAGACTTTGGCAAATGCAAATAAACCTCTTGATGAAGTTGTTTATCGCCTCACACCTTGATGTTGTTCTAAATCCAGCACAGAATTTATCTCTCAAGTAAGCACTTTCCCAACTTTTCCTCTTCTCATATTCATTTAGAACCCATTCATTTTCCTCCAACCCATATTTTTTTTTATCATATTCTCACAATATTCTTCAAATTCATTCGGATGCCATGGAGCATACAAACATCTTCTGAAGTCGTTGGAAAAAAAATTTTTTTTTTATGTTTGTCGTTACATTCTTCTGAATGTGCCAACCACATAATCGGTGAGTTACATTTGGGAAGATTTCTCGAATTGCTGCCTTCATTGCTTCGTCACCGTCTGTGACCACAACACTGGGAGACTTGTTCAGCATGACTTCTAGAAAATTTTGCAACAACCACGTATATGTTGCCGTCTGTTCGTCCTCTACCAAGGCAAAGCCAAATATACATATTTGGCGGTGATGTAGATTTGAATGTATGAGTGTTGTGCATAAGGTTGAGATTGGATATAGTTAATGAATTATGTTAAATAAGTTAAAATTGTTCTGATTAGGTTTGGAATAGTTGAGACTTGATGATTGAGAATATGACATATTTAAAAATGGTAATTGAGTGATTTGAACCAAGTTGGGTTTGAGAATTTCTCAAAATAAGCATTGTGCAATATTTGGTAAAAATGAGTTTTTGACCAACTTTAACGGGTCACAACTTGCCGCTTGAAGTTTGGATTTCAATGAAATTTATCTTAAATTAAAAATGGTGGTGAGAGCTTTAAAATGGTTTAAGAATGATGAAAAATAATTTTGTAGAGGAAGTTATGAGTGATTAAAAATTTGTGTTTTAAATTGAATTCTAAGAGTTTGTTGAAAACTATAATTTCTGGTATGTGTGCCCACACACACTATGGTGCATGCGCACAGAACAGAACGGGTAATAATGCTCGTGCGTACGCACGAGGGGTATGCGTACGTATGCCCAGGAATTTTGCAAGTTGTGCATACGCACAGGGATTATGCGTATGCACAAGCTGGGAATTGCGTTCGGGTGCGTGTGTGTGTACGCACAAAGGTGATGTGTATGCACAAGCTCTATTTTCAGACTTAAACTCTGTTTTTAACTGTTTGACTTTTTTGGTAAACTTGTAAACTTTCGTAACCCACTAATTAAGGTCCGACAACTTGTTTTTAGGCTTGGAAATGAGTGTGAACCTATGGATCATATTAGATTGTCATTTTTGAATGAGATTATGAACTTAAGCTAATGAATATTGATGGAAGCCTGTGAGTAATGAGTTTACAGAATACTGAATTGAGATAAGTCATGAACGATGAGATTGACGATGATTGAGTATAGTCGGATTGGCTGAGATGGCAAAGTTCGGGTGATATCCCCCTTGTGTATGATTTAAGTATCTGTTTATTGGCGATGTCTGGGTGTTATCTCGCTTGCGTGACGAATTGAATATTGAATATTGATTGATATGATGCCTCTCTGGGTAGATGCAAGGGTGTGATTCGCCCCATTTGTTTTGGGTTGAGGATTGAGACTCCTTGAGTAGATGCAGTGGTTCACCCTACTTGCTCCGGATTGAGACTTGAGATTTTATTGACCCTCCGTTGCAAGATGTGGCCGGATATTTATAGCTTTTTGGATAATTCCTCCAAGAGATGTGAATTCTTCTTGGGGATGTACACACCGAGGGACTGTCTAAGGTTAGCTACCAGACATATCAGGTTTGATTGTATAACTGGCAAATGAGCTCATTGGCCATAGGGCAAACATGCATCATATTCATTTGTGTGTATTGTTTTGGTGTGCATCTTGTAATTGGTTTGCCTTCTTAATTAAATGTATCTATATGCTACTTAATCTAAATGCTTTATCTGTTCTCTCTATCTGTATATTTCTTGTATTGTTTTGCCTGTGTTTGCATAACTAAGAGATCCCTCATACTAGCAGTAGTGACGCTGAGGGTTGTTCTGGATGAGAATGTGATAATTAGTGGTTTGTTGTTAAATGAGTTTGTCACTGAAATTACTAAGTTGGAGCCATTCTGATAATGAGAAGATTTATGATTTGTATTGAGAGTAATTGGGAATCGGAGATCATTTATTAGCTAAAATTTAGTTTCTGATTATCCTGTTTAGTTTAGAAAGGACCCTAGGTTTGAACTTTAGGTTGAGTGGAGTGTAGGATCGCCTAGTGTGTTCGTGTCATCTTACATCATCTCTATTTGGAATTGTTACCCTATTGAGAACTCGAAAGGATAATGTTCTCACCCGTGTTAGGAATTGTTTATTTTACAAATGCAGGACATGAGGCACCTTGTTGAGCGTGCTGATTTTTTTTTTGGAAGCGAAGATTGTCTTTTGGGACTTTATGTTGTACTTAGTTTAGTTGTATTCTCCACTTTTATATTTTAATTTGTATATCCCTCTTAGATGTTAATTATGGAGAAACATGATTTATGTTTATTCTTTTGTTATATTTTTGGGCTGTGTATATATTTCTAGTCGGCCTTTGCTTCGTAGGTCGAGACTACTTACTTGATATGTATCCCTTTTGGAAAAGTATTACATAAGCCAGATTTCTACCTTCCCTATTTGGGTGCAATTTTAGGGAGTACCTGAGTGCTTTAAGTCGATAGAGGTGGAGAGAAAGTTGGGAGGAAAATGGGGGAGGTGCTGGATGCAGGATTATTTGAAATAAAAAGGAAGGTCAAATCCTTAAAGCTAAAGTGATGATCAATAATGAGAGACCAATCAAGGATAGTCTGAAATTACAGGGGCCGAATCAAGCTACTATGGAGATTGGTCTGTGCTATAAAAGAATTGGAATCTTCTGCACCTATTGTGGTTATTTAGGACATGGTACTAAAATATGTCCTTTTTTTTAACGGACTCAACAAATAATGTGGTGAAAGAAGACAAAGTACATAGGTGAGTGGTTAAAAGCTGACCAAGTTAGAAGACGAGTGAAGATAAAAAAAAGAGCTTGGTAACACCAAGACTAGTGCCTCACACAACCCGAAGCAGCAGCAGAAGAAGAAACCAGCCTCATTGTGGCTCCTTGATGATTTTGCAAAACTAAGCATGAAAGGAAGCGGAACTTGGGGGGTAAGCAGCAGCTCTTGTGGGTATGACTTAGCTCTTGGAGAAAATAGTAATAATGTTAGAGAATGAGTCAAAGAGAAGATAAGCAACACAATGACCTCGGCCTTGAATGACATTTCTTTTAGTAGAATAATGGAGTGTAGTTTTTGCAAGAAACTCGGTAAATAAAAAAAAATATACGTCTTTTACTCAAATGGTGAGGCAAGGAAAAAGAAACATTAAGAAGATAACTGGAGAAAAAAGGGAAATAGGTGGGAAAGAGAATGAAGTCAGCTTGAAGAAAATTTGCCTAGGTTTGGAGTCTGACAATAATTTAATAGTGGAGGGTGCCAGCCAACAAATGATCCCCATGAACTATGAAGTGCTTAATTTGGAATTGTCGGGGTTTGTGAAGACCCCTGACAATCCAAAATTTAAAAGGGATTTGTAGATCCCACTCCCCAAGATTGGTTTTCTCTGTGAAAACAAAAACCAATCTCGATTAGTGGAACGTAAGATTAAGAGCTGTAGTTTTGGAAGCTAGTTTTTAGTCAATCCTTTGGGATCTGTGGGGGAATACTTTGGCTTGGAGGGAAGACATAAATGTTCAGGTAGTGGGTTCAGGAGAGTTTTATATTACTGTTAGGGTGGAAGACTCAAATTCGCCTTTATTACTGGATTCTAGCTCCCAGGTTGAGCGATCTAAGCCTCGATTCAAATTCCAGGAACACTAGTGTGGGATGAGGAGGTTCAGAAGCAAGTACTAGAAGCATGGGGTACAATTGTTGAAGGTTCTCCTATGTCTTGCCTTGCCCAGAAGCTAAAATTCTGTAGACACAAGCTGGTTAAATGGCAACAACAGAATATAGTAAATTCTCAGAAGAAAATTGAAGATCTCCTTAAGAAACTAGAAGAACTAAAATCAGCAAGTATCAATGGGGGGGATAGAAATCACTATTTTGGAAAGTCAACTAGGAGAGGTGTATGGTAAAGAGGAAAGCTACTGGAAAGAAAAGTCATGTATTAAGTGGTTAAAGGTAGGATACTAGAATTCCAAATTCTTCCACCAAAGTTTTCAATCTCGAAATCGTAGAAATAAGATATGAAAGTTAATTGATCAAGATGGTGCGATGGTAACCTCTCATGCTGAGATTGCTGGGGTGGCAGAGAAAAGTTATAAAGATTTATTTACATCAGTCAATCAACTAGAATCGGAGAAAGTATTTGCTGATTTTCATCTAAAAGTTACTAATACAATGAACCAGAAGCTGACCAGACTAGTGTCCTTGGAAGAGGTGAAGAGGGCTGCCTTTTCTATCCATCTTTTGAGTGCTTTGGATGATGATGGTTTTATTGCTAAGTTCTTTCAGGTTTATTGGGATGTTGTTGGATTAGATGTTTTTCATGCGATTAATAGTTTCTTTGGGATTAGGAGACTGCTGAAGGCTTTCAATCACACCCAGATATGTCTTATTACAAAGATTCTTAATACTACAGAAATTACACAAGTAAGACTTATTAGTCTTTCCTCTGTTATTTATAAGATCATTGCAAAAGTGCGGGTGCATAGGTTACAAGGGATCATGAATAAATTAGTGAGTCACAACCAATGTGCTTTTTTGAAGGGTAGACTAATTTTAGATAATAGTTTCATTGTACATAAATGTATGCATTATCTGAAGATTAAAAAGATGGGGCTTGTAAACGAGATGACTGTGAAATTAGATATGAGCAAGGTCTATGATAAGGTGGAATAAAATTTTCTATGGTTTATACTATGGAAGTTGCGGTTTAATTCTAGATGGATTGGTTGGATTCAAGAGGTGGTGACGTTTGTTTCTTACTCTATCGTTGTGGAAGGACAATCTTTTGACTTTTTTAGGCCAAGTAGAGAGATTAATCAGGGTGATCCTCTATCCCCATATTTTTTTTTATTGTGCAGAAGGACTCTCCTTCTTGCTACACAAGGCAGAGCAAAACAAAGCTATTGAAGGATTCTATATCAACCGAAAAAGCCCTGTGATCAACCACCTACTGTTCACAGATGACTCTATTCTATTCTATAAAGCCTTTAATGACAGTTGTCTTCAAATTATCTAGTTGTGGAAGAGTATGAGGGGTTTAGTGGTCAAAAGTGAATATAAACAAATCGGCAATTTTCTTTAGCCATAATACCCCTTTCATGTTTTAAACTTTCGAACAACCTCATTCATGAAATTCACAGTATACTAAAGCAATTTTCGTGGAGTCAAAAGGGTTCGGAACGAAAGATGGCATGAATTAGTTGGGACTAGATGTCTAGACCTAAGAAAGAAGGGGACCTTTATTTCAAAGATCTCAGGGCTCAGAATTTGGCATTATTAGACAAGTAGTGCTGGAAAATAGTTCAACAACCTAATTCACTACTTGCTAAAATGCTGAAAGAAAAATATTTCAGATATGAAAATGTGATGAATGCTAAAGTTTGAATTATACCTTCTTGGGACTGGAGAAGATTCATGAAGGACACAAAGTCATTGAAAAAGGCTTGTGATGGGAAATAGGTTCTGGTTGCAATGTCAAAATCTTCTCTGATCCTTGGCTCCCCCCACCTCACTCGTTCACGCTGCAATGTGGGACCATACCTGATGGACACGTGAATCAACTGTATTAGGTCAAGGACTTGTTTGATCCAAGCAAAAACTGGAATGACCAACTTATTAGAAATATTTTTCCTCAGAATATAGCTCAACGCATCAGAAAAGTAAAAATCGGAGATGGAGAGGATATACTTACCTAGATCCATAGTAAATCAGGTATGTACAACACCGCATCTAGCTATTTGGTAGCATATCAGTTCTACCACGCCCCTTTTGAAGCACTTCCAGAAACAAACAGAGGCAGAGTATGTGGAAGAAATTGTGAAAACTAAAAATTCCGTCCAAGATCAAAATCTTCCTCTTGCGAGCTTTGCATGAGAGATTGCCGGTCATGGAAGTTATTCACCGTTAGTTTCCCACTTCCTCACTGAGCTGTCCCATAAATTGTGGTAAAAAAGAATCGATTTTTCATTGTCTTTTTTCATATCCAAATGCAAAATCAGTCTGAAAAAAAGAGAAATTAAACAACCTAAAGCTCAGAGACAATTATGCTACCTTTCTCCAAGTTTGGTTGGCAACAAGAGACGACCTCCGAAGACGGCAAGATGAACACTATTTGCTGCGTCTTCTTGCAATTGTAGCATGGAACATATGGAAAAGTAAGAACAAGTGATTTTTTTTGGTTTTTTGAGCATGAAGACACCTCACTAGACACAATAGCTTCAGTTTCCCTTTGTCTCCTTCATGAAATTGAAGCAGAATTATAGTTAAACCAGACCGATCAACAGCAAGATTTCGACCCTTATACCTCATGTATGGCTAGACATACCTCTACCACCAGGCTAATTATCTTCTTACTACAAAGTGTGTTAATAATTTTATATATTAAATACATAGTGCAATAGTG
>NC_029790.2:17512031-17519206 GCF_000816755.2 Arachis ipaensis | reverse complement strand
ATTTATTATTGTAATTTATTAAATTTTCTTTCATATATCATACTTATTTTTTTTCTTTACATGTGTCTATTTATTATTGTTTTATTTTTTATTTCTTCTAGTAATATTTAAAAATTGGGAGTAAATGGTAATGAGGTGTGATATGATGGCCTGCTTTTCTAGAAGAAATAAATTAATTTTGATGCATTGTTTCATACTCTCATGAATATTTTTAAATGTTGCTCACTCTATATCTAGTAATTGTTGTAAAATTATCTTTGAGAGAACAATTTTGATCAATGTTAATATTTTATTTTTATATTATTAAAATTAAAAAAAATTAACATAAATATGCTTTTATTAGTTAAATATTTATCAAAAACACTAAATTTTATCGATGATATAAACTAAATTATGACAATAATTTTTCTATCATTACATTATATTATCTTGTGAGTAGAAAAATGAATGCGATAAATCGATAATTTGGTATTGAAAGGGAAGGAAAGAAAGTTTGGTTGTTTCCAGTTAGCACATACTGAAGGGAGATGAATCCACGTGTATGGATGCAGAGTGTGAGTATATATAGTGCGAATAAAAACCAACTGTAACGAACGCCGTCAGTGTCTGAGACTCAGTTGTGGTTGTTGTGAGCTCTCTGTTTTGTCTCAGCCGCACCCTCTCAATTCGCCAATGATCGCTTCTCTGCGCTAATCTCCACCTATTCTTCTTCCAAACTCACGATCAGATCGACATCTCCGATACCTTCTCTCTTCTTTCTTTCAAGGTCTCGTTAGGTTAAGCTTTAGGGTTTTTGGTGTAATGGCATCGGAGACGAAGATCGTGAATCTGGCCGAGGAGGCCAAGCTAGCCAGAGAAGGCGTCAAGGCTGCTCCCAGCTATGCCTTCACCAGCATCTGCAAGTCCCTCGTCGCTGGTGGCGTCGCCGGAGGAGTGTATGCTTCTCTTCTATTCTCTCCTCAATTTTTTTCTCAATTATTATTATTATTGTTATTATTATAAACATTCCTGTTTTGTTTGTCTTAACTATTAAGCTACAAAAATTGATTAGTTAGAATTTGGAAGCTGTTTGCATTTGGTTTTGTTTCCATTGGCTTCCCTCCGATAATTTCGATGCTGGATGGGGATACGACACTACTGCATGAATAATTACGCTTTGGTGTTTCTTTGTCTGAGAGCAAAGAAGCACTTGCCCCTTTTTATTTCACCAAAAAATACCAACTTTTTGCATTTTTTTTTTAATTAATGGAATGCGATCCACTAAAAGTAAACTATGATGTTAACATGGGAAGTTGCTAAAAACTGTTCTGTTGAGTGTGTAAACTTGAATTGGATCGCTAGTTGTGCAGTAGAACCACTCTGCAGTTTAATTATGTCTTATGAGATAAACGATGCATTTTAGCATGACATCAGTCTGTATTGAAATGTCAAATTCCAGTGGTAGGATGAATCAATTTAGTGACTTGCTGTATGAATTTGAAGCTTGTGAATTTGTTTTGAACATTTTTGTATCTATGCAGATCACGAACAGCTGTTGCTCCACTTGAACGCCTGAAGATTTTGCTGCAGGTAAATTTATTTTGTTGCTCTGATCTAAATTCTAGGTTTTGTTAAATTCTGTATGCTGGAATAATTAATTTACATTTGATGAGTTCCATTTTATTTTATTTTTTCGGAGTTTTGGTGTATGTGTGCCCCTGGAATGGGCATGATTGTGATGTTTTGTTGGCCCTTGCACTATTGAACAGGTCCAGAATCCCCACAACATAAAATACAATGGAACAGTTCAAGGTCTAAAATATATATGGAGGACTGAAGGTTTTCGTGGACTCTTCAAAGGGAATGGAACTAATTGTGCTCGAATTGTCCCCAATTCTGCAGTAAAGTTCTTCAGTTATGAGCAAGCTTCGAAGTAAGTTGTCCTTTAGATTTACAGTAATTCACTGGTTGCTTTATTGTTTGGCATTTTCTGTTGTCATTTCATTTCAGTGCACTGTCAAGCTGATAACTTGTAATGGCTACAAATTGGTTTCTGCAATTCTTGTTGAACTTTTAGGGAGCAGTTTCATTTAACAAGTTTCAGTTTTTTGTTCATTGCATCTGACATATTTTTAAGCGTCTCTGCCCTGTTTCACTGACTATTGTTTTCTCTCAGAGCTATACTGCAGCTGTATCAGCAGAAAACTGGAAATGGTATGTCCGTATTTATTGTTTTTTTTCCCATCTGTTTTTTTGGTGTTGGGTGAGAGGAAATGCAGGTTTTGGTTTCCAGTTACTGCTTTCTCATTAACTGATATTTTTACAGATGTACCTATGAAAACTTTACAATGAAAATTAATAAGTAGCACTTTTCTCAATCAAAGCAAGGAAAGGGGCTGGGGGTGGGTTCAGATATGAAAACCGCCGTTTGTCTAACAGTTTTTCTTGTGATTTTGGCAGAGGATGCTCAGCTGACTCCTGTGTTACGTCTTGGAGCTGGAGCATGTGCTGGAATAATTGCCATGTCCGCAACTTATCCAATGGATATGGTTCGAGGCAGGATAACTGTACAGGTACATCTTTACCTTCATTTTTCTGTTTACCAATTGCTTGGTTTGCAAATCACATAGAGAGAAGATATAACATTGGTTTTCTTCGTGTTCTTTGTGCTCTACTGCTCTTAATATTTATAGTATACTTTTTGTTGTATTTGCAGACAGAGAAGTCCCCTTACCAGTACAGAGGGATGTTCCATGCTTTGACAACTGTGCTTAGGGAAGAAGGCCCACGTGCTTTATATAAGGGTTGGCTTCCTTCAGTCATTGGAGTTGTGAGTAATCTTTTCATTTTTACTTCTTTACAAAGTTGATGGTTACAGTCATGATCATAATGGCAAATATGACAAATCTTAATATTGTGTTTTTGCTGTTGGATTCATGGGCTATTCATGCAAGTGATATAATTGACTCCTTAAAGGCTTAAAGTCCCCCACCCCCTCCTCTCATGATGTAGTGCTGTTATTAGAATTGATGCTTTCTTATTTTTAATTGTTTTTCCTGTTTTCCAGGTTCCATATGTAGGTCTAAACTTTGCTGTTTATGAGTCTTTGAAAGATTGGTTAGTTAAATCCAATCCATTTGGTCTAGTGCAAGATTCTGAGTTGAGTGTGACAACTCGCCTGGCATGTGGTGCTGCAGCTGGAACTGTTGGGCAAACTGTTGCTTATCCCCTTGATGTCATTCGTCGAAGAATGCAGATGGTGGGGTGGAACCATGCTGCCTCTGTTGTAGCTGGCGATGGAAGAGTAAAGGCCCCACTTGAATATACTGGCATGGTTGATGCATTTAGGAAAACTGTTCGGTATGAAGGAGTTGGTGCATTATACAAGGGTCTGGTTCCCAATTCTGTAAAGGTAAATCTTTATGTTAATATGCTCATGAATGATCTAGTTTTGCAAAATCTGGTTGCTATATCCAACTTGACTGTAGATTTATTTCGTGCTGCTCACTTTGTCACATGATGACTTGGTGTCAGTTGTGCAACTAGCCCATCATTTATTAGTGTATCCCCGCTGGCTAATACTTCAAACTTAACAAGCTTCTACTCAGTTGCATTGTCTCTACTTATCTGAAGTTTCTGTGGTCTGATTCAAGAAATGATATATTGGCCTTAGATTTTCCACCCTTGTCTAGTCACTAGTGCTGTCCTATTTAGAAGAGTCATGAGTTATTTATAACAAATTTGGGTTGCAGTCCTTAGCCACACAAATCAATGAGCAAGTGCATAGCAGCCTCTTTGTAGGATGTGATAAACTGAGGAAATTGTAATATTTCCATTTGTTTAATGCCTTACTAGATGGTTGGTGCTCATGGATGATCTCAATTCTCATTTACTGTAACCAATTTTCGAAGGCCTTAATTTTCCCATGTTGCTAAAACCATTCTTCAACTCTATATTGCAGGTCGTCCCATCCATAGCAATTGCATTTGTAACATATGAGGTGGTGAAGGACGTTTTAGGAGTGGAGTTCAGAATATCAGACTGAAGGATATATCAGTTTGCCTGTTTGGGGTTTTTGGTAGGCAAGGGGATGCAGAGATGGCAAAGTAGGGCTATTTTCTTGTTTTTCATCTCTCTACAGATGAGTTAGGAAGCATTTGAGATAGAGTCTATAAATGAATTCCCTTGTTTCCTATTTGTATTTCCTTGGGAACATGCTGTAGCATTAGCTTCTTATTCATCTTCTCTGGCAATAAGTGTTGTGGAAAAACAATACAACGACATATGTGCTTGGCTTTTTCTGCACGAGTGAAGAAAGCATTTTTACTGCTGGAGTTTCAGTCATTGATTATTGGATGCTCCTCCATAGCTCCATCTCCAGGTTGTATTCATTATTATGACTTGCTTTCTCATGCGAATTTTTAAGCTGCCAGACTTACTTACACAAACAATAACCCTGGCTTTTTTTTTCTTTTTACTTCATGTTTGCTTTTAGAATAACGTAATATTAGTTTGCTTTTATTAGTAGTTGATTGCAATTGGTGCTTATTGTTGTATTGCTGTAAGTAATCGTCTTGGTTCCTCTTTTTGCTCATTCAATATACAAATGGTCCAGACTTGTTAACTGATTGGGTGGAAGAGTGTTCGAAATGTAAGCTAAATCCTTCCTTCGTCATTATTGGTTCTAGTAGAAGAAATCTATATACTCCCTTTTGAATCTAAATTGTGGCAATTATTTGTATAAGAGTGGCTATATGCCTAGAATGTAAACATGATAGAATATATCATAGGTTTCCAGTACAAATTTTTGTTACTTTGAATTCAGTACAAATGTATAATGAACGGCTTATCTGATTCTAGGACTTGCGCAACAAATTACCGTGTATTTGAATGAACTTGGTTTTCATTCAAAGATAATTTATAGTTGTTATAAACCCAACATAGTTTTTACCTTTAACATTTTAGCCAAAAATAACAGAATTAAAATAGTAAGAAGCAGTCTAAGAGACTTGTTGTGTGCACAAGAATTGGCATCTGGAAAACAATGCAAGGAGACAATACCGTTGCCATAGCCCTAGGTACAAGACTTCCCTATCTCCTTCATCCTTTTTGTGATCAACGGCTTCTAAAAAAGACGGCGTTGGGGTTCCTGTACGAATTTGTACAAAAGCACTAGCAAAAATTTAGTAACGGTTCTCTGTAATCTGAGTTAATTTGTGTAATCCTCGCCCAAGTAGAAGTAGAAGGATACTTTTCTTCACATTTTTCTTCCATGCCTGAATAAAAGATAACAAACATGCCTAGTCTTTGACGTGCTATAGTATTGAGTTTCCAGTTTATTAAATCCCCATAATCCTAGACAAATAATTAGCTTCCTTTTTTGGATATTTCATACTCAGATATATTAATTAATAGAAAGCGTGAGAATGGCAGGTACCTGGAGTCTCTAATGGTAGTTTGAAATCTTGATGAAAAGGATCTCCTGCCAAGCTTAGGATCATTTCTCTTGTCTTGTATTCTTGACAGGGTGCATGTCTTGGCCACAGGAACCTTCTCCCTTTCCCTTCTGATGTGGGTGCTCTCCTTATCTTCGGCTCCTTCTCCTTCTCCTTCTTCAATGCACTCATCGGTTGAAATGTATGTTAAGGAAAGGAATACAAGCAGCATGTTCAGCTCCGTTTGGAACATGTTTGGCTGCTGCTGCGTTTGTGTTTGTGTTTGTGAATGTGAATGGAATTCTCCATCTTTCTCTTCTTCCATCTCATTATCTCCTTCGGTAATCACTATTTCTTTCTCTGCCTCTCCCATCTTTACAAATTTGTTTTACTATATGCAGTTATTACTTATTATTGTAACGTGTGCTTTATAACGTTCATGCTTCATTCACACTTGTTTTCTTTTGGAATAAACAGGCCATGATTCAACAATGCGTGCCCACCAAAAGGCAGATCCTAAATTGAGTTACAAGAAATATGGATAAATTTCTTTCTCAAATCCATGGTTCCGATTTTATATTCTCCTATTTCAGAATGTGAGCTATTTATCAATCACTTCCTTTGGTTTAGGGGTGGAGCTTAGTTGAGACAAGGGGAGGCCATGACTCTCCAAACTTTTTATAAAAAAAATTAGTAGTACTTTTTCAAAAAATAAAAAATAGTTTTGTTGGCTCAAATACTTTACTGTGACTTAAAGTATCCAAGTTTGCATTTCGCAGCTCTCTATTCAATAAGCAACACTTCCTCTACCTTCGAGTTCAAATATAAAAAATTAGTTATTTTTTATTTATTTAATTTAATATTATTTAAAATTTGTCCTTTTAACTTTTTTTTACATATTTTACAGGATATATATTCAAATTTTTATATAAAATAATCATGAAAAATAAAAAGGTTGATGAATTTTTAAGAGGAAGACTAATATTTAAGAAAGAGAATATATAACTTTTATAATATCAACACCTGTAGATAGTTTTTCTACTTTAATGAATCACAAAGAAAGGAATTTGGATCCTCTAAATTTTAAATTTGTACTTTAGAGGGTAAAGTGTAATCTTCTACCCTTGAATAGTTTCTTTCTCATATTTATTTTTGGTCCCACCTATAAAATAAATGGTGAAAAATCACACTTTACTCTCTAAAGTAAAATTCAAACTTTAGAGAATCCAAATCCCAAAGAAAGTGAGATACAACCTTCAAAAGTTTAAAAAGTTGCATATGATGATTTTGACATTAATTCTTTGGAACGAGACATTGAAAAACGATTTCAAATTTGACAATATCACCCAAATCAGAGAGATAAGGTTAGACGAGCTTATCTTAAATGGAGTTCATATAAAAAATATCTTGACAATTATCCTCTATCTGGCTTCCAAAATTTTGTTTCAAATTCCGTCACTGCTTTGGTTCATAATAATCGAACACAAACGAGGGGGAAAAACGGGCAATAAAACAGCTAAACTAGGGAATTGTCTATTGTATGAAAACTTGAAGCTCGACCATAAAAGACTAGGTGATAATATTTCAATTTAGTAGCTTTCATTGGAGCTATACAATAAGTTATAAATTTACAAACTTTGATTTTAAAAGTGGACTAATTACAAAGGAGCTGATTCCCTTTTGTTTTTATAGTTGCTTTATTGTATTACAAATTAAAATTTGATTTTTATTTTTAAAATATAAAAACTCAAAAGAGTTATT
>NC_029790.2:17504750-17511944 GCF_000816755.2 Arachis ipaensis | reverse complement strand
TTAAAAATACCAAAATATATTTTATTTAATAATTTTAAAATTACTAGAACATCCTTATAGGAATAATTAAAATTAGTTGATTTATTAACAATTATGAATTTTAATTCAATATTAAAAGATTAAAACACCCTATAGTTAATTTTTAAAATACCAAAATAATTTTTTAGTATTAATCTTAAAAAGACTAAAATACCTATTTAGAATAAAGGTTAGTTAATTGTATTAGAGATTACAAATTTAAAATTTTGAAACAACTAAAATATCCTTATAATTAATTTTTAAAACAAGAAAAACAATGTTTTAAGTTTAATTTTAAAAAGATTGAAAAACTATTATAGAATTATTCATATAGTTTACTCATATTAGAAATAAAAAATTCGAATTTGATTTTAATAAGACTCAAATATCCTTTTAGTTTATTTTAAATTACTAAAATTCTCTTTAAAACTCAAACAAAAACAAACTTTTACTATTAATTTTAAAAAAGACTAAAATACCCTTATAATTGATGTTCAAGAAAACAAAACAATCTTTGAAGATTAATTAAAAAAACCATCATAGGACTAATTCATGCTATTTGATTCTGTTAAGAGTAAATACCCTTTTCGGCCCTGTCCTTTTTAAAATTTGACTACCCGCCCCCTAACGTTTATAAAATATCAAATCGGTCCCTGTCCATCTATTCTGTGAGACCAATAAGCCCTTCTGTAGGTTTCTCCGTTCATAGTCGTCAAAAAAAGTTGAGGCGTAATGTGCAGCCTGTGACATGGCCTGAACACATGCTACGTGGAACGCTATGTGTTCGTTGGGACCATTAAGCCCTCGTACAGTCAGCAAAACGACATAGTTTTGCTTGGAAGCCTTTTTGCGTGTTATTGTAAAATCCCATTCTCCCCTTTTTCTGAACCCTAACACTAGCCGCAAGCATGAGCGATCCAGAGCAATCTTCAACCTCTCACATACGCTGTGTCTGGAGGAAGACTATGGTGGGTTCGAGTAGTAATGCAAGTGAGGGGAAGAAGGCCAAGTTCCAACACTGTAAATTCAAGTGTGGAACTTATGCAATCATGCAAGAATCTGGGACATTAAAGAACCCAGACAGAATCTTTTTCGGTTGTTCTTACTATCGTGTAAGTGTGCTTCTATCTTCCATTTATGTAATCAACTTCTTCTGTGGTTTAACAAGTTGTATTCACTATAATGGCAATTGCAAATGGAGCAACGTCACTGCAACTATTTTGTTTGGCTGAATGAACTGATTTCTAAACATTTTGGGCATGAAGATGACAACGATGTTGAAGGAAGAATGATGATGCTGGAGAATAGATTGGAGCAACTGGAATATAAGATTGAGCTTGAAAATGAAGGAAAATAAAAAAATGTAGTAATCACTGTAGTGTATTTGTTATGCTAGCAATGTTAATTCTATTAACAACAATTGTGTATGTAGTATTTTAGGGTATACTGTGTTGCTGTAAGTGATGTATGGACAAGGTGAAGACATGAATTAATTTGCTCTGTAATTGCAAGTTCTATATGAATGGAATGTGAATTTTTTTTATAAAAATCCTAATGTGAAACCATGATAATTCTGGACAATGATGTATAAGCAAAAAGTATAATATTTATATTCATATTGCTAAGCACAAATTAAAGGCCTACTTTAGTTTGTTGATGTATCATCCAAAAACATCATCATATGTTTGAATTCACAAAACAAAAAACATGTTCCAGTAGTCTACCAAATTCCATAATTGTAGCCTTAAGTCTATTACCTATTGTACTTAACAACCAAAAAATATTACACTAAAATATTCATAGTCTCCATAACTATCAATACAAGTATGCCATTTCTGAAGTCTTAGTGGCCTAAACCCATATGTTTGCTTGAATTTGGGGGTGCATTTAGGCCTGGTATGGAGACAAACTTAAAGGGAGTTGTGGCAGTCCCTGAGCTAGTTGCTCCATCAGTTGTTTGTTGCTGCTAACTTGGTGGTGTTGTGATGGGGGCTGTGGCTGTGGCCTGCTGGAGAGAGTGCTGAACTGTTGGGGCTGTGGTCGGCTGCAGAGGGTGCTGTACTATTGGGGCTGTGGCCTGCTCTTGAGGGTGATGAAGTGTAGATGCTGGTGACCTAGTTATTGTTTGCTTGGATCTAAAATTTGGTCCCTGATTCAGTGTAGTTGGGTTAGTAGGGTTTGAGTGTTCAGTGTTAAAACCCACTCCCTAAAGCACATGAAAACAACAGAATTCAGGGGGTATGCTAATGGGCTAAAATATGTTGCAGTGTACAAAAGGATATGAAAAATAAAATTACCTCTATAGGTGGTGGGGCAGACTGTGAGCATTGGATCTCAACTCTTGCCTCTTCTTGGACTGAAATAGGGGTGGATCTCTTTAGAACCTTTTTCTTTTACTTTTTTGCTTTAGCCTGTGAAGTACACAAGAGAAGTAAAGTTGTTCATCCAAATCGAAAAAAAAAAACTAAGTAACTATAGGATGTAAGACAGTGGGCTACCACTGGGTCTAGAGGTGTGGCAATAACATTCTGGGGGTTATTTGGTTGAACTCCTTCCCTGGCTTGTACAAATGAAAAACAACATGTCAGCTACTTTCATGCATAAAAGCAATAACTACTCGGGTTGTTTCATGCATGTAAAGAATAACTACTCTGCTCATTTTATACATGTAAACAATATCTAGAATATTTGTAAACATGTAGAACCCTTTAACCTGTGCTGGAGGTTGATCTGTAGGTGTCTGTGATGATTGGTCTCCATTTTGTTGTTGCTTTGCCTTCTTTCGCTTTGGCTGCCAATTCGGATTTGCAGGTGCGCCTTTGCAAGTCCTATGGTAGTGTCCCTTCTGCCCACATTTACTGCATGTTACTTGAAATGACTTCTTCACCTTGTGACCTTGTGGCGGCATTTGAGACAACCACCATATCAACATCCCTTTTCTTTGTTGGTCTCCCAAAAGATCTCTTAATTATTGGTGCCTCTGGACGCAGCCTGTTGGTTTCCTCCCAAAACTCTTCAGAGTTCACTGGATTTATTGAGTCCCCATAAGTAGCCCTTACGGCTTCCATTGTAAGCCATTTGTGTGCAAAATCTTCTGGCCTCAGATTTTGTTTCCTTAGTCTTGATATAGCAGCTACTGCATGTTTGCATGGCAACCCTGTTAGGAAAAGAAACATAAATCAACATTTACTAAATCAACCATACTACAACATAAGATATAACGCCAGACACAAAGTGGAGCCAATTTAAACCTGTTAGTTGTCAAACATTGCAAGCACATGTTTGTCTTTGCAAATTGACAGCAACTCTTGTTTGGTATCTCTGGACTTCAAATAAGACTCTGGCTTCATCCCCGGCCCACTCTGACCCTGGATTGCTTCTGTGAATTTCATTCAGGTAGTCATGGAGCTTTTCATATTGTTCTCGCTCATTTCCAATTGTTTGCTCTTTAGCAGCCTTCAGTGTTCTAGTGATCATCTTGTAATGTATATGGACATTATAGTCCTGTTTCATGTGGTCCAGTGCCTTTTTGGGAGTCATTAGAGGTTGAGTTAACAGCCTTTTCACCAATTTGCTTGTTATCCAAGCTCTATCAGCCATATTACGGCTCAAATTTCTGCCACAGTTGTGCTCTCCAATGAATGTCTTGATTTGAAAACACAAACTCTGACTATTATAAGAGCATAACACCAGCCATGGACAGTCCTCCTCAACACACCTCGCTCTAGTCCTCTTCGGCTCATTCTTCAAGTACATCAACTATTTACCCTCAAAGACAAAGTAGTCCTTAAGTGCTTGCTTAAACATTGCCATAGTCTCAAATTGTTGTCCTATCTAAAACTGAACCTCACCATATTCGGCCTCCTCATTGAAGTCAGGATATCTTGGGTTATGCTCCTCATCTGAACTGGATATTGGAGAGTTAAATGCCTCAGATTCATATTGATATGGCTTGTCCAGGTCTGAGTCCAATTCTTCACTCGCTGGATCTGAATTGGGTTGTCCCTTGCCTCAGTTATTGGATCAACCTCACCTGGCCCATTACCTCCTTCTCCACTAGGCCCACTGTTTGGCACATTTCCTCCTTCTTATTGAGACACGATATGTTTTCTTTTTCTTCCAACATACTTTTTTGCCTTCTTCTTTTTAGTCTTAGGAGACATGTCCTTATCATCACCTCTACCAGGTGTCACATTCCTCTTCTACTTAGGTGTTTTTTGTCTAACATAACTCTTCTTCTTAGTACACTTTTGGCCAGCACCCATTGCCTCTTTCATTCTAACACTAGGCTCCTTCTTTCTCACACTCTTCCTCTTTACATTAACTTCTTCACCACTACTACTTCTATCAGATTTGAATCCAAGTGGGGGGGTGTAAGGCTCGTCTTCGGTGGTCTCATATCTATCATCTGAAGAAGAAGAAGAAGAATCAACTTCAACAACATCTGGACCATATTCTGGTTGACTAACATCGTGCTCAAATTAGATAACCAGCAAATCTGACTCCACATTCTCTATCTTTTTATTGCATATTTCATTGATCTCCTTATCTCCCTTAAGAACATGTAACCCAAACTCTAAATCAGGGGCACTACCATCATACCAATACATCTCTTTGTAGCTTGTATACCCTAAACCCTTGAACATTTTCTCCAAATCCTTGAAATTAACATAATCTATGTCTAATGGAGGAAATGTCTAAACACTTCCATCATAGTAGTATAATACACCATCTTCATCCCATTCAAACCAACCCCCATAGTGAAAAACAGGAACTATTTCATACGACATCTATCAAAATAATAATATGCAACAATTAGAACTTAAATAACTACTTTAATCAGTTTCAATCATTAATAGAATAATTTTTAGACCATCGATGGGATGATCACTAAGCGACAGTAGCATTAACAAAAACCACATTAAGCAAAAAAATTTGGAGCAACACCAACGAACGAAGCTGCCAAATCAGATAACGACACTAACCTTAGTAGCATCGTCAGTTGCTCCGTCTGCAATCCCGTCACCACCTCCCCGCTGGAAGTCTTTGTCATCTTGCCTTGGAGGGAAATGTTTCGCTTTCTTAGGTTTTCTTCGTAATTTTGTGTTGAGAATGAGGGTGATGTATGGTTACTGAAGTGTGCACAAGGGGGAGAATGGGATTTCACAACAACATGCAAAAAGGCTTCCAAGCAAAACAATGTCGTTTTGCTGACTGTACAGGGGTTTAATGGTCCTAGCAAACACATAGCGTCCCACGTAGGATGTTCCCATGCCATGTCACAGGCTGCATGTTACACCTCAACTTTTTCCGATGACTATGAACGGAGAAACCTACAGAAGAGCTTATTGGTCTCACGAAATAGATGGACCGATTTGATATTTTATAAACGTTAGGGGGCAAGTAGTCAAGTTTTAAAAAGGACAGGGGACGGAAAGGGTATTTACTCTTGTGTTAAAATTAAAAATTTGAATATGATTTAAAAATAAAAATAAAAAATCTTGTAGTTCATATTTAGGATAAGTATTGTTTTGGTTCCTAAAATTTAGAATTAAAAATAAATTCGTCCCTAATCTTATTTTAGATTTAAAATCATCCCCAGTGTTTTATTTGGTATTAAAATCGTCCTTTCAACTTTTTTTGAATAAAAATATCCTTCCCTAACCCCACCGTTCACCATCACTAACACCTTTATTTCTACCAATTATTCCTCTTCTCATATCTATTCATTTTAATCCATGAACAACAGTAACACAACGAAAATTCATCATCAACAACATAACATTCAAATTTAAAAATTCATCATCAACAACATATCATTCAAATTCAAGAGAAATATCAACAACCTCATTTATTTTAAAGAGATTGAGAAGAGAGTGAGATTGTCAGAAAGAGAGGAGAAGCAAGAGAACGAGAGAGCGAGCGGGAGAAAGCTCAAAATCGTGGCCACCACCATCGAAACTGCCGCCATTGTTGCTCTTGGAAATTGCCGCCGAAAAAGGAAGGAAAAAGAGATCTGGAATCAGAGAAGTCCTTGCAAACGCTAACAGAGAAGCAGAGAAGCTCAGCCTTAATGTTCACCACCATCTCCAACGCTTCAAAAATTTTTGTTTTAAATGCAACATCAAATCCTTCAAATCCAACAACAACAACAACAAAAGTATTAATATATTTTTGAAAAAAAATGAAAAACTTAATCAATTATAGAAAAAAGACAAATGAGATCCAGAGTGAAGTAGAGATAGCAAGGTCACCGATTTGCTCCGCCACTGCTGTCGCCGGAGAAGGTTGTCGACAGCCGACAAGGTAAATGGTGACGGCAGTGACGGCGCCGTGACCGACACCGAAGAGGTGGGCGGCGACGACGAAGAAGATGTCCTTCAATAGCGAGGCGAGGTGAGGGTGCGGTGTGGCAAGGCGAGGGCGACCGTCAATCTCGACGGCGTTGGAGGAGTCCTCGATGGTAGATCTCTGTTGTGGTTTCCCTTTCCACACATGCAACAACAACAATAACAACACAACAACGACACCATTTTGAAGAGCACCGAAATTAGGGCAAGGATGCTCAGGAGGAAGAAGAGGAGTGGATTAGAGGGTGGTCCGATTAAGAAAAAGAGGAGGAGTTGGAGGAGGAGGAGAAGGAGTTAGAGGAGGAGGAATAGTGTGAATTTTTGTTCTGTTGCTGCTGTTGTTGATGGATTAAAATGAATAGATATGAGAAGAGGAATAGTTTGTGGTAATAAAGGTGGTGGTGGTGGTGGTGAACGATGGGGTTAGGGAAGGTATTTTTGTTCGAAAAAAGTTGAAAAGACGATTTTAATATCGAATGAAACGTTGGGACGATTTTAAATTCAAAATAAGATAGGGACGAATTTGATTTTGACCCTAAACTTTAGGGACTAAAACAATACTTATCCCTTCATATTTAGAGTACTAAAATACCCTTTTAATCATTAGAATGAAAAAGACTGAATTTTTCTTATAAGATTAATTAAAACTGTTTGATTATATTAAAATTAAAATATTAATATAATATTAAAAAGATAAAAATATTCTTATACTTAACCTTTAAAATACTAAAATAATTTTTTATAATTAGTTTTAAGAGATTAAAATACCCTTTTATGATAATGGCTATTTAGTTATATTAAAAATTATAATTTTTAAGTTTTAAAA
>NC_029790.2:17504334-17504695 GCF_000816755.2 Arachis ipaensis | reverse complement strand
TTGAAAAAAATTAGATTATAATAATATTTTTTTAAGAAAGATAAAGATAGTTGAGACTCAATGATCCATACAAGTAAAAATTATTTAATAATTTTAGTACACAAAAGTTTGCATGTAAAGCTGTAGGTTTAGTTTGGTAAATTTTTTTATTTTATGTTTGATAAATATAAAAGATCATGTGCTTGTGATGGTAGTTTTTAAAAAATAAATGTACTTTTTAAAACAATTAAGGTAAAACTTTTTAAAGATGATGTATATTATATTAATGTCTATTATAATATTTTAAATTTTAAAATAATTTTACCAAATATAACTATTATTGCTTATATTTATTAAAAGTTATTTTTAATTTAATTTATCG
>NC_029790.2:17496003-17504056 GCF_000816755.2 Arachis ipaensis | reverse complement strand
AAACTTTTGGTTCTTATGATAAAAACGGGTTCATATAATAAAAAAAATCAACATGCTACAATATAATAGTATAATTATTAATAGAATGACTAACATAGGATATTATATTAAGTAAGATAAATAAATATGTTTAACAATTCAGCTACACATCCAAGTGTTTTTGACAATTAAATTAGTTTAAATTTAACAAAAATTATTTTCATCACACTAGCATGTATCACATATGCGTTTCAATAATGCAACTTCTTCGTCTTCGTCTTCTCCTTCTATTCCTCCTCCTCATCCTCCTTCTTCGCGCACGCAGATTCTTCTTTCATTATCGTAATCACCAACAACACCAACATTTTGCTAATAAAAATCAACATTTTGAATTGAATTTGAATTTATATAATGGACACTACTCAGTTCATTTAGTATTATACAGTAGTTTCGTTTTGATAATATTTTTTATTCATTCTAGATGCAGGTATTATACAATGGTATTATACAATAGTTTTGTTTTGATAATATTTTCGGTTCATACTAGATGCATGTGTTTTTGAATTCGAATTTATACAATGGATAAATATTCGGTTCATTTGGTATTATATAATGGTTTCGCTTTAATAATATTTTCGGTTCATTTACAGTCCAAGTGTATTGTCAATGAATAATTTGTCTCAATGATTGGAATGGCTTTCAAGACAAATTGAATAGAATGGAATGAAATATAATACAATTGAATAAAGTGATAATATATATATATAATTTCATTCTTTTTTGCTAAAAAAAACTCAATCATTAACAAAAACACATCGAATTCATTTCTGAATCCAAATGAATCTTAATTTAACTAAGAAATAAACCGAAATTACTTAAGGAATAAAAAATTTGGTCAATACTTATCAGCAGCATCAAGTGAACCTCAATTAACATACAAATAAAAAGAAATAAATTAAAAAATGAACTGAAATTATTTAATGATGACAGGAGAGAAAATCAGAACTAATAAAAATGTTCGCAAAATATTGGTATTATTAGTGATAACGATAACAAAAAAGAAAAAAAAAGAAGACACAATATTGAAGGAGAATCAGAATCTACGTATGTGAATTTGGAAGAAGAAAAAGAAAAAGAAAAAAAGAAAAATCTGCGCGAATTTAAAAGAAGAAGAAGAAAAATGAGGAGGAAGAGAAGGAGAAGGAGATGGAGAAAAAAAAGGAAAAAAAAAAAAGAAGCGCCTGATGATTTAAAAAGTTGTTATAACAACTTGGTTAAATCTTATTAATAATTCTTTCTATAGATAAAATTCTTTACTGATTGTATTTTAATTTTTCAATTATATATCAGAGTTAATTCTTATTTAAAGTAGATGTAAATAATAAAGAGCCAAATAAAATATTTACATTTTATTTACATCAAGTTATCTGTAGTGAGTAGTCATTAAATTTTTTTACCAATAACGTGTTAATAATCTTCTCTACAAATTTAAGTTGTATAAATACAATTGAATAATTTTATTTATTAAATTATATATATAAATAATATATATAAAAATATGATTATTGAATTGAATAATTTAATCTTTTTACTTTAATGTTTAAAGGATATTTTGTTATTTTTGTAATGAAATTAAAATTTTAGCATTTTCATAACCGGATTAAGATAGACACACACAAAAAAATACTAAAAAATAAAAATAATTAAATTAAGATTATAATGTCTAATATAATCAAGTATCGTTAAATCTAGTAGGATCTTTTTTATTTTTTATTTATTTTTTTTACTGAAAATAGAGAGACTCGAATCCGCGACCTTTTAGGTGAGTATGAAGAGACAATGCCATTTGAGCTATAGTTCGTTGGCCTAGTAGGATCTTTTAGTCGTTTAAAATAAAGTAAAATGATATTTTATAATTTTTAATAGGTTTAATTATTTTGCAGGTCCCTATAGTTTCACTGAATTTTCAATTAGGTCCCTATACTTTTTTTTTTCTTTTCAATTGGGTCCATGTATCTTTTTTTTTCAATTAAATCCCTGTTAACATTTAACGTTAAAAAAATGTTAGTCAGTTGTGAAATGACTTATTTAACCCTTCTTCTCCCTATAAACATATCTGTGTCTGAGTTATCTGAGGTTTCTCTTCTTCTCCATTTTTCATTTTCAATTTTTATCTTCCCCAAATTTATGGCTCAAAGTCAAGGAACCTCATTCATTCTCTCTTCGGGAAGCTATGTTTCCAGGAGCTCCAACCCGAAGGAAAGAAGACACATGTGTTTCTGTGGAGAGGCAGTAACCATCCGCCGTTTCTCAGCCGTTTCTGACCATGGTAGGAGGTATGTTACTTGTGGAAAGATACCAAAATACAACTTTTTTGAGTGGATTGATGATTTTGAGTGGATTGAGGTTGATGACGGTGCAAAGAATGGGTGGCCAAAGGAAAAGAAAAGGCGGGTTCACTATTTTTGTGGTGACACTCTGAGTCTTCAAATTTCAAGAACAACAAAAAATCCTAATAGAAGATTTATTTCTTGCCCTAACAGAAGATGCAAATTTTTTTAGAGGGTTGATGAAGTTGGTGCAAGAAGTAACGTGTCTGCTGCTACTGTTGGAGTTGTTGAAATACAAAATTCTGCTAAGTTGGAGGGTGAAATGTAGAAACTGGATGTACAAGAAAGAAAGATAGAGAGACTAAACGTGGAGATGGAGAGATTAATTGTTGAAACCAGAGAAATAGATGCTTGTGTGGGTAGATTATGTGATGAGTTCAATATTCTCCAAGAACAAGTTGGGAGATTGGATGACAATATGAAAATTCAATGTAAAATACAATATATGCTATTTATGTTTTTGCTAGTCTTAATCATTGGAATGTGGTTTGCAAGATTTTAGAGTTATCTGAGCTATGGAATTCTATGTAAGAGGTTCTATGGTTTCAATCCAATTAAAGCTAATTATGTTTAGTTTGAATGAATTTTGCATTTTGATGTATTTTGTGTGTGTATAACAATAAAATGATAGTTGGGAAGAAAGTTTATCAATGTGAATATTTAAAGTTTCACAATTGACAACAACTTGCAGAAAAAAGTGGCCAGATAATATGCCACATATATTTTTATTAAATAAGTGTTCTTGTACCCCTTACTTACACAAAATATCACAGCATAAGTGGTCATATAATATGCCACATACCTAGTCCAAAATAAAGGTCCAAGAAGTGCAACAATTAAAAGTGGTCCAACCTAATTCCAAAATATCAAAATAGTGGTCCTATCCACATAATAAACAGTGGCCACAGAGACACAATTGAAAACAAAATATACTATATAATAGCAACCCCAACAACCCTAACTATAAATTTAATCATACTTCAGTCATCACTTAGATCTATATGTAGAGTAGGTTCCCTTTTTTGCTTCCTCATTCCTAACTTTAGCCGCCCACTTCTCCTCACACCAAACACCTTTGTCTTGGGTAAAGGTTGAGAAGATACTCTAGGTGGTTGCTGAGAATTTGCACTTGCCACAACTAGGGGAGGTTGGGAGGCTGGCCCTTCAAGAGGTAAGGCTTGTTGTGAGGTGGCTGTGGTTGGAGCCTGAGAAGCTGAAGTTGCAAGTATGGGAGGTGGTTGAGTAGAGGTAGCAACAGCAGGTGTGGTGGGTAGCTGTTGTGAAGATGCAGGTGTGGTAGGGAGTGGTTGTGAAGATGCAGCTCTACCCCTTCCCCTGTCACTTCCTCTACCCCTGCCTATCCCTGTTTGCCTTATTCTCTCAGATCTACATATATTCACACCAGATCTATTGTCGGCAGCAGGATCAGAGTCAACAGCAGTCGTAGGATCAGCAGCAGCCACAAAAGCAGCCGCAGCAGTAGCCACGGTGTCAGCACCAGCCGTATTTTTTCCGTTGGCGGCAGCAGCAACATCAGGCTCTGAAATCAGGTAAAACACAACCAGTTGCAACATGAATATTCAACTCTTTTTCAATCAATTTATAATCCATTTATAATATATTTATAACACAGCATAATCAATTTATAATCATGTTATAATCTATTTATAAGGCAGCATAATCTGTTTGCAATCCACAATGATAAAACAGCAATTTGTAACACAACATAATTTATAATTTATTTTCACATAACATATTTTATGATATCACAACCTAATCTACTAGACACATCAAACACCCTATAATTTTGAAAAGAAAACAGTAAAACAACAGTTTGTATATTCAAATTTGCAAAATACCTGACACAATTGGATTAGGACAATGCCTTCTATTATGTCCATATTATCCGCAATTGCTACATGTAACAGATGTACCCGTCCTCCTAAGCTTTGTCTGAGAACGATTCTCATCAGGTTCTCTGATCCTCACCATCCGTGGTCTTCCTGGCTTCACTCTAAAGATGGGAGGTATGATGGTATCACACTCAACTTTCGGCCACATATTTTCTCCGTTGATTGGAGAAACTAACTTACCCTAAGTCGCCAGATAGGCTGCTGGGCTATAGAAGTTGCTGCAATAGTCTTCTGAATTGTCCCCTTTCTCGAATATGGCACAACAAGCATGCAGGCAGGGCATTCCACACAACTCCCAAAATCTGCAGCTACACGTTCCAGCCAACAAGTCAACCACAAACCTCTCTACAATCATCCGGTTCTTATGAGAAACTTCGTATGTCAATCCTCCAGCCCATCTTGCTTGCCACTCCATAGCTCGCATAGCAATGACATCAAGCCTCTTTTTGGGTTTAGGCATGATTGTACCCTCATATTTTTCAGCCTTCTTCTTTTTTTTCAGCAAACCGAGACATCCAATAACATCGAATCCACTCAAACATCGTAAGTATAGGCTTGTCTCTTGCCTCCAAGATCCTATCATTGAAAGCTTCAGAAATGTTATTCATCAACATGTCGCTCTTAGCAAAAAATATGAAGTGGCTCTTGTACCAGAGCTTTGGATCCAATGATGCTAACTTCTCATAGAATTGATGGTTGATGTGCATCAACTGAGTCATCATCCTCTCCCATTTCTCCACATATATAGCTTTAGCTATTGATAGAATTAGGTCCCTCAAAACAGTCCCACCACCATATGCTTTCTTGCAATTGGCATACAGATGCCTCAAGCATAGTCTATGCTCTATAGCTAGCATCATCTCTTGAAAAACTTGCATCAAACCCTGCAACGTATGATATATAATTCAGAAGCAGAAGTCATCCCAATTCAGCATACATCCAGAACATGAAAAAGAAGCAAGGCAATGATTTTGAAACCATCAACACAATTTATTATTTGAACATGGAAACTATCATAACATAAATCCCTAGCTCAAATCTTGCGATACATCTTCCTATCTTGCTTAATTCCATAACCCAAACATGAAAAAAGAACCATCGAATTATGCATCTTCCAAAGCAATTTGCAAACTTGAGAGTAACACTCCAAATCAATTAAGGTTGTTCAGAGAAACAAAACTAAACTATTACAAACCATTAAATCAAAATAATTCCTATACATAAATATCAATATTGTAAACCCTAAATAAACCATTAAATCAAAAGAATCCAGAAATCAATTCAACAAATACATAATCAACTAATTTTATAATTTAAAAAAAATAAAATTAGCATAAACATCAAATTTTAAAACTGAAAAAAAAAGGCTTTTTTTTGTTACATGTTTGCAGACAGTTTGAGTGCAGGGAGATGGAGCAGAGGCACAACACGGGGACGGGAGACTAGGTGCTACGAGGCTCGGCACGGTGCGACGAGGCGACGCCAGGCAAGGGTCTTCACCGCGAGGGGCGGCGACACCTTGGACGAACAAGCAGCGGAGAACACCTCCGAACAGAACAACGCAGAGCAGACCGGCGCAGAGAGAAGGACGCGACGGACAGCACATCTTCAAGCGTCCGTTGCAGTTGATGCCAGACACGGACGCCGCCGACCGACCGACGCAGGAGACACATGAGATGAGAGCAACTTAGGGTTTTCTTTTTCCTTTAGGATGAAATGTGAGGGGTGCTTTTGGTATTTGGGAAAATTTCATATTACTTCAGCTATCCACTCCAGTTAAATGAGAATAATATTCTTTTTTACCAAGAATATTCTGTTATGTTAAACGTTATACTGACGGTAGGGACTTAATTGAAAAAAAAAAGTACAAGGACCCAATTGAAAAAAAAAAAGTATAGAGACCTAATTAAAAATTCGATGAAATTATAGGAACCTGCAGAATAATTAAACCTTTTTAATATAAAAATCTAATGAATATACCTGCTTTGGGTCTAATTATAAGAATAAAATTGATTTTAAATATAAATAGGATAAATAAGAATAAAAACTAGTGTAATAGATTATTCAATTTATAAAATGTCACTATGATTTTTTCGACAAGTGTTTAATATAAATTATGTGTCATTATTATATGAAAGGTACTATTTAAATTATAAAGTTGTGTATCACTAATATATAAAAGGGGCTATTTAATTATAATTCACTTACGTAATGTAATTTTAATTTGCAATTGGATTTGTCGAAAAAATGAAAAAACTGAGAAATAAATTAAATATAATAGAGATTTATTTATGTGAAGGAGGGTAGAATGGTCATTTCGACAGTGAAAGAAGTAAAATGTAGTCGTATCACATGTACAAATGAATAAAAAAGTATATTCTAATTCTAAATTAATTTAATATAATTAAAAAAATTGCATAAAGATCTCGGTCTTTTAGGTAGCGTTTGTTTTGAAGTACTGAGACAGAGATTGAAAGACTGAGACTCAGTATCGTGTTTGTTAGTTCAGAGACTGGTACTAAAATTTCTGTCTCTGTCTCTAAAATTTCAGTATTTCAGTACCTCCAAAAAGTAGAGACACAGGGGACTGAAATTTTTAGAGATAGAGACTGAAACTTTAATAACATTTTATACCTAACATATTTTTATTTCAATTAATTAATTCCAATTTTACCTTTTGTGTAAATTAAATTAGAGTTTCATTATTGTTTCAATTCCTGTCTCCTATTTTACACCAAACAGAATACTGAGATTTATTTCAATCCATATCTCTTAGTCTCTGTCTCTCAGTCTCAGTCTTTCCGTCTCTGTCTCTCCACCAAACACTACCTTAAGGACCTTGATTTTCTTTTACCCCCGTAGAATTCTCTTTGAAAATGAGTAATAAAAATAAAGATAAAGTACTATTTTGGTCTCAATGTTTAGTCGAATCTTAATTTGATCATTAATATTTTAAATATTTTATTTTAGTTTTAAAAAGTTTTAAACAGATTTAATATGGTCTTATCTTTAAAATTGACACTAATAATTAACGAAATGAGTGACATAGACGTTAATAATGTTACTAGTTGAGTCATATCTTTTTTCATGTGTTAAAAAAATATAACCAAACTTTCTTATAACACTTTTTTCCATAATTTTTTGGTATATAAAACTCCAAATCCGAATAATCAATCATCAACATTCAACGCTTCAAAATTAAAAAAAAAAAACTTTTATATTAATGATCATTGGTTCATCAATTTAATTTACATATTGAAATTGAATGATATTGACTTTTCAATATGTGAATTATTTATGTCAAATTTAATGGTGGGACAACATTAAACCCGCTTAAAATTTTTTTAGGATTCAAATAGGACGTTTGAAAGTTTTTGGGACTAAAATAGGATGTTTGAAACGTTAGGGACCAAACTAAAATTTAACTCAAACGTTGAAGACTAAAATAATACTTTACCCTAAAAATAATATTAAAATGTATTATTTTTGTCCCAAATAGGAATAAGTTCTAAAGTTATTCCTAATATTTAAATTTTATTTAAATTTTTAATATTTTAAATTGTTTTAATGTTATTAGTGATCTATTAACAGAATTTACGTTAGGATGATATTGAAACAATTTTGGAATGTTAGGAATTTAAATAGGATGAAAATATTAGGGACAAAAATGATACATTATTTTTAGAAGAATTACCAAATTAAGTAAAATGATAGTAAATTTTAACGAAATAAATTGCATTAGAAATTCAAGTTTTTTACTCATACTTGTTG
>NC_029790.2:17474195-17495983 GCF_000816755.2 Arachis ipaensis | reverse complement strand
CTTTTTTTTTCTTTTATCGAAAATTTATCTACTAGTCTTTTAAATTGGAAAATAAAAAAAACACCAAAATAAATTAATCTAATATATATAACCAAAAGTATTAATATAAAAATAAAGGGTAAAGTACCAATTTGGTCCCTTACGTTTGGGGTGAATTTTGTTTTAGTCTCCAACGTTTAAAGTGTTCTATTTACATCTAAAATAGTTTTGATTTGTATCAATCAAGTCCTGCCGTTAAGTGGGAGTGAAATACCTAACGTCGTGTTCGACGTGGCAAAGGAGAGGGGACAGGGGTTAATAGACGTGTAATGGTTCCCGCCTTTGGACAGAACGCATACTTACACTGAAAAAAACCCTTTAGTCCCCTACCGATCGTCATGCAAGGGTTGCGATTCGCAGCTAGAGAGGTGACATTGTCCTTCAGTAACGTTAAAGGTCCACATAAGCAGTTAGTTTGAAACCCTTCCTTTCCGAAAGAAGATCATATCGGGTATTTTTTTATCAAATCTCCTCAACCCATTTGTTTTTTTTTTATCTTAATGCATGTTGATATGTAATGATGCATGTTGATATGTGATTATTTTGTTTTTATAGTTTCATATTCGTTTCTTGTTTTATTTTGGAAGTTTTTATTTTGTCCTAGTGATTGCATTTATGCATTTCTGCTGTTGTTGATCAATGTGAGAATTTTATGAAGTCTATTATGCTTGTCTAACAGATTATTCGGAGAATGAGTTATTTTAGTATCAAGATACACCATGGGAAAAAGTTTTAGTTTGATGGTGAACCTTTACACTATGTGGGGGTGAGACTTCGATAGTGGACTACTGTGATGAAGATATATGGAGTAGGTTCGAGGCCATGGAGATAGTGGTCGAACAGGGATATGTGGCAGAGAACATTACTGTAATGTGGTATAAGTCTCTAAAAGATAAAACAGATGTAGGACTGAGGATGCTTCACACAGACAAGGATGCAATGGACATGACCAGAATTGGAATGAGGGATAACATGGCCATTAGATGGGACCCCAATGATTAGATTTTGTCAATTACCTATGCTGTTGTTGAAGCAGAGACAAAAGACTCGTGGGCATAGTTTTTGTTGAATCTGTGTGATGATTTGGGAGTTGATAAGATCATATGGTGTACATTCATGAGCGACCAACAAAAGATAACCCTCAATCTAAGCAGTACTCACCTGAACTTGTGTAATTGATTTTGTCTTTAATTCATGTTGTGCTGTTGTGCTATTTTTAAATTCTGCTTCCAAGGGATTGATCCCTACCTTTGATGATTTGCTGCCTGGCATAGATCACAGATTTTGTGTCAGGTACTTATATAGCAATTTCAAAAAAAAGGTTCCCAGGTGTTCAGCTGAAAATAATTATGTGGAAGGCTGCAAAGGCAACATATGTCCAAAAGTGGGAGAGAAGGATGAAGGAGATTCAGTTGGTTGATCAAGGAGCTTATAATCATCTCATGGAGATCCCTACCAAGTATTGGAGCAAGTCCAAGTTTAATTATTTTCCTAGAGTTGATACACTTGTAAACAACATGTGTGAGTGTTTTAATTCTGTTATTGTAGAGGCTAGAGAGAAACACATAGTGTCTATATTAGAAGATATTAGGATTTATCTAATGAATAGGTGGGCTGATAACAGACAAAGTATAATTACATATGCTGGAGAAATTTTGCCAAAAATAAACAAGAAAATTGAAAGAGAGTTTGATAAGGGTGGGGAGTGGTTGGCCATCTATGCGGGTAGGGACAAGTATGAGGTGTCTAGCAGTCAGGGTAATAGAGACAAATTTGTTGTGGACTTAAAGTTACATGAGTACTCCTGTAGAAAGTTTCAACTAACAGGTTACCCTTGTGAGTATGCCATGAGTTGCATTAAGAAAATGTGTTTAGATGTTAAGAACTATGTGAACCAGTGCTATAAGAAAGAGACCTACGTAGACTGCTATCAACATGTAATCTACCTATTGAATGGACTAAATCTCTGAGCCCGGACTGAGAACGATGATGTGCTGCCACCAATGTTTAGGAAACAAATACGGTGCCCAAAACTAAGCAGGAACAAGACTGGTGATGAGTCACGCAAGAATGGACCACTGACTAAATTATCCAGGGTTGGACAACAACAAAAATGCTCCTATTGTTTTGCACTTGGTCACAACAAAAGAACCTGCCTTAGAAAACGTAAGGTGGAGGCCTCGACAAAAAAGGTAAATTTGTTGTTGTCAATTTGAACACAATTCCTTATATGTGATTGTTTGTTGTTACTGTCTAATGAACCTAATTTGTGGAACACAATCCCCTGATGTCACTGTTTATTGTTACTGTTTATAGCATAATGCAGCTCCACAAGCCAAGAGAAGTGCTCGCACAACTAGGACTCCAAACCCCAGCAAGAACCCAGCAAAGACAACAACAAAATCAGCAACAAAACTTTAGCCAAAGAGGAAGGGCAATGCATAAGTTGGAGGGACTCAAGAGTCACAAACCTCCTCCAAAAGAGCTAGATGCAGTAGCAGCGCCAGTCAACCCCAGCCATCGACAGCAACGGTTACTAGCCCATCAAGGAAGACCTTGAAGTTCATGGCAAAAACTCCACCTAGGGCCTGAAAAGCATTGGGATGAATTTATAGTGGATTTTAGTGTTTACCTTCTGTTTTGTAATGAAAGTGGCAATGACCAAGAGCTGATGTCCCTGTAATACTTTAGACAGCCTACTTTAAGACTACTAGTTTCATGTTGATCTCTTTTGTGTTGTTATCTTTTCATGGTTATATTTAAGGCTTGTTTGGATATTGTAATGGTTAAGAGAAGCTACTTTAAGACTTCTCCATTATCTAATGATTTAAATGAATTTTCAGCAGCATAGTTATGTGAATTGGCAACTTAAGCCTTCTATTTATTAGTAGATCAAACTGAATTAAACTTTTACAGGGCCAAATAATATATGTCAAAATATAAGAACTCATAATTTTTCATTTCACTCAAAAACTTGATAATATTTACAACACATGTCTACACATACAACTTTCAAAACTTTTAACTAACACATCACTGTTATCACCCTAACTGTATGTCAATTTTTTCAATCCCCTAAACACTTGACATTCCCTCCAAACTAGGGACAACAACAGCAAAGCAAACAAAGATAACTGCTAACTCCCTAAACCTTAATTAAATCGATCATATAGCAGCAGTCCAGCCGTTGTCCATCCAAAAATTTCAACAGTAAGTGCCAATGCAAATTTCTTTTCGCCTTTCTGCAGTTCTTGTTTCAACACACTTGCTTTATTCTTCAGTCTTTGAATTTGTGGGTCTTGCTCTTCAGGCTCCGCCCAAACAAAATAATTGCATTCTTCTCCTATCTGTTCTCAACCAAACCAAAAGGAAGACACTAAACAGTTCAGATCCTCCAAACACTAACACCCAACGCTATTTTGAAACAAGAGACAGAAATGAGGAGACTCACCTGATAGTTGATGCATCCCCAAAATCTTCTTCCTGGGTTCTCTGCTGTAGATGATGTCTGCAATACTGGTCTCTCTCCACAAATGCACGTCCTCCTTCTCCCACGACTCTTGATGCTGCTACGCGAACCTTGGGAAGAAGATTGAGGAGCCATTTTCAGCAGACAAAGAACATCAATTTTGGGGATTAGGGTTTATTTATTGGACCGGATTTTCTTTTTCTTTTTTTATTTTTGTGCTTTCAACGGTGAACTGCAGCTACTATACCCAATTTGCCACGTCGGACACAACGTTAAGTATTTTACTCTCATTTAACGGCAGGACTTGATTGATGCAAATCAAAACTATTTTGGACGTAAATAGAACACTTTAAATATTAGGGATTAAAATAGAATTCATCTCAAAGATAGAGGACCAAATTAATACTTTACCCAAAAATAAAAAACGGGTAGTTTAGGTTTTACTTATGTCTGTGTAATACTTTATCTGTTTCCTTTTTCTAATTTTTTTGCCACTCTTATTTTACTGTCCCTTTTCTTCTTCTCCCTATTCTTTTTTGAAAAAGGGTGTCACTGTCACCCGCCCCGTTAAGCCACCAGAGCGATCTAAATTCTAAACCCTAGCGTTGGTTGCGTTTCCGGAGAGAAAGAAAGAAAGAAAGGAAGAAAAGGAAGAAATGCCTCGGGAGATCATAACGCTTCAGGTAGGGCAATGCGGCAACCAGATTGGCATGGAGTTCTGGAAGCAGCTCTGCCTCGAGCATGGCATCAGCAAAGATGGCATCCTCGAAGACTTCGCCACTCAGGTCTCACTTCATACCAATTCCCCTTTTCACTTCCCTCTTACAAAACCTTACTATCAAGCTATCATTTCTTCTTACCAATTCGAACTGCGGGTTGTTTGTTTCCAAATCAATAGCACACAACTTCCAATTCACACTGGAATCTCATCTCAGTGACTAATAATTGCTCTATGTGTTGAACTGTTACTTAGTTTAGGTTAGGTTATGTTACTTGTGTAGTGTGGAGTGTGTGATTGTGATTGGTGCAGTGTGGTTCTACGTTGACTTGTTTTGGTGAAATTGCTGCAGGGTGGTGACAGGAAAGATGTGTTCTTCTATCAGGCTGATGATCAGCATTACATACCACGAGCTCTGCTCATCGACTTGGAGCCTCGAGTTATTAATGGCATTCAAAATAGTGATTATCGTAATCTCTACAACCATGAGAACATCTTTGTCTCAGACCACGGAGGCGGTGCAGGAAACAATTGGGCTAGTGGATACCATCAGGTTTGCCACTACTAGTCATAACATTGTCCCACAATCATGATTTGCATGCATATCATCCTAGAACTGAGGATTCTTGCTTCCTGCGATTGGTTTTCGTCTCGTTGTTTATGAGTAGTTTATAGCAAGTATTAATTTTGTGGGGTGAAAGAATGCTTAGCTATTGTTGTTGTTGCATTTGATCAGGGAAAGAATGTTGAAGAGGACATAATGGACATGATTGACAGAGAAGCAGATGGCAGTGACAGTCTCGAGGGTTTTGTTCTGTGTCATTCAATTGCTGGAGGAACAGGCTCAGGTTTCTTTCCATCTCTTCTCTATCTTAAAAAATCCCATAGGATCCATCTTTTATTCCTTTTTGTTATTGAGCATTTGTGTAGTTGGTTCATCTGAAAAGCTAAAGATTTGTGAAATGTTTGACTTAATTTTGCCCTTGATGCATAGTTTACATTCAAACAAAAGTTAAACTAATCTCACCCTTAAGAAAAGAAATTGAACAAGTCTGCACCTTTTAGGTTATTGTGAAAAACTTGCCTGTACAACATAATGTTTGGGTTCCCTGATGATCCTTGAACTTACTTCATAGCAGAGAAGACTGGATATTTTTCAAGTACTTCTCAGTGGTGTACCTTTTTTTATTATTATTTCTTAAAATATCCTTGCTTTTGTACTAGTTGCTTATCTTACTTGAATGCAGGTATGGGCTCATACTTGTTGGAGACCCTGAATGATCGCTACAGCAAAAAATTGGTTCAGACATACAGTGTGTTTCCTAATCAAATGGAGACAAGTGATGTGGTGGTGCAACCATACAATTCGTTGTTAACACTCAAGCGACTAAAGCTTAATGCGGATTGTGTTGTAGTTCTTGACAATACTGCATTGAATAGGATTGCTGTGGAACGGCTTCATTTGTCGAACCCAACATTTGCTCAAACTAATTCCTTAGTTTCTACAGTGATGTCTGCCAGCACAACCACTCTTCGGTATCCGGGATACATGAATAATGATTTGGTTGGTCTTCTTGCCTCATTGATTCCCACGCCAAGATGCCATTTTCTAATGACTGGATATACCCCTTTGACAGTGGAGCGTCAGGTGAGACCATTGTATCTGTTTTTCTTATATAAGTTATCTTTGAAGAATAAAATATTAGTCTAGTTAATGTCTTCTAAATTTTTCTGTTGTTAACTTGTTGGACTTGAAGAATCTTACAGAGAATCATTGAATTAATCTCACTATCTTACACACTCTATCTCTCCTCTTTCTTCCCATTTTACCCTCCTTTTGTAATTTAATTAGGATATAGATAAGTTGCTGCCTAATTGTGATTTCCTATTACACTTCAATGAAACATTTAAAAGTTTGATGATATCTACTTGCAGGCTAATGTAATTCGTAAAACCACTGTACTCGATGTTATGAGAAGACTTTTACAGGTATAATTACTACATGAACAAAGCGTCAAACAAAATTCCTATGTGTTCTACCAACTAAAACATTAATTCAATTGACAGGCAAAGAATATTATGGTGTCTTCATATGCTCGGACGAAAGATGCCAGCCAAGCAAAATATATATCAATTCTGAATATCATTCAAGGAGAAGTTGACCCAACTCAGGTATGATAAGCAGCATTAATAGCATTTCCTGGATATTGTCGGTTTGCAAAGTGAAATTGTTATTAAAACAATAGAAAAACAAAAATAAGAATTGCTAGTCATCTAGCTGTTTGGCCTTGTGATAAATTTTGCTTTCCAAGATCAAATTTTCTTAAAAAAGTAGTGAGAGCGATTTTGTGAAAGTCAGTTTTGTCTAAACATCCTTATCCTTGAGAATTTAAAATGAGCTTATTTGAAACTTAAAATGACATTTCTTTCTGATTTTTTCCCCCTGATAAATGAAATTTGTAGGTGCAGCCTGCTTTGATTGACTTGTTCATAGATAAAAATATGGTTCTATACAAGTATTTTAACAGTTTATCTCTCTGGATTTAGGTTCATGAAAGTTTACAGAGGATTCGTGAAAGAAAGCTAGTGAACTTTATTGAGTGGGGTCCTGCAAGTATTCAGGTCTCTCTCTCTCTCTCTTGTGTTGTGGCAGTGCAAATTGAAGTTTTAGGCTTTTAGCAGCTGCATCAATTTGTCTCGTTTATATTACACACATGATCTCGTCTTGTTTCCTGAACATCTGATAGGTTGCTCTATCTAGAAAGTCACCATATATTCAGACTGCACACCGGGTATGACCTCTTTAATTTCAAGTCTCTCTCTCTCGTTATTGTTGTTGTTTCTGCAAAATCTGCTTTCAATGTTGGAGAAAAACCAACATACCTTTTGAAAATGCTTATTAGTCTGAAGTTAGATAACAAGAAATCAGTTAGGAAATAACATAATATCATCCATTTTATAGGTCAGTGGTCTTATGTTGGCAAACCATACTAGCATCCGACATCTTTTCAGTAGGTGTTTGAGCCAGTACGAGAAGTTGAGAAAGAAACAAGCCTTTCTAGATAACTACCGGAAGTTCCCAATGTTTGCTGTAAGTGCCAATTTCATGTGTACAATCTGATCAGTCTTTTGAACTACACTGCTGCGTCTGTTAAATATGCTTTTGGTTTGTACCACCTTCTTGTAGATTCTTGTTATTCAAATCTAATATCAGTGAAAAATGTACAGGATAATGACCTCTCAGAATTTGATGAATCAAGGGATGAAGTTGAGGCTTTGGTTGATGAATATAAGGCCTGTGAGTCCCCAGATTATGTCAAATGGGGAATTGAGGTTGATTCTCTACTAGCCAACTTCCAATTTTAAGTTCATGTAGCATATTGCAAATGGTTTTATTTATTTATTTATTTATTTTTCTTATATAGGACATGAACAATATGCTAACAGCAGAAGGCAGTGCTACATGATCCCTAGATCCAATATTAGTAGTGTGAAGACTCCACGCAACCCAAGGTCAGTTAATTTTTTAGGATTTGACTTCTTGTAAAATCATTCAACAATTTACACTTGGGGAGAAGAATACAATGTCAATGATAATTTATAAACACATGCGTTCCCGCGCATACACTTCCTTGTAGTGCAAAATAAGAGGCCAACAAATGTCTAAAGATACTTCTCACAATCCTGAACCAAATTATTGCAGGCACTACTATAAGGGAGGGAACTGAAGACTTTATGTAAGCTGGGAGAGGTTTCAAATGAGCATTTTCAACTGTTTTGGGGCTTCAATGGTTTGCAGTGTGATAATTTTGGTTTGTATGGTCTGTTGATAATCATTTGGACATCCAACCAAGCGAGAATTAGTACAGACTCTCACTGTATTAATTCGTTTTAGGAATATATTATATGATTGATTGATCACTGATGCTTAGGAAATTAGGAATCACATTTTATTATCTGGATCGCTACTTTCGAATGAATGTTGAAATATTTAAATTGATGTGGTGCATAGATTTACGTGATTCAGATTTGCATATTATACGGTCCTCTTGAACTGGTCTTGAGTTCCTCGATTATGAACACCGTGATTGGTGGTGTTTGTCTCTTAAATAATTAAATTTCGAAAGGGACTTCAATTCCAACTTTCAAGTGAAAAAGGAAAAAGAAATCCATTCTATTATGGTGAACCAATAATACCCCGTGTATTTTTATTTAGAAACCTAACCGTTATATGTACAAAAATATAGTTCCCAAAATGTACTGCAACTCTGCAAGAATATTGAATACTTGGATTCGGTGGCGTGATTCATTCCCGAAAGGTCATATCGTGAGTTATGGGCACGTGGCATGTTTCTCCTTGCATGTTCACTGCTCAGTTCACCGTTACACATGCCATTAGTTATGGTGTATTTTCACGTTCAAACAACATTTTGCAATAAACCAGATTGGAGAATATAAAAGAGTCTTTCCTTTTGCTTACATGGTGAAGAACACGTAAGAACAGAGATATCTCGGGATACCACTTGCAATGTTATTCATTTGCAGCTTTGGTTGGAAAAAATTTCAGTCCAACATTAATTGCCGACCCTGATCCATCCTAAGGTTAATAAACCGAAGTAGTTGACCACCAATTTAAGAGAAGAGAAAAATGGGTCAAAACTGCCAAAACGCTAGAAAGCGGAGGAAACAGGGAATCCAAAGCAACTTAGGCTATATACTTTTTTCTTAAACAGACACATAAAAGACTACATCAAAATCAGTCAATTTAGGAAATATAAATCAAGAGTAAACGAAAACTCGGTGAATATTCTAATATAAGTTTGACTGATGGGGAAAACAGAAGAGGTAACTACCGCATGGCCCTTGTTAGCGGCAATTCAAAAGAACGTGCCGTAGTTGTAAGTGGTCCCCATATTAGAAGGAAGAAAGACACTCAAGTATTTACCAAATCAGTTCACTCACTACAATTGAGTTTCTATATAAATGTGATATCATATCAGTGTATGCTAAATTGCTAATCACATAGTATCAAATTGATACTTGGTTTTGGGGTTCTGAAGTTTCCACATTGTCTCAGCCTCTCTTGACAGTATTGGTTGTGAAAGCACCCAAGAAGAGAAGAAAAGAAAATGACATTTCTCATAGCTCTTGCTTCTTCTTCGTCAGGTGTTTTGGCCTTATATACTCTTCTTGCCATCTTTCAACCAGCTATTATTGAAGCCCAATCCCTTTCTCCTGCACCTGCACCTGCTCCCACCAGAGATGGTGACTATCCCTTTTTCTTATCTCCTTTTTCATTTGATTTCTGAACTTAGGCATATCATAGAGTGTAAGGTTGCCTTCAAACGCATTGCATTTGGAATTTCGTGTTAGAAAAATGTTGTTATTAATTAATGCGTTTGCTATTAAACAGGTACTTCAATAGACCAAGGAATTGCCTACGTGCTTATGCTTGTGGCATTGGTTCTCACATACCTCATCCACCCTCTTAATACCTCTTTCTACAATTTGTGAATTATCCGTTTCCCTACTCTTGTATTTTTACCCTCATAGAAAGTGAACATAGTAGGGATCGATGGTTTTTAATTTCCCATGCTCTTAGGCTGAATTGTTGATGCAGGGGCTGTTATCAATGTGTTTGATGCGATGCTAATTTTATTCTTTTTTAGTTTCTAATACCGTTCAGATCGTTTCAATGTTTATAATTAAAATAATTAAAAATCCATCAGCATAATCTAAGAGAGTAAAATCTAACATAATATAGTTGAAAGGTTATGATCTTCCGTACATTTTTTGCTCTTTGAAATATTTCACATTGGAAAATAACCAGCTTCAAATTTTAAATGTTACTACTTCCAAATTCAAACGCATGCTACCACTTCAAAATCGTCCATATGTGTCTCATTTAGAACAAACTTTTTCATTGACGAAAAACGAGTTGGAAACTCAAATACAGCTAATTTCATGTGAAATTAATAGTTAAAAATTGTTTGATAATTTAACATGTTCAACTAAATTATCTTTAACTACCAACTTTACATGAAGGCCACTGCACCAAAATTTCCAACAAAAAAAGAACAAAGTCTATGAAAAATTGTATCTTCTACAACATTCACAAACAGATTTCCAGATCTTAAACTTTCGGCCAGTAAATGAATTGGATTTATGATAACGTGACAAAGATGTACTATCACAAGAATTTTGTGAATTCGTAGTATTTATTCTATAAAAAGAAAAGAGAACCACCTATTTTTCACTGCAAGCTTATCACTTTCCGGTTAGAAGCCGACTCATGGTCTCAAATTGTACATAGGCACTTTATTGACTTTCCTTTAAAAAAACGTTGCAAATGCAATAACTAAAAATGTTAAAAACCCTGTATCCAAAAGAAAGTCCTATGCATGTGGAGGACAATTAATGGATCATTCCATCATCACTTATTAGGAGGTGCCAACTGCAGCATGTTCTGTTTTGCCAGTTGACCCTAACTTATTGATATGTCAGAAACATCTTTGGTCTTCTGGGATCTAGTTTGGTGTCTTTGATGTATTCTACACTATTACGCTATAGCTTCAAAAAGTAGAATTCGAAGTTTTGAACCACTCCAGCAAATAAGACTCAATGATGAATGCAAGTATATGTTACGATGAAGTCTTCTGTCTACGATGCAAGGCATGCTTGACAACTTCATAGAAGGAGACAACTATACCAACTGATGGACCGGCACGGCCTACACGGGGACCAACACCTGTGAATAGCCCTCTCAATCCTCCATCCCTGTCCCAAGAAGAAATGTTCCAATGTCAGTCCAAAGCTTATGTGCTAAATGTAATGATATGGGGAACCAGTCATCAGCTTATAAAAATGCACCTACCTCCAAATCTCTATCAGTGTTGTTCTTGTTGTCATCTTTAATGCCCTTTCACGATCCTTCTGTGAAAATGCAAAAAGGATCATGTTAGAGAACATGGAATACTCAAAGGCTCAAACTATGAGTTCATTATTAATGTGCAGTAATTAAATGCATACCTTCTAAAATAAAAATTAGTAATCAGGACGGGGAAAAAGAATTACAGCAAACCATTACGAAAAGTTAATGCAAAGAATAATTTTTAATCATCATGCATTAAAGAGGGTCAATTATGCAACTATACAGGTTTGTCTGAGACAAACCAAACCTCAACAACTTACTAATGCATAAATATTCCAGCTGCATTCCACTTACATTCAAATTTTCATCATTTTCTAAATCCAATGAACATATTAGCATATAAAGGCGGACATTTGAAAAGTGTCCCCACAGACCCAAAAATAATCATTGAATAAGTCTGTATTACTTGTATACATGGCATATCTAATTGTGTCTACTGCTTAGCTAATTGGAGTTAAGAGCCAAATCAGCATAATGATGCTGCAAGTTTGATTTTAGCCAGCAATTTGTGCTGTATCTAATTTCAGCTAGTTAACTACTTCTATTGATGATCTACCCAGCCTCACCGGTCAGGAGCCTGTCTTGGCTGGTCAAACAGGCAAACACTAGTGCCAGTCTGCCTGGCAGACCTGACTAGAGGTCTGTCCTGGCTGGCAAGACACTAGGGCCAGTCTGCCCAGCCTGACTTTGCTAGAGGCCTGTCCTGGCCACCCAGGCTGTAGGGCTACTCTGCCTGGTCAGACCCGACCAAGGGTGTGTCCTGGCCGGCCAGACACTAGGGACAGTCTGCCTGACCTTACTCGGCCAAAAGCCTGCCTTGGCCGGCCAAACACTAGGGCCAATCGGCCCCGCCTGACCCAGGCAGGGTCCTGTCCTGGCTTAGTTATCATCTAAAAGCTTAGTTTTAGGAAACCACCTCTATTTGTCGTCGAGTTTTTGCCACATCAAGTGGACATGTGGCAGCAGCTGCGACAGTTCCTGCAACAAAACCAGCAGTAAAATTTGCCCCAAGGATAGCGGCTGCTGTTGCTTCATCACCCACAAGGCCAAGAAGTTTTTTCCTTATCTGTAAAGAAGCTGTATGGTCAAAAATAAAATAAATCAAATAAGCAATACATTTTATTCATTGAATATAGAAATCCTACTGGCTCAAGGGTTAACCAGCAAATTCCAGAATAAGGAACATCGCGAGAAAGTTGAGCTCCAAGGCCAGTCCACCAATAACGGTATCTATGTACTGTTAGAAAAACATAATCAAAACCACAATAATTATTAATTGAGGTAACAAAAATTATAACAGATATAATCATGTGCAACAGTAACAGCATACGAACTCCTTTGTAAAAGACATGTTGGAAAAATCTACCATAAAATGTATTAACTCAGAATGAAATGAGAGAAAGATGCCAGAAGAACACTTACAACTTTGAAGTCTCTCTGTACCCCTGATTGGGTTGATGGCTCCAATCAATGTCTTAAAAACCCCTGGAGGCTTCCCACTTCCAGTTGTTTTAAATGCCTAAACAGAGAGATATATACACTTTTGGTTGCTTTAAATGCCTAAACAGAGAGATAGAACATGCAAGGAGGGAAAAATGAGTAATTCAATTCAGCCCGATAGAAAAAACTCATAAACACTTTAGAGGAGCTATTAAGAATCTTAAGAATCTGCATGCAATGAATCCACATTTAAGGATTTCAAATCAACTACCTGCATGCGTGTCCTTGCAAGCTCTACAGGCTCTACAGGATCACAAGCCAATGAACGTGCAACTGATCCGGCAACTAATGGAACATAAGGTGTTAAGTTTGGAGCATTCTGAGTAGTAAACTCCTCCATGAAGTTGCGAAAGATGTCATAACAAGGCATATAAATCCCAACCTGTTGGACAAGGAAAATATAAGGCCATTAGCATGTAACTATATGTTGGACAAAACAGATTGTAGGCAAAGTATGAAGCAGAAAACGAATTTCCAAAAAGAAAGGGAGCTTACAGTCGGCACAACCAATGCTAAACTTGCACTTGTGCCTCTCCATAATCTTATAAACCTTTCCTGCATAAATTCACTCCTGTGAACCCTCTTATAGTAAGTTATTTTCATGGAAAGTACCAGATAAATACAAATAACTTCAATTCAAAAACGAATCCATTTCAGTGTTTGCTACATAGCTTTTATCATACTTTTTTGGCGATGATATTATCAGTTACATCAAACAATTAAAGCAAATTGAATTGAATTGAAATGATAAGATTGGAGGAAGAAACTGTAACAACCTGAAATTTATTAGTTGTTTAATTAGAATAAAACAATAATTTAATTGTCCGGAATAGGTTGAAAAATTTAGAAATATAATTTTCTACGAAAAAAAAATACGTAAAAATGCGTACCGGTAATTTATCCGATAGTATCGGCTTAAGTCTGTCTGGTATTACGTATGAGAAAATAAAAACTGTAGACATATTTAGAATAGAAAACCGAATACTTATTTTAAAAATTATTAATTGAGGTAACAAAAATTATAACAGATATAATCATGTGCAACAGTAACAGCATACTAACTCCTTTGTAACAGACATGTTGGAAAAATCTACCGTAAAACGTATTAACTCAGAATTAAAAGAGAGAAAGATGCCAGAAGAACACTTACAACTTTGAAGTCTCTCTGTACCCCTGATTGGGTTGATGGCTCCAATCAATGTCTTAAAAATCCCCGGAGGCTTCCCACTTCCGGTTGCTTTAAATGCCTAAACAGAGAGATAGAATATGCAAGGGGGAAAAATGAGAGATTCAATTCAGCCCGACAGAAAAAACTCAAACACTTTAGAGGAGCTATTAAGAATCTGTAGCAAAATCATGCAATGAATCCACATTTAAGGATTTCAAATCAACTACCTGCATGCGTGTCCTTGCAAGCTCTACAGGATAACACAAAACACAAGCCAATGAACGTGCAACTGATCCGGCAACTAATGGAACATAAGGTGTTAAGTTTGGAGCATTCTGAGTAGTAAACTCCTCCATGAAGTTGCGAAAGATGTCATAACAAGGCATATAAATCCCAACCTGTTGGACAAGGAAAATATGAGGCCATTAGCATGTAACTATGTGTTGGACAAAACAGATTGTAGGCAAAGTATGAAGGAGAAAACGGATTTCCAAAAGGAAAGGGAGCTTACAGTTGGCACAGCCAATGCTAAACTTGCACTTGTGCCTCTCCATAATCTTATAAACCCTTCCTGCATAAATTCACTCCTGTGAACCCTCTTATAGTAAGTTATTTTCATGGAAAGTACCAGATAAATACAAATAACTTCAATTCAAAAACGAATCCATTTCAGTGTTTGCTACATAGCTTTTATCATACCTTTTTTGGCGATGATATTATCAGTTATATCAAACAATTAAGGCAAATTTAATTGAATTGAATTGAAATTATAAGATTGGAGGTAGTAACTAACCTGACGCGCAACTTTGTGAAGGACATCTAGCGTGCCTTTATAGCGGTTACAGCCGGAATGACATGGCGGCGGCGCGGCAGCAGAGGTTGAAAGAGATTGACAAACGGCGTTTGGTTGAAGACAGATGTAGTGGTAGGGATAGGGAACCCCGGCAGCCTGTGCTTGCAGCCTTGTCTTGGCAACATCGAGGGGATTAACGATGATGGCGGAGATGACAGCAGCACCGGCGGCGGAGAAGGCCCTCTCTCCAATACTCAATTCCGCATCGGAAGAAGATGATGACGAGGGTGACATCGGTGAAACGTTTCTTTCAAAATCAACAACATTGGTTTGTAATTGTTCTTAGCGAAAGCGCGATATTCGATTGAGGGCGGGCGCCTAATTAAGTCCTAACATTTGGTCACGCACCTACATATTCCATTTCCTGCCTCACGTTCAGAATATACGAGAAACTTTGTTATATTCTACATCTTGAAATTTAGAATTTTTTTTATTTAAATTAAATAAATATAGTATTTACAAAAACAAACAAACCGTAAGATAATTATAAAAATACATTTTGGGACACATCTCATGTAATAAAAGGGTCACGATAAATCATATTACGAGTGCATTCGTAATATATACACATGCGGATATCGAATATTGAGCATGTGAAATAGGCATGTTTTGTGGAGGGAGGTTCAGCATCTAAGATAAATATAATTTTTGTGCATGGAGACTCGACATTTGAGATAAGCCCGGATGTATATTTAAGCCATATCATCCAGAAATTACGTGAATTATAACCATTTTTTCAAATTTTGTGACCTTTTAGACACGTGTATCTGAGTTCTTTCAGAAAATATAGCCCCCGATAATATGTCTGCGAAGGAGACATAAACAGGTTGAATGCTACTTGACATATAACTGAAATTTTAGATTTTGAGATTAGTAGTTTAATCTTTTTTTATTATTGTTAGTGAATAATAAGTTTAGATATTCAGTCTTAAGTAACTTAGTTAATGGAGTAGGTATATTGAGTTGACAAAATTAGAAGATCTACATTGGTTTATTTGGTATAACTAGGATTGTTGTATATTTTGTATAATTGATTGTAATTATTTAAGTTAAATAAATAAAATAGGTACCTAATTGTATGTTAAGTTAAATAAATAAAATAAGTAATTCTCATTTAACCTGTAAGTCCAATAAATAGGTATATGTTATATTTAATATAAATGCTTATTTAGGTGAATTATAAGTTTTAGTAATGTTTAGTAACAATTAATGGTTTAGATGTAATTAATATGTGCTAGTAAATGTTTTGGGAATTGCAGAGACCACGGTTACTGTTGTCACTATGTGTGACCTTGGGTCTTTCACCGTCGGCCATCCTGTTGCCCTATATAAGGGAGATGGGATTTGGACATGCAGTAGAATTGAGGATTTTATGTTTGACAATTCATTGATCTCTGCATTTGTCGAGCGGTGGAGGCCTGAGACCCACGTGTTCCACCTTCCATGGGGAGAGGCCAGCATTACGATCTAGGATGTTGCCTACCACATTGGTCTGCGCACTGCTGGAGAGCCCATTGAAAGTTGTACCAGAGACTTACAGTGATGGCATGGACACCCGACGAGAGTGGATTGAGGATTTATTGGGCGTCAGGCCGCCACCACAGCTGGAGGGAGGGAAGTAGGTTTTTGGGGGTGAAAATGATGTGTCTCAGGGGCCAAGTTGCACACATTCCCGATGGAACAGTCCCAGATACACTCCGTCAGTATGCCCGATGCTACTTGATGATGCTGATAGGAGATTTCTGTTCACAGACAAGTCTGTTGCACTTGTGCCTTTGAGATGGTTGCCACTGCTGGATGATTTTCATCGTTGCAGCCAATTGTCATGGGATCTACACTACTCTGTCATATCTACCACTAATTGTGCACTGCGATATCGCGTGATGTGACGGACAATGCAGGGTGTATGCCGCTTCTTGTCTCGTGGATCTACCATCGGTTCCCATCTTTTAGTCCGGTGGGATACGACATCGTTAGGTTCCCACCTTCTTCTAAGTTCGTACATATTGTAAATTATTTTTTACCTACCAAGTAGTCAACATTGAACACGTGTTTTGTTATGGAACATAATTAATTAAATTCTGTTAAACTATCTTTGTTGTGTGTAGGTTGGCAGGACTAGAACAACTAGGCAGAGATCATCATGATGGCAAGATATCTGCATATTCAACGCCTTGCACCTCGATGTTATTTTCAGTCCTGCAAAGAATTTTTCCTGGATGTGCGCATTAGACCATGAATGCTTCCTTGCATACATGCAGCTATCCACGGATGGTGCTCTAACCCGAAATCTACCACGCTATCCGTCCGTATTCTCTCCAATTCGTCAATCTCTAGATCGCCCATTAAGCATAAACGGAATTTTTAAAGAAACCCGGGCCGTCCAACCTTAGCAGTGGCATTCCTTAACAAATGCCAGCTGCACAACCTATGATGTGCACCAAGAAAAATTGCACCAACCACACTCTTCATTGCAAGATTTCCGTCCGTCATGACGGACTTCGGCTGTTTTCTTTCATTGCCTCAAGAAATGACTGCAACAACCACACACAGCTATCTTCTCTCTCATTGCTCAAAATTGCGCAACCAAACACCACCATCCTCATATAATGGTTCACCCCTGAGAATATTACCAAATGACATTTGTATTTGTTCCGACCATACGCTGCATCAAATCCCAGGACATCCCCGAAGACACTATAGTCATAACGACTTGTACCATCGCACTAGAAAAGATTTTGAAGCCTCTTCTCACCATCCAGCAAGTACTTCCAGAACATTCCACAATCATTACTCCTTAAACTTGACAAAAACTTCAACGCGGCCTCAACATCTATCGCGTCAACCCTCCTTTGCTTCTCTATTGCATTATAGATATCTTTTATCTCGAACCCAACAATCTCGAAACCCCTGACTGATTGGCAAAAGTGCAGAATATCGTTAGCACTCGTAAGCTAGCTTTCCTCACTGAATTGATTTGGTGCAAATCACCTTCCTTGACTAATCTGTGTGACCATATCAGACCCCTAAACCTCGCATCCAGCATGGCATGATTGTGGTTATCACAAAATTGTTCAACATACCAACGCCCACTAGTATCATCAACATGCAACTTTATCCGAGCTTCACACCCGCACGTGTGATAGATCGAGGATCCATCTTCCTGTCTTCCTGCTGCATGTGTTTCGCCTCTCGCTCTCCTTCCCTCGAGCACATGAATATCTGCCAAATGATTTCAACCTCCGACCCTTGCTTTGTTCTGCGACCTACCTTCAACATCCTCATCGAGAATCCCTTAATGCGACCGTATTCGTTGTAGTAGTCATAAGCGGCTTGCAAATTTATGAACTCCGTCATAAGGATGTCGTTCGTTGTCAGGGATGAAAAATCAATTGCGTCAAAACGACCCAATCCCACCAACAATCATCACTGATTCTTCTACTTCTATCTCTGCATCTCCTTCTAACAAATCCATCGCTTCTGTTTTCTTCTTAGGAATGGTTTCGCCACTCATCCCATCTTTTCCAACCTAAAACACATAACATAGGCCATGGGTTACACTAAGCAACGGGGCACATCAACATAAATCGGACAATAACATATTATAAACTTCACAAATGAGCAAAACACACACACACCCCTGTAGCGCATGGACTCGATGAAAATCAAATGACACCTTGTAGCTTTGTTCTGCAAACCCATTCGCCTGACACAGTTCATATATCACACTAACTGAAACTTGACATTATCAATCATAAATATCAACACACAGTTATATCACACACCTCAGAAAAAATCTCGTACATATGTCGGATCTACCTCCACTTCATAAATTATAATACACAACAATTTCAATACAAATTTTAATAACTTTCAATTCGTGTGTATAACACATGAGGGCCACGTCAAACATGGAAAACTTCAAACTCTTGTCATCAGAGTCAAATAAACTACACACATCGTACCGTGTGGAGAAGAATTAGAAATGGGTCTAAATATACTCTTCTCTTATTTCATTAGTTTATTCATATCAGATAAAAGTTTAAAAGTTGAACACATTTCATTAATAGGACGAAATTTTCTGTAAAATTAATTTTTTTCATTTTAATTTTAATTTCGACAACTTAATAACAGCAATTACCAACGTTACATGCTTAACAAAATCAAACATTTAAATTCTGTATATTTGCACTCACATCACACACTATAAACATTGCAACATCAAATTTGTCGTCAATTTAGAGCCACGGCTAAGGCACGATCCCCCAATTGAAACCAATTTCGACAATATAGGTTCACCAATCTCCAGAGACATTATCGAATTGTAAATAATTCAAGGTGATCGACACAACGTACTAGATCTCAATTTTTGCTACGGTGGCGTTCAGACGTGCGGTGCTGTCTGTTTCTAAGTGGTCCAAACGAAATTTTTTTGTGACCTCAATTCAATTTAACCCTACCTATTAATAATCTTCTATCTAGAATATTGATAGACTTAGGTGAGTTGTAATAATCAAAAGTTTTTATTTAATAAATAAATTAGTATACTTTTCTCAAATTTACTCTGGCTGTTATTATTCATTATTTGTGAATCGATTCCCGTATTTTTTATTAGGGTATAAAATCATATTAAATCAAATAGAAGAAGAATTTATACAATTCTACCAAAGCAAAAAATGTGACATGGATCACCCAAAAGTATATTTTAATGTAATTCAAATTAAACTCATTTGAACTAGCTAAAGCAATAATAATTCGAATTAATAGAAAAGTTTAATTCGAATTTATGCATGCATTTGGTCCTAGGTAGTTCGAATCAACACGATTCAAATTATGCATGCATCTTGTATTAAGGTAGTTTGAATCATACCGAATTAAGCAAGGAAGCCACACAAAACATAAATCTAATTCATGCAATTATTTTAATACACTAACAATTATATCTATATGGAGCTAATTCTAAATCGAATTCAATTAGTTTGATAATACGTGTCTATAAAAAAATTACATTTTATAAAGTTTAAAAATTTTTATTATGTAATAGGTTAGTAATAATAACGAGTACATTACAAATTAATAATTGTTATTAAAATTTTAGTTGTACTCGTTACAAAGTAAATAATTACAATAATTTTTTTTTATAAAACTTCCTTAAAAGATGCCATGAGTATTATAAAAAGTATCTTGAATCGATTTACATAAATTGACTTATTAATTTTTATAGTACTCATAAAATTTTCTAAAAAATTTTCACATTTTATAAAATTATTTACAATAAGAGAATATAGATAATAATAATAAGGTTTAAGCATACTTTATTATTTAAACTTTATAAAATACAATTTTTTTTTCATAGACTCGTATTATCGAACTAATTGAATTCGATTTAGCATTGGCTTGTTGGTGTATTAAAATAATTGTATGGATTAAATTTATGTTATGTGTAGCTTCCTTGCTTAATTCGAATCAATATGATTCAAACTACCTTGATATAAAATACATGCATAATTCAAATAGTATTGATTCGAACAAATTAAGACCAAATGCATGTATAATTCAAATTTATTAAATTCGAATTAAACTTTTCTATTAATTTGAATTTGATTAATTCAAATTACTATTACTTTAGTTAGTTCAAATTAGTTTAATTCGAATTACATTAAAATATACTTTTGGATGATTCATCTTACATTTTTTATTTTGATAAAATCGTGTAAATTTTTCTTTCATTTGATTTAATATGGTCTTTTACCCTTTTTATTAATTTCGTTACTATCTGATACTTCAAAATTTAGAAGATAGTTTCCTTATCGAAAAAAATTTCTCATAACATACATTCTTTAAAGTCAAAATGGATAGTTTTTTTATTTTATTTTTCAGTTCCTCCTAACGTTTGCCCCCTCTTTTATATAGAAGGTTAAAGTAGAAAGGGTTCGTGGCATACTATTAGCCTCTCCTTATGTTCACAAGTGTTGGATAAATAATGGCTTAAGCCTTAAAATGACATACCTTGAAGTTTATTTAATGAATTCAAAATAATTTATTGTGATTATTTAAGTATACATGTTGTAGATTGTTCAATACAGCTTAACTCACAAACAAGGGAGAAACAAAAATATTCTTATTCAGCATTGGTATAAAAAAGAACAATAAATCAATCAAAGAATATTTTACAGCAGATTAAAAATAAAAAAAAATACATCATAAAATAAGCATGAAGACCAAAATCACGATTATCTCATTCCATCCCTGTGCATGCAACTTCTATGACTGCCACACTATTTATATTTGGAGAAACTCTCAAAGATTAATAATTTTTATTATTTTTTATTATTATTTGATCATCATAAGTATGAAATTATTTTTAATAAATAAATTTTATTAATTTATATATAAAAATTCTAAAAAATACAAATATAAATTATATTAATTTATGTATATAAATTTTAATAAATATAAATATAAATTAATATTGATTAAATATTTATAAGAAATATTTATTAGTCATTTAATATTGTTTTTGTACTGATTATATACTAATCATGACTTATTTCTCCTTGCACCCAATGTATCCGTTAGTTGCCATTATCCATCACCATTTGTTTCCATCATTTTTTTTTTATTAAATTCATTCACATATTTCATATTTGTACACCAAACACAAGTTTTGAAGCATCTATTCCATAACATATATTAAATAATTTTAGAGTAATATAAAATTTTGCGAGTAAATTTTATGAAAAAAATTTTCAAGATTCAAAAATAATAAATATTAAATTTTACTTTTTTCTTTTTTATTAAAAAACTTTTTTTGTGTGTTAATTAGTAATAGTAGCAGTGAGTAGATAGCTTTGGGGTGTGTTTCCAAATGCAGATGGATTGCAGAAAGGAGTTGGCCCGACAAAAGTCAACTGATTGTAGCTCTTCTGCTATTTTTTGCAGCTTTTCTAAAATGGAATGTGGTGACCTCTTCTCTTTGATTTTCTTTATGTGGAGGTTAAGATTGAACTTCTTCACTTTTATCTTTGAAATTACAAATATTGTAATATACATAGATTCATTTCCTTGGGAAAATAAATTAATTTTTTTCTATAAATTAATTATTAATAC
>NC_029790.2:17473535-17474173 GCF_000816755.2 Arachis ipaensis | reverse complement strand
AAAAAAGTAAAAAAAAAAAAAGGGAAGAAAGTGAAAGGTAAGGGCAAAAATTCCAAAACCCCATAGCAAAAGGTGATCAGAAATGGACCAATGGCAGTGTTGCATTTGCATAGTATAGCATGGATATCAATTTGGTTTGAAACACCTTATCAGCATAGGAGGACCATGCAAGTTGCTTTGAATCTCATTCCTTCACATGTACACATGCATTAGACATGTCAAAAAAAAGTAGTCTGCAACATCTTCACACTTCCCACCATTTGCTTCTAAAATGTTGACTAAACAAAAAAATAATAAACCAATAATCTCAATGGGCAGAGGACAGATGCCAGAGAGGTAGATATTAATCATATTATAGAAAGAGGCTAGTGTTTCAATTCCACTACAAAAACTACTTAAATTTCATTCATTCTCTCTTCATTTTAAGATTCAAACTCTACATTCTCTTTTCATTTTAAGATTCAAACTCTACAGTCTACAGTAGCTACTAGAAAAATCTCCCTTTCCCAAGATATATACTTATTTTTATTGTGGGAATTAGTAAAAGAGTATCTTATATGAACATTGATTAAAAAGGTTTAAAATATTTTACATCTTTAAATAAATATACAAAAATATTATTTGTACATAAAAATGAG
>NC_029790.2:17471092-17473499 GCF_000816755.2 Arachis ipaensis | reverse complement strand
TTTATTATCATTATTTTGAAAATTTAAAAGATTTATAATTCTATGGTTAGAGACTTAGAGGATGGAGGAAAAAGAGGTAGATATTATTAGAGGTGTTCAAATTTAAACCGATCTAAATTAAACCGTTCATTCAATCTAATCCAAACCAAAAAATGATTAAAACCGTACTAATTCGGATTTGATTGGATCTTATTTTTTGCAAACCGATTGATCGAATCGGATTTCGGATATACTTTTCACAACTGATCCAATCTAATTCAAACCGCACAATGTGTTATAATATTATTATTTTATTATTATGTTTACAATTATACTTATAACATATTCAATTTGTTATACATTTTTATATTTTTCATGTATTATTATTATTTAATAGATGTTTTATGTTCAAAATGTGATTTATTTATTTATTTTAACTAACCTATCATTTTATTTCTATTGTTATGTTATCGTTGGTTTTTTAAGATATTGTTAAGACTTGCTATGTCATTGTTGATTATTTGAAATGTGATGTTGAGATTTGTTATATATATTTAATTTTTTTAATTTACAAAACCGCAAATCCAATCCAATCCAAACCGCACTGCAAATAAACATAATGTTCGGATCGGATAAATTTTTTACTCAAAATCGATTCAAACCGCACTGCGAACACCCCTAGATATTATAGATGGGTGCTGGGGTTTCAATTTCCCTCTAATGGCTAACACTCATTCATTCATTCTCTTCTAATTTTGAGATCCAAAAGTAGCTACTCTTTAGATATCTCTCCCTCCCAATTAATTTATATAATGAAATTTGATTAAATTTCTTTTTGTTTGCAAATAATGAACATGAAGATTTGGCCTTTTCTTTTTCTATTTGGTTTAATGTTGGGTAGTTTAATGAAAATTATGAGGCTTATAGATAGGTTCTGGAGTCGTAACAAAATCATTTCATAGAACCTACCTTATCATACATATAAGTATATAAATGTTGTATATATATAAAATATTTAAAATATAAATATTGTGAACTCGGTGAGGTGAAAAAGTATCAAATGAGTGACAAAAGGGAAAGAAGAATGGCATAGAAAAAAATGCAAAAACTACAGTAATTTCACCGCAAGAAAAACAACCTATCCTTTTCAAGGAGGATACCATGACTCTGATACCATGTTAGAAACAAGAGACTAAACTGGAAAAAGAATTTGTATATTATTGAGTGTATTCAAGTTGTCTATAATAATACAATATAGAAGGGTATTTATAGGTGTTAAGAGAATCGAAATAATAAAGACGTAATATCCTATAATAAATATTCAAATATACTAAATAATGCTAATTGATCCTAATTATATTCTAACATCCCATCAAAAACTTATTTAAAACAATGAAATAAAGAGAAAAAAACTGCATAATCTGATAAAACGGGTGCAGACGGAACTGTCAGAAGAAAGCGTAGACGGAACTGCCGTAAGGAAGCGCAGATAGAACTGCCGGAAGGAAGCATAGATGGAACTACCGCTTGTCTGAAGGAAGCGCGGAACTGCCACGAGGAAACAGAGATGGAACTGCCTCAAAGAAACACAGACAAAACGCAGACGGAACTGTCGCGAAAGAAGGCAGACGGAAGTGCCACGAGAAAACGCAGACGAAACTGTCGAAAGAGAGCGAAAACTATATGATTTTTTCATGAGAATAGGTAAGCAGTGGATGACAATGGTATTTGATCATTCGACTCAGGAAAAATACAAGACAGAGAAAACAGGCTAGTCAGTGAGGTGAAAAAAGTATCAAATGAGTGACAAATGGTAAGAAAAAATTGCATAGAAAAAAAAGTGCAAAAACTACCGTAATTTTACCGCAAGGAAAACAACCTATCATCTTCAAGGAGGATATTATGACTCTGATACCATGTTAGAAACAAGAGACTAAACTGAAGAAAGGATTTGTATATTAATATTAAGTATATTCAAGTTGTCTGTAATAATACAATATAGAAAGGTATTTATAGGTATTAAGAGAATCGAAATAATAAAGACGTAATATCCTATAATAAATATTCAAATATGTTAAATAATGCTAATTGATCCTAATTATATTCTAACAATATAAATTGAATAACTTACTACTTTTTTATTTTTAATTTTATTAGTTTTAAAAAATAATTAGATATATAACAAACCTATTTTATCTATTTTTTATATAACAAAAACCATAAATAACATCCATGTTAATTCAAATACACTTCTACACTAGTCACCAAAAAAAATACACTTCTACACTTGTTCTCTTCTGATTTTAAGATTCAAAGTAGCTACCCTCTAGAAACCTCCGGTTACAGTTACCAACATACCATACCTACTTTTCCCATTCCAATTAGCTAACAAGTTTCATATAAACATTGGTTAAAAAAGTTTAAATAA
>NC_029790.2:17466656-17470800 GCF_000816755.2 Arachis ipaensis | reverse complement strand
TTTCTTAGATATCAATTTGAATATATATTATATTTTTAAAGAGTTTTTAAGATATTTGTTAACAATATATTTTTACTGTTTATGTTAATTAAATAATTAATTACAGTAGCCAATAAATAATAACTCAAATAACATAGATTTTTCATACTCAATTAAAAAATTTTATGGTTTGTAAGGCTCGATGGAGAGAGAACAGAATCAAGCAGATTGAGATATTTACTTAATAATCTACAGTCATAAGTCAGTATGTTATGTTGCATGGTGCATTTAAAATTTGTATCTTGTTAACAAGTTTGTTTAGGATATTTATTAAAAAGAGAAAGTGTAAGAGTCAGGATTTTTATTAAAATTTAGTCAGTATTTAATTAGTAAAAAAAATGAATAATTTTATACTATTGAATAAAATTTTACATCATTAAAAATATTAATAATAACTAATTAGTGACTATAAATTATAAAATTTATTGACTTCTTAATATTCCTCAATTAAAAATGTACAAATTAAAAGTACTAGTAAAAGCTTATTTTTTTTTAATAAGGAATTATAATAATCAATAACCGACTCCTAGAGTGTAGAGTCCTAGCCTCCTAGGTCTATTCCTGAATACATATGGGTCCCCCAAATGATTCATTCTTAGTACACACAATCTCTGTTGGCCATGTAAACACAGCATATATATGTTGTGCATGTAAAAGTGCTATTTATACATGTATATTCTTTATGCCTAGTGCCCAATCATAAACCCACTTGACCTTATAATTGTCATTGAAAATGCCATATATTTACTATTGGAGACATAATAGAACAGAAAAAAAAAATGGTGTACAACCAAGAGGGTCTTACCTCCAAAATTATGGTGATTGGGAACTAAGATGATGCTGCATGTGTGGATGTAAGATGTCTAATGTGGCCAACCATTGAAACATGAATAGTGAGACGTGAATAGTAAAACACCCACAACTTTAATCTTAGTAGTGCATATTCCATACACTTTCATTCTCTCTGTCAATGACCAGAGAAAAAAAATATCCCAACAACCCATCAAACACTTCATTATGAGTTACAGAGAAACAAAATAATATTGTATATATATTAAGTTTCCAAATCTAATCAAATACATCTTATATCAAGCAATAGATTGAAGAAAGCCAACAAAAAAACTGCAAATTAAAGTTCATATATAGCATCAAAAAATCACTAGAATTAGCATAATAATAATACTAATAATAATTAATAACATCCTTACAAAACAAATATGAAAAAGATCAAAACTTAGGATAAATTCACACATGCTCCATCTCTAATTACATGTCCCATCACTCATCAGCTAGCCTAAAAAAACATAGAAAAAAAAGGAATAAAAGTCCAAAACACCACTCCCTCACTAATCCACTATATATTCCGGTTTCTAAACATAAAAAGCTTCCTATTGATCATCTTAATTTGGCGTGTGACTGCAAAAGTAATCATCTACATCCAAGTTACATAATTCAATAGACTGCTCAATGGTAGCATCACTGAAATTGCTGTCACTAAAAATAAAATGGGGTAGACAAGTTTCATCAAGAAATATTGGGGGAGGAGTCTCAAAATCCGATAAACAAAAATCAAGAGAAGGTGAATCTAAAAACAATGCATCCTGAAAATAAGAAGAAGGAGATTCATCTCTGAACTCGCTTTGATCCTCTCCTAAAACCTTACTTCCAGATCCATCAGACTGAAATAGAAGAACAGAAGTGGGAGAAGTAGGAGAAGGCATGTTCTTCATATTGTTGGTATCAAAAACTTGTTCATATTCTTCCTCCTTAGGAGGCTTGAGAAAATTAGTTTGAGCATGAGAACCTCGAAGGCGAATGGCTTCTCTGTCATAAACCATGGCGGCTTCTTCGGCAGTGTCGTAGGTTCCTAACCACAACCTCGTACGCTTCACAGGGTCTCGGATCTCTGCAGCCCATCTCCCCCATGGCCTTTGCCTAACCCCGCGTAGCTTCCTACCCTCTTGAGAAGAAGAAGCAGCTTTCATGGCAGCCACAACCACCTTTTTACCCTTGTTCTGTTGTTGTTGCTGTTTAGATCTTTGCACCTTGGTGGTGTTGTGAGATGGCGGATACAAAATTCTTATCTCGTTTACAATGTGTTTCACTTTGCTTCGTCCTTGATACTGTTGATATTCCTCCTCGTCACTCGAAGAATCAGTAATCTCCGGATCCATTACTGAAACACGAACAACCTTGGGTGTTGTTTCTGCATTGAGAGTATCACCAACACCGGGTTCGCGAACTTTGCATATCACAGTTTTTCTGCACATCGAGCAGAGAGTGAGAGGGAGAAAGAAGAAGAGAGAAATATCTTTGCATTGGAAAAAAATCAATGAGATTTTAATCTTTTATACTTGTATTAGTATTTGCTAATCCTTAATAACTAATTATGGCCATGATTTTATTCATTATGATTCTTTTTATTCTTTCTCCAATTGTTTATTTTCCTTTTATTTTCTATTATTCTTCTTATTTTAACATATAAAAAGACGAAGAAGTCGTAGATTCCAAGGCCAGGGTGAGTGACAAGTCACAACCATACGACTCGCCCCATTTAGGAAAAAAACCGTTTCAATTTTAATTTTTTATTATAACACATGTCTCTTTGTTCTACAAATTATTATATTTTCTTATTTTTATTTTAGTGCCTTCAAAACTCTTTAAGGTTACTTGATGTGCTCATTCTGTAATTTTGAAATTTAAAGTGAGTAAGATGGATGAATGATACGTGTTACTATTTGGTTTAAAATAAATTGATTTATTTTATACAAATGATTTAATTAAAAAATCAATTGATATAGTTATAATGTTAGATTTTTCACCGTATTTTATTTTAAAAACAAATGGACTAATTTAAATTGAGAAATTAGCTATATCAATTGGTTTTTTAATTAAATTATTTATATAAAATAAATCGATTTTTTTTAAACCAAATGATAATACGTGTCATCCATCCAAAAACAACTTCATATGAAATCGACTGCAGATGAGTTTCTGCCTTAAATATCCAAACATAAGGGTCCGTTTGGGAAACTTTAGAAGTAGCTTTTTTTAGTAGTAGTATTAATGTCTGGTGCAATTTTCAAAATCAAATTGCAACTTTCTAAGAAGCTATTTTGGAGCTTATAGAGAAGTTAAAAAAATGACTTCTCTCATAATACTTCTACATTTCATTACATTTCTATAAAATAAGCACTTTTAGAGTTAAAAATTCAAACACAAAATAACTTATTTATAAGTTACTTTTAATAGAGCCATTTATTGTTTAAGTTATTTTATCAAAAAGAGTTTAATTAAGTTAGTTATCCAAATTGGACTAAGTTTTTTAAATAGTTAAATATTTTTGGAAACGGAACATGAAAACCAACTGGTGATAAACATGTAAAACCTATATGTATTTTCACTTATAAAAGAAAAAACACATTCATGGCATGTATTTTGGTTGAGTAATGTGTCATTCAATTTTACCAACAAAAAGTCTTCTCCTTGATATTTGAATTTGCGTACTCATTTAAATGCATGGAAGCTGCAAATTATAGAATTTTTTTTTTAAATATTAGATTAGAAGGATATTATCCCCAAAATGATCCATTATGTGGGGTTGTACTAAATTATAGGAGTGCTATAATTTTAATTTTTAAAAAATTTGTTAAAATAACAAAACAGCGACCCCTTTTTGTATTTTCATAATTTAAAAAAATAAAAACCAAAATGCCATTTTCTATTTTAATAATTAAAATTAAAAAATAAAATAACAATGCCGTTTAGTATTGTTAAATTTTTAAAAAAATATTTCTAAATGAAAACAATTTCTTTAAACAAAACGTTGATGTCGTTTTGTGTTTTTCGAAAAGCAAAAAAAAATCTATAACAAAATAAAACTCACGTGAAGTGAGATAATACAGTATAACACACATAACACATCTTTCATCGATATTAAAAAAAATTAACACTTTTTTTTCTCTCTCAAAATATTACTCCAAAAAAATGTTATATTTCAAAATAAATGTGCATTTATTAAGATTGAATGAACATTAATTATGCATGTTGATTTGTTTGAGAGTAATTTTGTGTAGAAGAATAATTTAAACCCGTAATTCATTCT
>NC_029790.2:17453679-17466592 GCF_000816755.2 Arachis ipaensis | reverse complement strand
TAATTCATTCTTCTAATTATTTTTTAATATTTAAAAATAAAAGATTTAAATATTTGTGTTATTTTTTAAAAAACATACAAAATATAAAATTCAATTTTTTTTATTTAGAAGTTGAGAGAATAATCACGAGGATTAGTTAGAACTCCTAATTTTTTTTATCTATTTATATCATTTAAAGCATGACTAAGATTTATTTAATTATTATTCTTGTTTGTTTTTCTGTTATACTTATTTCGAAATAACTAGACTAGAAAACTAGTTTTTCGTTTTCTTTTTCTTGGTAATGAACTAATGATTATATATGACTGTTGACTAGAGTATGAACAAAATTAGAGTAATTAGGATTTTGTATAACAAAATTAAATATAAATTGTTTTCTCTATTTTTTTTAGAGAATACATAACGAGAATTTTTTGTAAAATGGAAAAAAAGTCTGGGAATACAATCTCTCCTACAAGGAAGATATTTTGAAAGTCAAAACTTGGCTATCAAGTAAAAGTTTTAATATAGTACAATAAAGCTTGGCCACCAAGGCACTTTGAAATTAAAAATGGAATGACCTTTTCATGCTATTATGATGATTCACTAGTCGTATCAACTATCAAGCATACCTTGTAGGAAATATGAATTTCGATGTATGTATTATAGGAAATTTTGAATCTATAATATCTTCTATTATTCATTAATGCAATATTTTAGAGTAGAGAAATATTATTTGTACATCAAAATTAGCCACTAAAATTAGTCATTAATGTATTTGTATATAAATATATATGTGGTTTAATTTATTTTCAATATGTATTTATATTTTAACATATATTTTATACTAGTGACTAATTTTAATGATTGATTTTGGTGTACATGTAACATAACCCTTTAGAGTTTGAATGAAATAAAAATAGCGCTTAGATAGATGCATTCTTGATTTTAGGATTTTTTTTAAAATCTAGTTTTGAGGCGAGTGAATTTTATAAAGTTTTTTGGAGAACAGTGTGTTTTTTCTTAAAAACAAGCACTTTAATTTATCTTTGACAAAAAAAAAACTTATATATTTGCGTTTTAGTTTTTAGGCTCAGTTTGAATAAATAGTTTAATTAATTTTTTTTAAAAAATAGTTTAAATATTAAATAGTTATATTAAAAATAATTTATAAATAAATTTATTTTGTGTTTGAGTTTTTAGTTCTAAAAGTGTTTATTTTATAGAAATATGATAAAAAAATAATAGTATTATGAGAAAAATTATTTTTTTAACTTTTTTATAAGCTCTTAAATAGTTTCTTAGAAAGCTGCAATTTGATTTTGAAAATTGTACCAAACGTTAATACTACTACTTTTCATAAGTCAAAAGTTTAAAAAAAATTATTTTTAATGCTTTCCAAACTAGCCCTTAATACTTTGACTTAATTTGATAAAATTTTTTAAAGTGATATTTGTTTTTTTAAACGGTATAAATTTTTTATTTTGTATTTTAATAAAAATTTTGTAAAGTTAGCATGTACTTAATATAACTTCATACATTAATTAATTTACATATTTAACTCTTATATTTATGTCTAGAGTGATGTTACGCGTATAAATATTTTTATAGTCAAGTCCAATGAAATTGATACAAATCCAAAAAAAATAGTGTGCATACGTTATCATTTTTTTTTTCTCCGTGCTTTCTCAGCATATAATTTTTTATTAGAAAGAACAAAAATTTATTGATGTAGTACATAAATTCTTTCACATAGCACAAAAAATCTTGCACATAACAAAAATTTTATTGGAATAGCATAGAAATTTTTAAATTGAAATTTTATCGCGACAATTAATGAATGTTAAATAAGGCAAGTTCTGCCTGTTTTTTTTTTTGTTTCTCTATAAATATCGTTTTTAAACATAGCACATAAATTTTTGGTTGTGAATATATTTTATTAGTTGGATGCGTTAATTATGGTTCTTACAAAATTTCACCAAAATTTTTGTGTGGTATGTATTTTGTTGGTTACGTGTTAATGTTTTGGACATAATTCTTAAAAAAATTTTCTGTTACACACCAAATTTTATTGTACGTATCAAAATTTTTATACTGTGCGTATTTTTTTGGTTAGGTGTCAATATTCTAGCATTGCCTATCATCCCCAAAGCAACGGCCAAACCAAAGTCACCAACCGCTCACTTGAACAATACCTTTGTGCCTTGTCTCACTCTCAGCCACACCAATGGGCATCATTCCTACTTTGGACAGAGTTTTGCTACAATAGCTCATATCACTCTACTATCCAAATGATTTCACACAAAGTCTTACACGAATTTCCCATAAACCTTCCCCTGGGGTACACATCGGGAGCCTCCCTTGTGCTGGAAGTCGATTCTTTTCTACGAATTTGAGAGATTCCGAATGATGAGCTCGGTTTTTATCTGCATCAGGCACGCACAACAATAAAAATCAAGCAGACAAGCATAGGAGGGATAAAGAATACAAGAAAGGAGATTGGGTGTTGCTCAAAATGAAGCCTTACCAGCAGGTTTTACTTTTTCAAAGGGAGCACCCCGAAGCTTGGAAGGAGATACTTCAGGTCCTATCACATATAGAGCAGGGTGGGTAAAGCAGTGTATCGGCTCGAGCTTCTAGTGGATAACGCTATTCACCCCGTTTTTCATGTCTCGATGCTGAAGGAGTTCCATGGTGAGTAGCCAACGGATGTGCCTATTCTCGCGGCAATGCCAACATCGTCTCAGTCGGCACTGACAGCAATCCTGGCACGACGCACAGTAATACGGGATGGGGGAAGAGTTGCGCAAGTGTTGGTAGATTAGGAGAGATTACCTCAGGACAAAACTATTTTGATTGATTGGGAGGAGTTACTAAATATATTCCTTAAACTCAACCTTGAGGACAAGGTTGTTGTCAATGAGGGAATAATTGATGCAACTGATCAACCCGATCCGGAACTAAGTTATCAAGACCAACTAATACCAGAAGCAACTGAAGAACCAAGCCTAACTAGTAGGAGGACGACGAAAGCCCCATTTTAGGTGAGGAACTACTATATGAAAAAATAGCAAGGTTCTAAAAACCGGACCGATATTCAAACTTTAATGGCATTATCTATATCATTTGATGACTAAGATTAAATTATTATTGCATAATGACATGATACTCATAATTTATATGGAAAAATAAGATAGTAAATCAAAAGCAAAATTTTTTAACATATCACTATTTAAAAACTCGTGTATTCACCTTAAACTAAGACAAATAAATTAATATGAGAATTAAGACAGTTATAATGCAATATAATTTGTGAAGCTACACACTCTTAAGACCCAAATAAAAGGGTGCTTGTAGTATGAGTGAACAAATCTTTCAATACTTTCAATGAGCGGAGGAGAGAGCGGGGGAGAGAGTTCGAGGGAGAAACATAGTGAGGAAGCTGGCAATGCCAGTGGCAAAGATAAGGGGAAGAGTGCGGGGAGATTTGTATCTGGGGACAAGGAGGAAATTAATTTGGGAGAGACGGTTAAACCTTTAAAGGTGTCCTTTAGAGATAAAGTGGTGGGCGCTAAGACGACTAAGGCTTTCACATGGGTAGAATCTCTTTCTGGAGATAGCATGGCTGCAGTGACTGAAAAGTAGAGAGACTCCACACCACCACGTGTAACTTTTTCGGAAAAAAGCTAGATCTTCTTTGATTGAACCATATATGGATGCAGTGGTTATTAAGGTGTTAGGAAAGTATTTCAGTTACACAGCATTTCTCCACAGGCTGAAGGTCGTATGGCACCTCAAAGGTGATTTTGAATTGTTAGATGTTGGGTTTGAATATTTCATGGTTAAGTATGATCTCTTCGAAGATAGGGAGAGAGTTCTCTTAGGTGGTCCTTGGCTGATTGCGAGGTTTTAGGTAGCTGTAAAACCTTGGTCCTATGATTTCAGACCTTGTGAGGCCTCTTTTGGATCCACCATGGTCTGGTTTTGCATCTCTGGACTTCCCATAAGGTACTACCAAGAGGAGGCAATGATGCGCATAGCAGTGACAGTAGGGAAGCCAAAAAAGTTGACTTAGCTACAAAATCGATATAGAGAGGCAATTTTGCACGTGCATGTGTCCAGATCGACCTCGGTATAGCGGTGATAAAGAAAATAATTGTTGATGACTATGAATATAAGGTAGAATACAAGAGTCTCCATCTTATTTGTGGGACATGTTCATGCTATGGTCATGTAGCAAGGGAGTGCAAGAGTGCTTCTTCTTACATTGATGAGGGTGTGGAAGGAAAGGAGTCGCCGGAAGCCGAAAAATTGCCAGAGATGAGGAATGTAGTAGTTGATAAAAAATGGCAAGTTTTTTAATTCGGAAATAATAATGGTAAGGAGCAAAAGAATAGGGAAGGTCCGGATTCTTTGGAGACAATTTCTCATGCAAATCACGTTAATTTGGCAACAAGTGATGAAGAGGAGGGGTGGGCTAAGGTGATTAAAAAAAGGAAAGGCTAAAGTGGGTTTAAAAAAGGGTGGAGCTTTATATGGGCCATCTTCCAGCAAGGCCCACAAAGCTAAGAAAGGAGTTATCTTGAAGGGCTTAGTGAATTTGGGCCAAAACAAACAACAACATACACCCAAAGATGATATTGCTAAGAAAGGCAAACTTGAAGAATCTTCTGCACTAAAAATCACAGAACAAAACCTGAAGAAGGGCGCAACTCCTCGAATGTATACTTCTCTCTTCGAAACTGGTAGAAAAAGATCAAGATCGGCGTCCCTCCAAGCATCCCCAGTGGACAATGACTGAGTTCATGAGGGGCCTAAGAATGGCGAGAAGCAAACTGAGGTGGAACAAAGAGATGGCCAGATTGGGGCGAAGGCTGAGAATTAGAACCCCTATTCTTTATTTTTCTTTGATGTTACTGTTTATGGATAGTCTTAATATAATAGTTTGGAATATTAGAGGTGCCTCTAACAAATTGGCACGGGTTCATTGCAAGGAGCTGGTGAGAAAATATCATCCTACCTTTTTCATTATTGTGGAAACTCATTTACCTTTTCAAAGTCTTAAAGTATTTTGGGAGAGGCTGGAATTTTATTCTATTGGTGTAGTGGAGGCTATAGGTCATAAAAGAGGTATTTGGTTTCTCTTTTATTCCAAATATTCCTTGTAGGCATATTAGTAATTTTGATCAATGTCTCACTTTTGAATTTTGCCATGGCAATATGAATTGGAGATGCAATGCGGTGTATGATAGTCCCCATTTTAATAGTAGAGTCTTATTATGGGAATATCTTTTATCTTTGGGTTCTTCTTTTGATGGTCTGTGGCTTGTGCTTAGGGATTTTAATGAAATTCTGAGAGAAGATGAGGTCAGAGGAGGCTCCTTTTCTGTTCAAAGGGCTGAGATCTTTGCCTTTGTCCTAGAAGACTGTGGCTTACTTGACCTTCGTATGATTGGTAGGAGCTTCACCTGGTATAGAAGAATCCAAAATTATAGAGACATAGCAAAGAAGTTGGACAAAACTCTTATTAATAGTTCTTGGCTTTCATTCTTTCCAGAAGCTTATGCAAAAATTCTCAGTAGACTTTATTCAGACCACTGCCCAATCTTAGTGAGATGTGAAGGTGCTCCTCAACTCAAAGGTGCTCGTCCCTTTAGGTTCCAAGCTGCTTGGGCTACTCACCCAACATATAGACAGGTTGTGCAGCAAAATTGGAGGCGTGGGTCTTGGTGTGTAGCTGAAAATCTTCACAAGGTGCAATAAGGTTCTTTGGATTTTAATTCCAAAATTTTTGGTAATATTTTTATGAAAAAAAGAAAGCTAAAGAAGCAAATTGAATCCATCTAGAAGAGGCTTGACTTGGTTGATTCCATTTCTCTTAGAAACAAAGAAAAAGAGCTTATAGATGAGTATAATTGCATTCTTTTACAAGAAGAAATTTTTGGTTTCAAAAGTTCCAAGAACAGTGGGTGCGTTTTGGATACAGGAATACAAAATTTTTTCACCTCCAATCTCTGAATCGTAGGAAACATAATAAGATTAATGGGTTATTTTTAAACGTTGGTACTTGATCTATGGATCAAGATGCTCTTCAATAGAGGAAGTGGATTTGGATTGTCTTGGAGATATTTGCTTACCCTCTTTAAGTGATGAAGCTTGTCAGAATCTCACTGCACCAGTAACGCTAGCTGAGGTAAAAAAAGCTATTTTTGTTATGAATTCCTTCAAGGCTCCAGGCCTGGATGGCTTTCAAGCTTTTTTCTTTAAAGAGTATCAGGAGATTCTTGGTTTGGATATCTAGAGGCTTGTTCACAATGCTTTCACAAGTGGTTACATTGACCTTCATTTATGGAAACTCTCATAGTGCTTATTCCCAAAGTGGAGGTGCCTAATTACATGAAAGATTTCAGGCCGATTAGTCTGTATAATATGGTGTATAAGATTATCACCAAGGTTTTGGTGAACCGGCTCTGACCTTTTTTGACAAATATCATTGGACCTCTTCAAGGCGGTTTTATCCAAGGCAGGAGCGCACCAGAGAACATTATCATTGCTAAGGAGATTCTCCCTTTCATGAAGAAAACAAAATCACGCAAAGGAACGTTGGCCTTTAAAATTAATTTAGAGAAGGCTTATGATAGGGTTGACTAGAGGTTTCTTGAACATTCCCTTAGGGGTTTTGGTTTCCCCACTGCTACTATCAAACTTATCATGTCCTGTGTCTAAGCTTTTTCTCTTTCAATTCTTTGGAATGGCAGCAGGTTACATAAGTTTGTCCCTAACTGGGGTCTTCAGCAAGGAGATCCTATGTCCCCTTATTTGTTTGTTATTTATATGGAACGTTTAGCTTGCTATATTGCTAATCAGGTTGATATGGGTATATGGGATTCTGTGGCTATTTCTAAAGGGGGACCTAGGGTCTCCCATCTTATGTTTGTTGATGATCTGCTACTTTTCTACAAAGTCAGAAAATCCCAAGTCCAAGTTGTTATGAATTCTCTCAACTTATTTTGCAAAGCTTCCGGGATGAGAATGAACTTAGATAAATCAAAAGCTCTTTGTTCCAAGAATGTTTCTAATCAAAGGAAAGAGATGTTCACCGGAGTTTCTGCTATTAGATTCACCCAGGATCTTGGAAAGTATCTCGGCGTCAATCTTAATCACTCCAGGGTGTCCAGAGCTTCCTTTAATAGTGTCGTGGATAAAATAAGGAGTTGGCTTGCTAATTGGAAGGGGCATCTCTTGAATAGGGCCGGACAGCTCTGTTTGATTAATTCAGTAATGGCCTCTTTACCAGTTTACCAAATGCAGGTTTCGTTCTTTCCTATCAATGTCACTAATAAGATATCTTTGCTAATGAGCTGATTTCTTTGGAAGGGCCATGTTGAAAGAAGGTATATGAGTCTTGTTAATTGGAGGACAGTGGTCACCCCAAAGAAGTTTGGCGGGCTTGGGATTAGAGACCCTGCTTATGCCAATATAGCACTGTTAGGCAAGCTTGTCTGGCAGTTTTTTAAGTGTCCAAAGAAACTTTGGGTTCAAATGCTTGCTATGAAATACAAGAGCAGAGGCTTGTCCTCCTATAAGAATGCTTCTTATGTTTGGACAAGTATTGTGAAGGCTTATCAAGTTTTGAAAAGGGTTTTTCTTGGTGTATTGGTTCTCTAAATGGTTCCTTTTGGTTTGATTCTTGGAGAAGAGAAAGTGCTGTTGCAAATAAGTTACCATATGTCCACATCGTAAATACTGACCTTGCTATTGGTGATCTTTAGAGAGATAGTTGTTGGAATTTCAATGAAATTTACATTACTATACCTGATGTTTTGTCTCTAAATATTAATTCTTACAATCTTGATGTGGAATCTGGGAACATAGCAGGTTGGAGATGGGATGCATCAAATTAAAAAATTTACTCTTCTAGTAGTGGTTACTTATGGCTTTGCAAGCACAAATATGGATGGGAGAAGACTGAAGAGTGGCTCTGGCTTTGGAGAACCCAGGTACCTGAGAAATTTAAATTTTTTGTTTGGCTTTGCCTCCATAATGCTCTTCCAACTATTGTTTTTAGACATCACCGTGGGCTTTCTTCTTCTGATTTATGCCCACATTACTCTCTAGCTCCAGAAACCATCCTTCATTGTTTGTGTGATTGTCCAAAAGCTAGTGCAGTTTGGCAAACTTTACAGTTTAATGATGTTCACTGTCCATCCTTTAAACAGTGGGTATTTGAATGAAAAATGTCAATGCTACTCTTTTCTTTTCTGGTCTTTGGTGGATTTGGAGAGACAGGAATAATGATGTTTTCAATCCTATGAATTCTTGGCCTTTTAATAAAGTGCTATCATTAATCTCAGCATCTGATAAGGAATTAAAGTCTTTGTTCACTAAGCTTAACGGTGTCCATTTATCTTTTTCGAGCTCATCTTGGTCTCTTCCTCCTTGGGGGGATGTTTAAGATTAACAGTGATGCTAGTATCCATGGCGATTGTGTTGGTTTTGGCTGTACTATTAGAAACTTGGATGGTGCCTGGCAAGGTGGTTGTATTGGGGTTCTGCCGCTAGGAACAGTTCTTCGTTGTGAACTTTTTGCTATTTGGAGGGAATTACTTTTGCCTTGGGAGGCAGGGTACAGGCAGGTTTCTTATGAGACAGACTGTTTGGAAGTTTTTCTCCTAGTCCAAGACCGTTTTACTAACATCCAAAGTGCTGATCATGATTTGGTTTCTAAAATTCATGATATTTTGATTTGGAATTGGAGAGCTGATGTCAAGGTAATTCAGAGATCAGCCAACCACGTTGCGAATGCTATAGCAAAGTTTGCAGTAGTGAACATTATCCCTCAAACTGAGTTGTTGGAGTCTTGGGATGAGCTTCGTGTCTTACTTACAAGGGACTTAGCTATTGGTTTTTAGGAGACCTTCCTCTCCCTTTTATTTCTTTTGTTTTCTTTTCTTTCTTGTCTAGTCACAAAAAAAAAGGATGCTTATAGAACATAATTTATATTTCCTAGCACTAGTATAAATATCCTAAAATATAGCAGCATGGCAGAACAACCATCCTATATAAAAATCACAACACAAAGTAGTAGCATAGCAGAACAATCATCCTAATCAATAATCAATTAATCATTCAATTTAAACACAACTAAGTCACAAAACACAAAACAACAACACATCACTATATATAAAAATCACAAAATACAAAACAACAACACAGCAAAACTGTCACGACCCAAAATGAGTCATGACCGGCGCTCAGAAAAATAATCCTATAGCAAGCCTAACATAGTCAAATATAAGTTCAATAAGCAAGTACAAATATTTTACAAGTTCTAAAATAAATAGTTATATATTTTTTTTTTCAAAAATAAAATAATTACAAATTGTTGGATCCTGCCTGTGACATATGGAGCATATACTTCTAGGAATTCGACAAAGAATAGGTACTCATTGTAGACCGTTACTCTTGAATAGAAAGTCTCACACAGTCAAATATTTGTTCCTGAAAAATATTTTTAGAAAAACGGGGTGAGTTTTGCAACTCAGTGACCAGACAATACATTTATAATCGACATGAGACTAAACAAACTTTATCATCAAAGTAATTTTAATTAGAAAATAATAGTTGATTATAATAAGCGAATCAATAAGGGAGTTCTCATACAGAAATCAAATCAAAAGTCCACACTTGGGCGGCTCCACCTCTATGGGTAGCCCTTTTCTCTTGTGTGTCCTAACAGAATAACAGATCTAACGTGTGGCCTACACGTTAGGCTAGCAACACCCCTGGTAGCTGGAGTCTGAGTTAGATGCATCTAAGTTAACGTTATAACCGCCGTTAACTACGATTTTCTAATACGAGTCTCCCAAACCAATGCAAAACATATAATTTCAAATACAAAAATTATTTTATCTTTCAAATTTATAAGATATCGAATAAATTCAAATCAGATAATACTTTCTCATCAGAAATCTTTTTCAATCATACTTTCTCAATCATAAGAGATTTCAAATATATTTCACAATTTTTAAAGTAAGTGAATACTAACAAATACTTCAAAAACAGATATTCAAGTAAAATCAAACATTTTGGGATAATGCAAAATTTCATCAAAAATATATATAGTCTCATGTATAATTCTGAAAGTATAAACTTCATAAAAATGAATTATTTAATTTTAATAAATTAATTATTTTAATCAATTTAAAATCGTTCAAAGCAAATATAATGAATATAATTCAAAGATCATAATAGATATATGTCAAAATAGTTATAGATGCACAGTCAAATAATTATAAATGTAAAGCCTACTCACAACGTGGTCCCAAGGGACCGAAGATACCAAATCCAGAGTGCCAAATTCAAGGTAAGGAGGATTGAAGTGGAATGGAACGAATGAGCGTAGAATTTGGACTGGAGTAGCGACAAGATGGAGCTCGCGATAGTTCTCGATTGTTGAAACTATAATCCAAACGTGTCGACGGAACCTTTCCTCTCAACCTGAAACTTCGGCAGCCGCAACCTCATCTCCAACCCACTTTCTCAGCAACCACAACGACTCGGACTTAAGGGAAACAAGTAGCAGCAGCACCGGTGGTGGTTCCGACAACAACACTGCCATACCCATTAACCAGAAACCCCGGCAGCGGCGACGACAGAAGAACGGAGACCTCAATGTTACTTTCTGGCGGCCAGAGGTGTGGTGGCGCTTGCAGCAGCGGCGAGCCACTCCAGCAACCCCTTGTGCAAGCTCTCTTCCTCCGGCAGCGACCCAGACGACGACGACTCTCCACGGACGGCGATGGGCCTTAGCTGGCGGTGAGCTCGTCACAGCAGCTCCTCCGACAGCCAGCCCTCCAACATGACGACAACAACACAAAGGCTTCCCTCTCTCTCCTCGTGTTCGCCTCTTTCTCTCTCCTCCATCGTTGTTGATGATGGCGGCAACTGGCAGCGAGGTGTGGCTTCGGCGGCTCGGTGGGGAGGGCAGCAGCAGGACACATAGTGGTGATCCTCTCTTCTCTCTCGCAGCGCAGCTCTCCCTCCATTCTTCTCTTCTTTGTTCATGTGACTTGTGTGTGTTGTGAGTTTGTGTCCGTGTGTGAGTGAGGAAGGGGGGTTTGGGGAGGGTGACGGCTAGTGAGGGACTGAAGATTGAGAGAAAGTGTTTGTGTGTGATTAGGGTTAGGGAAAAAAGAAAAAGAAGAGTGGCCCACAAAATTTTTTTTGAGATTACAAAAACAACCATAGCTAATCAATAATCAATTAATTATTCAATCTAAGTACAATTTTAAGTCATTAAGACAGTCACAATCTAAGCACAATCGAGTCACAACACCAAAACAAAAGACAGCAGCACAGTTTTAATGAAGATTAACCAGCAAAATAAATCAACTAATCATTCAATGATTCAATCCAAAACAAGAAAATAAAGTATAATACATCTAGATTCAAATTTCAATCTGAGTAGCATTAGTGAAATCCAAAAATAAACAATGTTTTGAGTAAAGAATGAAGAATATAGAACGAAAATTAAAAAAAAATGAAGCCTTTGCCTTTGTTCTAAAGGTTTTGAGCCAATGGTCAGAAGCGCGACGGAGACGGATACTAAGCGACGAGCAAGACGACGGACGACACAAAAGAGAACGAAGATTTCGAGCAGTGAGCATTGACCTTCGAAGGATGACTGTGAGCAGATGACGTCGACAGTAGAGAACGAAGACTAAGAGCTAACATGGGTTCTTCTTTGGAGGACGCCGACGAAACGAAGAGAGGAGCCCTTGACTGTGACGGACGACAGTGAGGCTACGGTTTCCGTTTTTGTTTTGTTTGGGAAGAAAGAAGGAGATAAAAAAATCGGAGAAGGGGCTCTAGGGTTGGGAGGAGAGGCTTCTGTGCTTCACACGTGCCCCTGACTGCGACGGACAGCGGTGGTGGCTCACTTCTTGTGGCTTGCAGCGGTGAGGCTAAGGTTTCCGTTTCTTTGGAGAGAAGGAAGGAGATGGAAGAATTGGAGAAAAGGTTGGTTGTGGCTTCACGTGTGCTTCTTTTTGGTTTTGTTTAACGTGAAACCACATTGTTTGATGAGAACCGGCCGAGTCTCAATCCGGTCTGACCGAACGTTTTTTGATCGGTTCCATGGTTTAAATTCGATTAAATTAATAGTTTTGCATAGTAAACCGAACCATTTTAACTAACGGTTCACAGTTGAATCAATTGGACCGATCAATCCGGTCCGATTTTCAGAACATTGAAAAATAGAGTGAATAGAGTAGAGAATACTGAGTGAGGAGACTTTACAGTTAGTTAGAATCCTAGAATATATATTGTAAGGGGAGTGAGAGAATAAGGTTAAAAGAAAATTAGTTGATGCTCAAGGAGTCACGTTCCGAGATTCAAAAGAAAAATAGGGTGTTCTTATTATATTTTGTTGCATTTTTTTTCCAATACAATCTATATTCATCTTTGATTTATGTTCACTTAATTGTTGTTTGTAATTCAAGTGTGAGGCTAACGTCTCCAGTTTTTATATTTTATTTTTATGAAATTAGAATTATATGTTAAATTAAATTGAAAATATATGTTCATTGTTGATAATATAAAACTAATAATCCAATTTTGTGATGGATATGAGTTTTTTATGGCTGATTGTTGTGCTTTAATAAAATAAAATTAGTAAATTACTGAAGTTGTGATTAATAATTAGTAACATATTTTTTATTTTGAAGATGGACACAAACTATAGTTATCAAATTTGACTTGATTCGGTCAGTTCACTAGAACCCGACCACCGAGTCATCTGGTCAGGTCGAATTACTTATCGAATCGGACAAGTATGAGATCTGGTAAAAACCGGTTTCACCCGGCCAGTTAATGCAACCCGGTCCGGGTTGTGTTTTTTATTTTTTTTTTTTTTTTTTTTTTTTTTCCAACC
>NC_029790.2:17451624-17453555 GCF_000816755.2 Arachis ipaensis | reverse complement strand
CCCCTAAATGAAACCCTGCTCTGAATGGAACCCCCACCCCCAGCCTCGTCTCTCTTCTCTCTCGACACTCCACGGCCTCACTCACGGCCTCACCCTCACCGCGTCACTCTCTCGTCTCTCCCCTCATCTCGGTCTGGCACTTACCGTTTCGGACTCGGCCACTCGTCTCGCTCTGTGTCCACACAGTCTCAAGCGCAGTCGCCGCCTTCCTGCGCTCGCTTCGCCGGCGGCAGAACCCAACGGAACCAGCTTCCTCACCCGTCACCGTCTCGCACCCAACTAGCGCGCCTTCCCCGCGATTGTCGTCGCCGCGGCAGAAGCAGCAGGTCCCGGGGCCGGTCGTCGTCACTCTCGGTCTCGTCACCATCTCGCACTCAGACGCACGCCTTCCCTGCGTTCCTTGTCGCCGGCAGCAGAGGCATCAGGTCCTGGTGGGCTGGTCTTCGTTTGTCTTCTTGCTTCGAGCCTCGCCGTCATCTTCCTTCGCGCAACCGATTTGGTGAGTTCCAACAAATTCCCCCTTTCTTTCAGTTTCAATTTTGTTGCCGTAATTCATCACTGCAACTCTGATTTTGTTGCTGAAAGTTGAATTTGTTGCTGAAAATTGAGTGTGTTGTTGAAATTTGTTACTGAATATCATGTCACTTAACATAAATTTGTTCATTGCTGAATGAATTTGTTACTGATTGAATGTTGAGTTTGTTGATGTCTTGCTGAATAATCACTTCGTTAAATTTTTTGTTGCTAAAAATCATTTAAATTTGTTACTGATCTTCATCACTGAAGATTGAAGCTATTGTTGTCTTGCTGAAATAATCACTTAGCTATATTTTTTGTTGCTGTAAATCTGTAAATTATCTTTTGAGCTAAATCTTTTGCTGCCGAAAATTATTGTAGTTGAAAATGAAGTTCATGTTTTTTGCAACTCAGGATAAAATTGTTTAGTTAAATTGTTCTGTTTGTATTATTATGAATTATTCTTGGTATTGATTTGTGAAACATACACAAACGTAGATATAGATGCAAATCAAAATGAAGGAAATGTTGGTCAAGCTTTAAATTTGTCCTATGAAGATATAGATGCCGACTTTCAGATCATTCCTCGGATTTGATTTACTGATTGTGTTATCTTTTGTTCTCTCTTGTTCATTTAAATTGAAAAAGTATTTTGTACCAAGTGACTAGTTTATTATCTCTTTTTGCATTATTAGTTATGTCTAAGAATTGATACTTGATTGGTATTAATATGTTTGTGAAGAAATGTATTTTAAGTTTTAACTTTTGATGGTAATTTTATTTTTATGTAATTATGACCGGGTCAACAGGGTGAATTAGTGACCCACTGGTTGACCCAGTGATCCGGTCGTATGACCGGATCAATTACGGGTTCGTTTTTGATAACTATGATACAAACTTGTTTGTAAGGCAGAGGTTGTTTTTAGAGTTGATATGGGACTAAGACTTAAAGATTGTGTTTGTGGTTAGAGACTGCAACGGCTAATGGGACACAATTTTAATTTCTTTGGTAACTCTAGATAGCGGAAATCTGAAATTGATAGGATTTTTGATATTGAAACTTTAATAATATTTATTTTTAAAAATTCGCTTATTTAATTTTTCAAATTCTAAATCTGCCTCTCAATCTTTATATTTATCTTAAACGGAATATAATAATTAGACATAATTTAATCTAGTATATTTTACATGAAATACAATAGTTTCTATCTCTCAGTTTTTGTCTCCATTCGAAACACAACATAATTGACTAATTGTTACTCTTGGTGATAGAAAATTATGAATTTGAACGTAAAATTAGCATTGACGCAATGATTTATGTACATTTTGTTTTTTTTTTTATTTATGAAATCTGATATTTAAAATAAATGTAAAATTTTAATTATGAAATAAAGATAAATTATTATATAAAAGTG
>NC_029790.2:17443461-17449744 GCF_000816755.2 Arachis ipaensis | reverse complement strand
TCTACGATTTTTGGACTATTAAACTGTTGAATCGTTCATTTAACAAGTTGGATGACCGGTTTGATTAATTTGCCCTTCTCTAATTCCGGTTACAGTGTTACTCCAGCAGCTCAGAATAGCTGCACCAGCTCAGCTTCCTGCGCCACCACCTCTTGCCACCCACTTGGTTCTTCTCCTGATTAAGGAAATTGAAGGAAGATGGAGTATGTGAGCCCTGAAGGACTTCGCTTGGATGGTCGCCGCCCCATGGAGATGCGGCAAATTCGAGCCGAGATTGGTGCTGTTTCCAGAGCTGATGGGTAATTCTTTTCGTGCTCTTCAAACCTCTTAATTTCCAAATTAGGGTTTGGCTAATGCATGTTTTTTGTTTTTGGAACCAGTTCTGCTATTTTTGAGATGGGTAATACCAAAGTGGTTGCTGCTGTATATGGCCCCAGAGAGGTAAATAACCTTTCAATTTGCATTTCAGCATTATCTGATATGATTGCTGTATTAACTTGTATGCCTTTCAGGTCCAAAATAGGAGCCAGCAAATGAGTGACCAGGCTCTGGTGAAAAACATTTTTTTTCTTATCAAGTTATTATGCATTTTGTGTCTAGGTAGTGTATTTTGCTGGATACCTAATTGCTGTCTCTCTATCTATCTGCTTCTCATCATCTCTGCAGATTCGATGTGAGTACAGCATGGCTAACTTCAGCACTGGAGATCGCAAGAGGAAACCAAAGGGTGACAGGTTTTCTCATATGCTTTTGCTTAAATTTAATTCCTAGTTCTTTTTTGTTTGGCACTGTTTTTAGTTATTTATAATTGTTGAAATAGTAGCTCAAGACTGAATTGGATGATGCAAATAATGCTAATATTATGAAACAGAACACTGACCAATATGTCAGCAGTACATAACATTCTAATTTCAATCGGTAGCAGTAGAATATGTAATGTGTGAACTAGAACAGTGCAATGCTGAATTTGGAGAACACTAGAATCTTTGTCCCACAATTAAATTTAGCAACCAAACGAAGGAGTCACTGAGATATGTAAGTAGCCAACTTGAGCAACTAATCACTGATGTGTCCAAGTGAAGGGTCTTTAAGATATCTCGGTTTGAGAAGAGTTGACAGTACAGAAGAGAATTTGGAAAGGAAGGAGAAACTTAGGACATACCATTCCCCACCAATATACATCTTATGACACTTCAATTTTTTCTTTTAGATTGTGTTAAACTGGTTCTTATGGCCAAATTGCCAGGTTCTTATGGCCAAATTTTTTCTCTTGCTACAGGAGATCAACTGAAATTTCTATGGTTATTCGACAGACTATGGAAGCATGCATAATGACACATTTAATGCCTCGTTCCCAGGTTCCATTATACACAGCTTCTGGAATCTCTTTTTCATTAATGTAAATTGTATATTTATTGTTTGTATGATTCATATTTATCATTTGCAGATAGATATTTATGTCCAAGTTCTCCAAGCAGATGGCGGTAAGTTAAAACCTTATAATGGGATCTTGTTATCACCATTTTTCCTCATGATAAATATTTGTTTATCTTGTGCTCTTCTAATAATCTATCTTCTGTTAACAAATGATTCTTTAGTTTCTTTGAAGCTCTTCATTATTGACCATTAACTAACTCTTTTCCCCAATATTCCTTGTGTAGGAACTAGATCTGCATGTATCAATGCTGCAACTTTGGCCCTTTCTGATGCTGGGATCCCCATGTGTGATCTTGTAACTTCATGTAGTGCTGGATACCTTAATAGCACCCCTTTGCTTGGTATGCACCTATTTTACTTGACTTTTCAATTGGCTAAATGCAAGTTTGTGTTTTCTTTTAAACTGCTCAACTTTTGTTTTAGCTTTGCGGCTTTGTAATTATTGAAACTTGTTGTATGAATATGGACAGATTTGAACTATGTAGAAGACAGTGCTGGAGGTCCTGATGTAACTGTTGGAATTCTGCCAAAGTTGGATAAAGTGACACTTCTTCAGGTTAATTTTCATTGCATCATTTTGTTTTTCATATTTCTTATAGTCAGTGTAAAGTTAGTTTCAGACATTTTTTTTGTTATCCCAATATGTATTTTTTCTTTTGTTGCTGGCTGTAGATGGATTCTAAACTACCGATTGACATTGTGGAAAATGTTATGCAACTGGCAACTGAAGGTTGCAAAGCAGTTGCAAATTACATCCGTGAAGTAAGTGTTGTACCTCAATTTTGTGATCACCTTCAAAGGAATCAAATCATGGCCTATTAATTTTTTAGCTTAATTCCTTATCTCTGTCCTGCTTAGCAGATTCTATTGGAGAACACAAAGCAACTGGAGTATCGACGGGGTGTATAATTCAGTGGCTGAAGTGATGTGTCCTTTTTGCTATCTACCTGGAAAGATTTTGGCATGTGGGTTGTCTGTGAAACAAGAAATGCAGAGCTTGATGTTCCTATAAATTCATTTGTCTTTGTACTTTCAGTGTTCTGTATCATTTTAGCAAAGTCTGAATTAAATGTTTGATTTATTGACTGAAACAAAATAGAGAATTAAGTTTCCCTGGATTCTGATTCTTAGGCTGTAATCTTTCCAGCTGAATTTGTCAAAACAATTTTGATGTTGCCTTTCATTTCTTCTTTGGCCAACATATTCAATTTTCCCCGTCTTAATAAATAATAATGATTACGAAAGCTATTTGTAATTTATATTTACATATAGTTTATTTATTTTGAATAAAAACTGGTCAATAGGGTTGAATAAAAATCAATATTATCCTAGAGTGACAGTTATTTAAAAAAAAAGAAAGACAAGAATAATGTTTAGAGAAACCCAATTCCTCCATTTCAGAGAAGTTAATCAATACATCAGATAAATAGAATATTTACCAGCGAAAATGATTAATTGCTGGTTATAACTTTGAATAAAACAGATATACCACCATTTTCACAGAATCAGAAAGCAAGCATAGAACTAACTTGAGTTGGTTGAGTGATTCATTCGTTTGCTTAAGCAAGTGTTTAGGATTCGAATTCTGCCTTGTGCATGCAACAACCAATTGGCCAGCGACAAATCTTTAAATGGAGCTCAGATATGTGGTGGATTAGTCCTTAAACCAAAAAAGAAAGCATGCATAGTTTATGGTGGCTTGTGAATCTTGGTTTCCATTGATATCACTTAATTAACACTTAACACCTCCATTGAATTCATTACATTCCAAGGTCAATAATGTCACTAACAATACTAAGTATTATTAACATCCTAAGCAACAATTACATAATCTGCTGCTATGTTACTATTAATTAATAGCAACACATCCAAAACATATGTGGCGCATGTTGCGCCTGCTATATATATGATTGCAATTGATATTGGATTATTTATGCATATAACAAGAGTGAGTATTGGGGCCATAAATTTTTTACCCGTTGTCTCAGCAAGAGAATAAATTGGTTGCCGTGTTTCCATGTATAGTACTGCTGCCTCTCCATTATATTTATAGTAGTGTACACATCCTTAACCTTAAGCTAATGAACAAGGTAGCTCCGAAAATGAGTTGCATCAATTTGGCATCAGTGATGGCCTTGTTGTTATGCTTGGTGGGTTTAAGTCACACAAAATGTGATTTTGAGGCAATCTTCAACTTCGGGGATTCAAACTCAGATACTGGTGGTTTCTATGCAGCTTTTCCCGCACAGTCTGCTCCTTTTGGAGTTACTTTCTTCAAAAAACCAGCTGGCCGGGCTTCCGATGGCAGACTCATGATTGATTTTCTTGGTAATCTTTCATATTCTTTCTATATTGGTTTTTTGTCATCAACCATTTATAAACCAAGGGCAGACATATAGATTATAACATCTCATTTTGTTTCATTGGATTGATCTTACCACTAAACCAAAAGCTATATCTGTTAGTTAAGATGTAATTCTTGTTGTTTTAACTTATTTGGTCATTATTTATTTGGATCCTGCTAAAGCAGAATACTAGCCTATAGCCGACATTATCCCATCCTTATTGATTATTAGATTTGTATCTTTCTTTTTCCTTAAGCAGTTCTCACTATAAGACAAGATTTTTATAGCTGGAAATATTTGTATGTATAGTAATGGATAGATTCTCAATCTTTATCTTTACGCCCCACCAATAATTTCAAAATGACTTTCCTAAAGCTAACTCCAAATCAATGTGTAATAACTAATATACAGTATTTCTATAGGAACCACTCAATTATGATAAAGAAGAAATCTGGTTATTCATTGACACTAAATTACTGATATTAACAATTATATTTTACCTTTGATTTGGCAGCTCAAGCTCTTGGATTGCCATTTTTGAGTCCCTATCTGCAATCAATAGGATCAAACTTCAGACATGGGGCCAACTATGCAACATTGGCATCCACTGTGCTTATTCCTAACACTTCTTTGTTTGTCAGTGGAATCAGCCCTTTCTCTCTTGCTATCCAGCTCAACCAAATGAAGCAATTTAAAACCAGAGTCCTTGAATTTCATCAAGAAGGTGCAAAATGTACAAACTTTCTAGTTCCCAAATTTTATTTATTATTTCACCCGTTCGACTTAGACAAAGTGGCATATTAACAAATCCATGTATCTAGATATACACTAGCTCTGAATAGAACACTTTGTTCAAATAAAGTTATTTAAGAATGGAAGCAGTATTATAGGAGCTTACTAGTTTTCTTTTCACAATGCCAAAACTGGCACCCCTTGTGATTTTTCTTGTGCTATCAATATAATCATTATAAAACAGAGTAATAGGAGTTATAGGATTAGTATTGTTTAGAATAGATGATGTGTCCTATTAATAGAATATTTCAGAGTATCTGAGTCTTATGAACAAGAGTATTTCAGTACAATTAATTTTACTTTTCTTAGCTTTAACCCTTTAAGTTCTCTCTTTTAGAATTAACCTTATTTTAGTTCATAACATCTTGCAGAAGCCAAGCTTCCTTCACCGGATATATTCGGAAAATCGCTTTACACATTCTACATTGGCCAAAATGACTTCACTTCCAACTTAGGTGCCATTGGTGTAGGTGGAGTGAAGCAGAGACTTCCTCAAGTTGTTTCAGAAATAGGTGCTACAATTAAGGTGAGACTCAACACCAACACAGATCTATTATTACTGAAATAACAAAATAATCTCACTGATTTGAATTTCGCTCCATTTCTAGGAGCTATACCATGATGTTGGAGGACGTACATTTATGGTGCTCAATCTTGCACCAGTGGGATGCTACCCTTCATTCTTGGTGGAGCTTGAACATAATAGTTCAGACATTGATGAATTTGGATGTATGGTTTCCTTAAACAACGCCGTTGTGGACTATAACAAGATGTTGAAAGAGACATTGAGACAGACTAGAGAGACTCTTTCTGATGCTAATGTCATTTATGTCGATGTACACACTGTTCTGTTAGAGCTCTTTCAGCATCCAACTTCTCATGGTTCAAATCAAGCACTTCTCCTTCATATCTATATATAAGTTTAATCACTTCTCAAAACGGTTTATATATTCTTTGGAACAGGGCTCAAGTATGGCACGAAAGCATGTTGCGGATATGGAGGGGGAAAGTACAATTTCGATCCAAAAGCTTACTGTGGCAATTCCAAAGCAACAGCATGTGATGATCCTTACAACTACGTAAGCTGGGATGGAATCCATGCAACAGAAGCTGCAAACAAGCTTGTTACCTATGCCATTCTCAATGGTTCCTATTCTGATCCCAAGTTCCCTCTTCAGGAACATTGTGATCTTCAACCTATAGGTTGATCCACTTTCCGAATTAAAGGCTAAACTAGCTAGGAATAATATTTCTGATCTATGAGGTTAACTAAAGCCAAAGTTTGCTGTTATATTAGCACAAAGCCACAAACTAACGTTAATAAAGAAATCGATTTGTATCCCGTTCATCTTTAGTTTCGATGCGCCACAGTTTTTGCAATGAAGCCACTAAAACTTAAGAGAAAGTGACAAAATGTCATGAATTCAGGCCGTATTATTCCTTAAGCATAATATTATTTGATATAAATTAAAGATGAAAAAAAACAAAAACAAAAGAGTATAGAAAAGCTACGTGCTTATGGACTACTGGGTACTGACAACAATCTTGTGTTGGGCAAGTCAGCAATCCCCTCAGCCACCAACTTATGCTTGCTTAATTTAATTAGTCCCTGTAAAGATTCCCAAAAGAAAAAAAAAGAAATAATTTCCATTACACATTAAAATGTTTTTATAGTTTCAGGAAATAGTTAAAAAAGCATATATTAAAAT
>NC_029790.2:17442464-17443425 GCF_000816755.2 Arachis ipaensis | reverse complement strand
ATATAGCATTTTTTATAAACAAATAATAAATTGAATAGCTAGCCATTTTATTGGATATATGAACTATGAAGCATAATCATTTATCCATTCCCTCTTTGCATGAATGTTCATCATAGAAAACTTAAATTTATGAAGAATACTATACGATTATTAGAATTTATTATTTTGAGAAAATGACAAATAGGTCCTGACCTTTCGTCTCGCGGACATTTTCGTTCCTAACCATTAAAAAATACTTTTAAGTTCCTGACATTCACAAAACTTGGACGGATCAGTCCCTCCGTCCAACTGTCTCCGTCAGGGACTGACCCGTCCAAGTTTTGTGAAGATAAGAGACTTAAAAATATTTTTCAATAGTCAGAGACAAAAATATCTACGGGACAAAAGGTCAGGAACCTATTTGTCCTTTTCTCTATTATTTTTAGCTATTATTTTTAGTTATTAATTCAATTTCTTTAGTTTAGTAATCTAATATATAGCATATTTTAACCCACACTTTTAAACATTGATATTTAATTAATGGCTAAAAACAATAAATTTTAATAGCTATCTAGTATTCCTCTAAATTTATTATGTTATCCGAATTTGGATCCATAAAAACAAATATTAAAATATTTCATAAATATTATATTTTTCTTTCTAATTTTTTTTAACTACTCACTCGAATGAAATGAAATAAATGAATCCAATTTTTTGATACACACTATAGTATTTGTTTAGGAAAGAAACTCAATTGAATCTCAGAATTTAGCCATAAATTGTATATCTTGTAACTTTTAAATGTGTTTAAAAAGAAAATGACAAGAAATATGATCTTATCATTATGCTCTGGCTCACATGATAATGAATCGCAAATTATTTTAAAGATTAATATGAGTTATATTTCTAAAATTTAGAAATTAAATAGAGCTCATTAAAATTTTAGAAACCAAATTAAAATTTACATATAAATTCAGAAACT
>NC_029790.2:17402065-17442388 GCF_000816755.2 Arachis ipaensis | reverse complement strand
TGATAACTAGTAACGTACCAAACAAAAAATTAAGTGCGGACCATCCTCGTTAAAACCTCTATGATTTTTTCTCAATTTCCTTTTATCAGTTATGAAAAACCTTCACAGCTCACATCTACCCTCCTTGCATTGTCTTTAGACCATATAATAAACTAAATAACAAACCTAAAAACAGAAAGAAAAAGAGACAGTGGACAAAGTTGAATAACAAAGAATGGGTTAGGGTTGGATTGAAGTTTTAAGTTCGAACCAAACCAAGACACCAGCTAAACTAACAGATATTGTAACTAGTAATTAAACAATAAAAAAGAGAACGAATATATTCTTTACATATTTATTAATCATTCAAAATCTGCTTCTCTAATAATTAATAATAAAAAAGGAGAAAGAATTTTCTCTTTCTGAGTTATTATTCTTATGTCCCAGTCATAAAGGGATTGTGTACAATAATTTAGGGTCTCTTGTTCTCCTTCAATCCATAGTTGCAGAGTAAGGAGGAGGATTTGTATTTGTTACGTTGGATCTGTTTAATTTGAGTCCGTGACAATAAGAATGGTGTTCAATCACTCTCGTTCTACTTCTTCGTGTAGCGACGTTGATTTTAGCTTTGCTTTTAATGATAGTAAATTCTCCGATAGAATTCTACGTATTGAGATCGTGGAAAACCTAGTTGATGATGAGCATTGTCTTGATTCCGATGGTGATGATTATTGGAACCGCCATTACAAGAGGCAAGGTGACGATATCCACCACCATAATTACCATGGTCTTTTTCTCTTTCCCACTCACCAATTATACATTTTATTTGAAGGGTTATAATACTTTGATCTTGTTTCCTTTTTCTGGTGATGATTAAACATCTTCTCTCTTTGTTTAACTGATTACCATCTTCTTTTCGAGGGTTATAATATTTTTGTTACATCTAGTTTCATATTTTCATATAATATCCAAAATTTACTCTCTTGTTTGCAGTCGAAGATCTTTACGATGAACGAATTTTGAATACAAATCAAGCCGATATAGATAATTGTGTCCTTTACGAAAATCAAGAGAAAGAGACAACTTCAACAAATGAAGAACGTCTTTCAGGTATTTAAATATATAGCTAAAAATCTTAAATTCAAGTTCTTAGTTAAATGCTTTTGTTAAAAGAAACAAAAAACATCAAATAAAAGCCCATTGTTTTTCATTACTGGGATCAGCTATAATCAATGAAATTCTTGAAATTATTATTAAGGAAATGCATGGATATATAAAACAAGAACATTATTATTCTTTCACTTGGAAGTAAATACATCCTTTGTTGTTAGTGTTTACACTTTATTTGAGTGGGGTTCCATCTATTGTCGATATAGGTGATGAATCTTCAAATAACCATGATTGGAGTTGTGATTGCTCCATAGATGTGAGAGTTAGAACATTATATATTAGTTCTCCTATCTTGGCTGCTAAAAGTCCTTTCTTCTATAAGGTAGCGACATTTATTCTTTAATTTATTCGTTAGATCTGAATATTCTTCCCAATATATTCACTAAATTATTAGTGTTATTGTTTATTTTGTAGCTTTTCTCAAATGGGATGAAGGAGTCAGAACAGACATATGTTACACTAAGAATTAATGCCAGTGGTATAGACATATACATATACAAACAGCTTCTCTTTTTCTTCTTTTATTTTTTTCATATTAATTATTTGATTAATATTAAAGCTAATTATATGTTCTTGTCTCTGCAAAAAATATTACAGAGGAAGCAGCAGTGGTGGACCTTCTAAACTTTATGTACACTAATACGTTAAGCGCTTCTTCAGCAACTGCACTGTTGGATGTGTTAATGGCTGCAGACAAATTTGAAGTTGCTTCATGCATGAGATACTGTAGTCAATTATTACGGAACATGCCAATGACATCTGAGTCTGCGTTGCTTTACCTTGAGCTCCCTTTTACTCTCTTAATGGCCGATGCAGTTCAACCATTGACTCGTGCAGCAAGGCAGTATCTTGCTTCAAGATATAAAGATATATTAACGTAATAATTTTAAGATTTCTTTTCTCATTCAATTTGAAGGCGCGTGTCTCTGTCTAACAGTTTAAACTTTTGGGACAAACAGGTTCCAAGAAGAGGTCATGAGCTTGCCCCTAGTCGGAATAGAGGCAATTCTATCAAGTGATGATCTACAAATAGCATCAGAGGATGCCCTATACGACGTCGTTTTGAAGTGGGCTAGAAGCCAGTATCCAGATCCAGAAGAGAGGAAACACGTGCTTAGCACGCGCCTTGCACGCTTAATCCGTTTCCCTTACATGTCATGCAGAAAGCTAAAGAAGATCTTATGCTGCAACGAAATGGAGCGAGAAATTGCGACGAAGCTTGTATTCGAAGCACTGTTCTTCAAGGCGGAGGCTCCACATCGGCAACGGATTCTAGTGGAGGCAGCGTCAGCTAGTAAGGGAAGTAGTAACATGTTCGTGGAGCGGGCATATAAATACCGTCCGTTGAGGGTGTTGGAATTCGAGGCTCCAAGGCAGCAATGCGTGGTTTACTTGGATCTGAAGCGAGAGGAGTGTGCGAATTTGTTCCCATCCGGTAGGGTTTATTCTCAGGCTTTCCATCTGGCTGGACAAGGGTTTTTCCTCTCAGCGCATTGCAACATGGACCAGCAAAGCTCGTTCCATTGCTTTGGATTGTTCCTTGGAATGCAAGAAAAAGGGTCAATAAGCTCCGTTGACTATGAATTTGCGGTGAGGTGTAGGCCTACGGATGAGTTTGTAAGCAAGTATAAAGGGAATTATACATTCACTGGGGGAAAGGCAGTTGGCTATAGGAACTTGTTTGCCATTCCATGGACTTCTTTCATGGCTGACGATTGTCTATATTTCATTAATGACGTGCTCCATCTTAGAGCTGAGCTCACTATTAGCCAAAACCATTCACTCCACTCTACTTAATTTCTCTATGTAAAATTGTAAATTACTCCTTATTCTACTGTTAATATCTATTTAACATATAAAAAGAAAAATTAATAATGTACATAAGAATTATTATTCTCAAGCACCTAATATTTCTCTATTGTGTCCCATTATATTTTTTTCCAATGTGGCATAATAATATATATAGTTTTCTTTCTTTATATTATGAATTAGATTTTTTTTTTCCAATTCTATGACATCTTTTTTTTAATGATTTTATACTTTTAATGTTAACGTTATTATTTTTAGGTTAAATATATTCTGTTAATTATTATATTTTCACTAAATTTATAATTGAATTTTTACACTTAAAAAATTTTAATTATTTCTTTACACTAATTTTAAATTTATAATCACATATTTGTTGTTTTAAAAGTGTTTAATTTAACGAAATATGTGAAGGCATATTTGCTAGTAAAATGTGAGATTAANNNCAACAACAACATTAAAAAAATCTAAAAAAATATTTTGTCAATCACTTTTTAATTAAATAAAATTTTCAAATCCGAAATATTTGAATTTCTTTTATCACTTAAATTAAAACCTTTCAAATCTCAAAAAGTGGATCTCTTTATTCCTAGAAAAGACCGAACTCGTAAAATTATTGACCAGATTTCAGTGGAACATTATTACCGTGTTAATTTTTTTCTTGCAACAATTGACACATAATTGCAAGAGTTTAATGGAAGATTCAATGATAATATGGTGAAATTGCTTGCTTTAAATTCAATTTTAGATCTCAGAGATAATTATAAGTTTTTCAATATCGACAAAATATGTGAATTAGTAGAACAGTTTTATCTAGATGATTTCAATAACTAAGAGAAATTTCACATTTGCAAGCTCAATATTATGAACATGATGTTCCTAATCACGTTGAATTAAGTAAGTTGTGCACAATTTTCAAGTTATGTCAAAGGTTAATGAATACAAAAAAATCTTTAACATATTATTTGATTGATCATTTGATTCACTTGGTATTAATTCTTCCAGTTTCAACTACTTCAATTGAGAGATCTTTTTCAGCTATGAATATTATGAAAAATAGATTTAAAAACAAAATAAAATATGAATTTTTTGCTAATTATCTTTTGATTTACATTGAAAAGAAGATTTTTCAAAAATTTAATACAAATTTTATTATCGATAAATTTTATGATATAAAAAAATTAACGTGCTTATTTACATTTTTCTTCTCCCATGATCCGTTGTCCCTCAATCTTTTCCGTTCCCTATTTAAGTAAGTATAGAGTAAATTATCAATTATGTTCTCGAATTTGTAAAACGCTGACAATAATAATTCTAATATTTGTTAACGATAATTATATCTTCGAAAATTTTAAAAACGCTACAAATTTGTCCAATCGTGAGGAGAATCCTTTTCCATCAAATGAAGCTTGGTGATGTGGCAAATGGAATTCCAACGTGGCATCTGTTAAGAACTTCAATCCATTTTCTTCCTGTATCCTTAATTTATGAAATCTTAATTGCCCAATTCAAATGAAATGACCAAATTAACCTTAAGTGAAACACCATATTTAACTAAGACTAAATTGGACGCGCGAAACTGAAGAGTTTCTTGGTGGTGGTCTCTGTTTGTCTTCGTCTCTTGTCTTTTTATATTCGTCTCTTGGAATTAGTAACGTCACATGCAGTCTCACGTTTGGCGTTGATATTCAATGAAGAAACCGCCATCGAACAACCAAGGTTTGGGTAAGCATTTTATGTTTCTGTTGTTCTTATTATCAATCGGTTGGGGTTTGCAATGGAGGTTTGATGATGTTGTTTTGATGTGTTGTGTTATCTGATTATGACTTTTGTGATAATTTTTGTTAGATGGCAACGAATATCACGTTTGTTTATCACCATCGGGGTTGGTTAGAGAAGGATGCGGATGGTGTGCTGAAGTATAATGGTAGTTTAGTGAGTATCATCGAGAGGGTGCATGTTGATACATGTAATCTATTCCTTGTTGAAGGCTTGTTTTTAGATTTAGGTTACACTAGGTATAATGAAGTTTATTGGTTGGAGCCATGGATAGATTTAGCTAACGGGTTACGGGTGCTCAAAAGGGATGCCGATGTGGTTAAGTTGTGTGATGCTGCACTGAGAAATGAAAACAGGGTCCACTTGTATTTTAAGCATCCAGTTGATGCGGATCCAGAGTATGTTGATGAGGCTGAGGTTTTTAATGATGAAAAAGTTGAGGTACCTCCTTCAGAAGATCAGCAAAATCATCACCAGGATCCCCCACAAAATGAAGAGCATGGAGGATCTGATAATACAGAAGTAGAGGGAGCTCCTTCAAAAAATCAAAGAAATCATCAAGATGATCCCCCACAACACGAGGAGCAGCAGCAAGAAGAGGATGAACCAACGTTGAGCAAAGGGGGGAATGATAAAGCATTGCAAAATGACATGGCTACTGAAAAGCTATCTAATCAAACTCAGGCTGCAACAATTGAAAATGAGGCCCCCAATTTAGGAGACAACCATGAGACACATGTTGAAGACCAGGAGGGACAATCTAATCCTGAAGAAGCTAATGGCAGGAGAAGGAAACACAGGAAGAAACATTCGAGGCCCCAACCATCTGGTAGAGCTCAACCCGCACCACAAAACAATAGTGATGCACATGTAGGTTAGTATATTTATTGTATATTTTTTTTTATCAAAACATGCAGTTATTCATAAATATCATGTTAATAAATTGTAGATCCTAGGAGTAATATTGTTTATTGTTGGGATTCTGTTTTACTTGCCATAAGTTGTCGGTTAATTAATAACCTAATCATATGAATGCATAATGTTGTTGAATTAGATGAGATGCCTTTTGTGGGATTCAAGGTCGGAGGCATCATCCAAGATCCCGTCCATCCGGACAGAGGATTCTGCCACCTAGGAAAGAGAATCAGGCTCGGGTGGTTGTTCCTAACCCAAATGACCATGCATGATGAAGAGCCAACTGAATATCAGTACCACTCTAAGGAGCTGCACACCCTGCCCGTTTCTGATTCTGAGGATGAAAACCCGGTATTCTCTCAGCACAATCCTGATACAAAGTTTGGCAAAATTAGATTGGAGTTAGGAATGGAGTTTGGCACGATGCAACAGTTTAAGGATGCAGTCAGGAAGTACAGTATTCAAATGGGCAAAGAGGCATTTTTTCTCAAGGTTGAACCACATAGATGCAGGGTCATCTGTTACAACGAAACTTGTCCATGGGAGGTTTACTGTACAAGGAGAAACCAGCCACCTAGTTACCAAATAAAAATATTGGTTGATGAGTATACATGTCCTATGAGTAATAGAAGTAGGTCAGTCACTTGTAAATGAGTTTCGGAGGAGTTGATTAGCAAGATTAGGATCTGTCTCAACTTGTCCCATAGAGAGGCTCGAGATATGTTCAAGGTTGAGTTTGATATATGTGTCGGAGAGAGGATGATGTTTAGGGCAATGGAAAAGGCTAAGGATGTCATTGAGGGCACAGAAAGGGAACAATATTTGAAGTTAAGGACTTACTTGAATGAGCTCCGTAAGGCCAACCCAGGATCCACTTGCCATATGAGCACAACCCCACAACAGGAAGGGTTGCCTAAGTTTAGAAGTCTATACATCTGTCTAGATGTCTGCAAAAAGGGATTCAAGTAAGGATGTAAGCCTTTTCTATGCCTTGATGGAGCATTTTTGAAGGGTTATTTTGGGGGGTAGCTGTTGACAGCCATTGCTCAGGATGCCAACAATCATCTATTCCCAGTTGCATATGGAGTAGTTGATGCAGAAATAAAGAAAAACTGGAAAGAATTTCTAGAATATTTGTTGGCAGATATCGGGGATCATAGACAATTTGATTGGCACTTCATGTCAGACAAGTAAAAGATTAGTCTTTAACTTGTGTGTTCAATTATTTTATAGTATACGTTGTCTAACTAAGTCATTGATAGGGGCTAATTTTTGCTCAACAAGAAGTTATGCCAGAGGTTAATCACAGGTTTTGTACTATGCATATGTGGAGGAATTTCAATAAGCGCTGGAAAGACCTAGAACTTAAACAGTTGCTATTTCAATGTGCAAGGGCATTGACTGATCAGAAATTTAATGAAGGTATGGATGCAATCAAGAGAATTAATACTTCTGCCTGGAAATATTTGTCTACGTATGAGCAAGAAACTTAGTCAAGGTCAAGATTCTCTGCTTGGCCTAAAATGGATAACATAATGAATAATAATGCTGAATCACTTAATGCAACAATGGTGGGGCTAAGAGGCAAGAGCATCGTTACTATGCTAGAGGAGATTAGATATTACCTCATGAAGACTATGGAAACGCATAAAGATGCACTAATGGCCTACACGGGCAAATTGGCTCCTATCCAAACAAGCAGATTGGAGAAGAAAAAGAAGGAAGAAAATTATTGGGAAGCTCAATGGGTGGGAGATGATGACCACAATGTCTTTGAAGTTAGAAGGCATGGTCGAACAGTTCGAGTCAACACTCAGGAAAGGACTTGCACTTGTAGAAAGCGGCAACTGATAGGTCTGCCATGCTGTCATGGAGTTGCTGCAATTCAAAGAAAAAATCAATGGCCAGAAGATTATGCCCACCATTGGCTGACTATGGAGGCATACAATAGAACGTACCACATCAACACTGTCCTTAGTCAAGAATATTGGACTGATGCAGAGGGCCTGCCATGTCTCCCACCACCTTACAAGAGGCCAATAGGAATGCCTACAAAGAAGAGAGCTCGACATGAATCAGAGAGACAGAGTGAGAGCTAGTACAAAATTAAGAGGAGCTATAGAAAAATAAATTGTAAATATTGCAAAAAGGTAAATAAAAACTCACTTGTTCCATAATTCTTGCTGTTGACTGTTCTCATCTATTGATGCCTGGAATGATGTTGTCTTCATAAGTAGGACATAATTTCAGAACCTGTCCTGATAAGAAGAATCATGTTGCAGATGAGGAAGATGCAGATGCACAGCAAGCACTTCAAGCAGGTCAGCCAGCAACAGGAGCAAATGTGCTACTCATGGGCTTAGAAGACATGTCAGACTCAGAGTATGAGATGTTTTGGGAGAAAACCATGGATGCAGTAGAAGAGGAGCTCACACAAGTTCACCCACACTCTAAAGTTGATGAAGAGGTAGCACATATCTCAATAACTGCTGTTTACAGTAACTTCACATGTAGTAATTAGATTTAATTTATTGTAGGCCAACATGAACATATCCGGTTCAACAAGTCATGGTGCTAGAAGGATAGCTGCTAGATCCAACCTTGCAAGGAGAGCACCAAGATCTACCAAAAGTGCTACAACAACTCCTAAAACTCCCTCCAATACTGTTGCTGCTGCTGCTGCATCTACTAGCAGGAAAAGAATCAGAGTAAAGATGCCTATTATGAGGCCCCCATTAGCCCAACCCCATCTGAGGCCCACAGCTATAGCTCCAGCAGCCCAACCCCATGTTAGGCCCAACAACCACTCCAAGGCCCAACCCACCATTTAGGCCCCCACAAATAAGACCCGTTGCACGTGCTTCAAATGCTGCTACTGGTTCAGGAGTTCCAGACTCCACAAGGACTCTAGTTGTGTCAAATGAAACTATGAATGGAGCATCTAAAACAATCACTTCTAGGTTCTCTAAGTTCATGCTAAATCTGTCAGCTTGAAGGAGACTTGGCTGTATAATTAGTTCATCTTTTGGGTTATAAGTTAATGTTTAGTTGCAATGGTTTTTTAACTTTTTGGGTTGTATGTTGATATTTAGTATGAATGGTTATTGCCCTTTGTTGGACAATTTGAGTGTTTTGGTGTCTGGTATTAAGACTGATTAGCCAGTATATAGTATTTTGGTTGGAACAATTTGTGCTAATGCTTAATGTTATGCAGACCAATTATTTTGGTTTTAATCTTGTGCTTTTAGCAAATTTGATTTCTTAAGTCTATTTAAACTTAGTTAACGTCTGAGTTACCTGTTTAGTTAGTTGCACTTCACTCCATTGATGCTTTTGTTAGTGATGCAATCGAATTCAAGACACAGATCCATTTCATTAACAAGTAAGTAAATAGCCACAACAATGTCAACATAACTTCTATGCAACAATAACACATAACATTCATCAATAAACCCTGTCCTGCATGCATCCTTTGTCCTATCTAACCAAATAAATTAAACTCATAATCAAACTCAGTACAAGTCCACCCAGAATGATACGTAGAAGCAATTCAACTCTCTTCATCTGCTCTATCATCATCTTTCGATCTCTGTGTATCGTCTCAGTCTCAACACTGGTAAATTTTCCTTTCAAGACTCCACATACATTGCATACTAGTGAGCCATTCTTAGAGCATTCCTCCACCCCAACTGATTCCTCATTAGTTTTGTCCATCCATTGAAAATAACGACACCCAGTGTTCTTCGTCTGCCCAGCACAAAAGCCATTCATCAAGCTCAATTGTCAATAGGGGGACAAATGAAGCAGAAAATTCATACATACCTTCCACAGAGGGCACCTGAAAAACCATCTTCCTGGGTTTCTCCTCGTCTTCGACTTCAACGCCACCACCTGAAGACGGCAGAAGCATATCCCATCATATGGCTTGCTTACATGTTCTTCGAGCCCTTCAGAGCTACTATTTTTCATAGACTGTGTCCTTCGATTATTATTGGACATGACTCTGCTTCCACCATGCATGGCAATGGTTAGGGTTTTGCTTTCTGGTGAAATTGGGAAAATGTTCTCTCTCAAATCTATATAAGGGAGAAAAGGGATTGAAGCCCTTAACGGATGTCACATTGGAATTCCGTTTGCCACATCACCAAGCTCAGTTTAACGGAGAAGGGTTCTCCTCACCGTTGGGCAGATTTGTAGCATTTTTAAAATTTTCGAAGGTACTACTAGAAATAGAATTTTTTCAGACGAAAATTTCAAACGAAATTTATTCCGTCTGAATGACTTTTTCATTTCGGACAAATTTGAGACAAATGTTGAACAATTTTTAGTGGAGATATTGGAATAATATATTCTGTCCTAAATTGTCTAAATTTTGTCCCAAATTTTGGCGCCAAATTTTTTTTAGATGGCGCCAAAATTTTCATACAGATTAGCAACACATTTTGGACAAAAACTATAATTCGTCCGTATTCCATCTGAATATGCGCATTAACTTCAGACGGATTTGAGACGCATTTTGAAAAATGTTAATTCTATCCCAAATTTGTCTATAATTAGTCTTAAATACTTTTATTATAACTAATCCTTCGAAGTGGACAATATTTTTTCTCACAAATTTGGGACGAAAATAGCATCATTTGTAAAATCAGTTTGAAAGTTCATCAATTTTCAAACAGATTTCAAATATTTATTGAAAACTTTTAAAATTTAGTATAAAAATATTATTTATATTTTAAATTAGTCTATGATTTGTCCCAAATATTTTTACTATTCCAAAATAAAGTTTTTTTTCCTAAAATAATCTTAATTATATATAACTTATAAAAAGGTACCATTTTTGTTTGCACCTTTCAATTCCAAAACCTCTTAATCAAAATATGAAATAATCATCATACCAATTAACATCTTATTTATTATTATACATATTTTTAAAAATTGGATTAATAGGTACGTTAGAGCTTATTTATGCAGGTTTTTTTTTAAATAAATAAGTAAATAAAATATATTAATTCCCATAATACGCATGCAGAGAAAGCTTTACGAAAACCCGCAGGGCCATTGTTCGCAAAGCACCCGCGAAATGGATTTAGTCGTCATCTCAGGAGGGGCGCACACGAATTGAAACTTCTGGTGGGGAAAGCCATTGTGTGCTTGGCGCCAACGAAATGGGTACTTTTGGTGGGGCAACCATCAAATTTAGTTGGTTTATTTTTAAAATATATTTTTTAATATTTTAAAAAGGGTATAGTATACTTTTTGTCCCTGAACTTTGGCAAAAGTTTCAAAAATACCCTTAAGTTTTATTTTGTTTCAATTTTGTCCAAGAAATTTTCGATTTGCATCAAATATACCCCAACCGCTAAATTTTCAAAAAATTTAAGACCAATCTAACAATAATGCATGAAAATGATGCTTGATTTGCTTGTGTTAAGGGTTGTTCTTATGAAACTGTTGTTGAATTGGTCTTAAATTTTTTGAAAAATTAGCCGCCAAGGTATATTTGATGCAAATCGAAAACTTTTGGGACAAAATTGAAACAAAATAAAACTTAGGAGTATTTTTGAAACTTTTGTCAAACTTCAGGGACAAAAAGTATACTTTACCCTTTTAAAAAATAAAAAAATTATTTAATTTTTTATTAAGTTAATAATTATTTTTATATAATATCAAATATGAAATAAATTACAATCTTAAAATAATTAATTGAATCATTATAGATCAACCATTAAAATATAAGACTAGTAAATTAATCTATTATTCACCATACAGTTATTTCAATGCCACTTATTATTTACTTTGCGCCAAAAATTAAAACTTTATCAAAATCGCCTTTTAGGTTCAGGAAATTTTAGTTTTTGAGTGCCTTCTCCCTCGTATCACAGCAACATACCTAGGTTAACTTGCCTTCTCCCGCCTTGTGCATGCAGCAACTCATTGACCAGCGGCAGACCCTTAAATGGAGCTCTGATCCGCGATGGATTAGTCCTTGACCTGTTGGGTTGGGGGATACCGTAGGCAACCAAAAAAAAAAAACTTGCCAAAAACCAAACCTTTTATCAGAACTGTCTTTTGGTTTCATCGTTTCGTGGTCAGTTCTTCATCTCCTTCTCCCTCCTTCTGCGTGCTCTGCCTCCGGTCTGTGGTTGCCGCTTGTGCTTCGCGCTCCTTCTGCGTGCTCTGCCTCTGTCTGTGCGTTGCCGCTCGTGCTTGGCCGCTCTTGCTCTGCCTCCTGTCTCTGGTCTCATACATCCACCACTCCAGCCTCTAATCTCACACCTCAGACCACCTCCACCATCGTCAATCGCAATCCCAGGTACCAGCCTTCACTTCTGAACAACCGCTCCGCCTCCTGCATGTGTTTGCCTCCGCCGGTCTCAGAACCCGCGCCCCTGCCAGCCTCAGACACTGCCCCTTTGCTAGATTGTTCGTGCCTCCTCTTCTCTTTGTGCATCCTCTGCAAGGTTCTAATTTTTGTGAACAGTATTTATTACTCAGCTTTGTTCTTTTTCCCTGTCTTTGCTTCAAGAACCCTAATCATCACCTCAGGTTCTCTCTTTGCTCTGCTTTCCAGTCTATTTTCTTTAATTAATTAGTTAGTTAAAATTTTCATATTGTTAGTGGATTTAAGTGGTTAAGATAGGTTAGGATTAGTTTATTAGATCTTTGTTAACTTGTAAATGTTGGATTATGGCTTTTATGAGTTGAATGCTGCTAAAAATTACTTGATTATGCTAAATTTCTGAATTGCACACCACATGTTTGATTGAATGCCTATGTGATGCTTTGTATTCGATTTATATGTTGTAGCTACTTAAAGATCAAATGGCTTGAACACTAATAAATTTCCTGAAATTTGCTGTAGTAGAAATCTAAGAATAATGGCTTAAAACCCCTTATATTTTCCGGTGTCATCACTCATCACCGAATCTCAATAACATAAGACCCATGAGGTTTCACTAGTAAAGAGCAAATCTCAATTTAGATGAGTGAATTATAAGTAACAAATTTATTTCCAGCAAAATATTATTATTCTCCCTTTTGACTAATAGTGAGTCTTAAACTTATTAATATGATGGAATTTGTTTTTCTATTAATATTTAATAGTAGATTACTAGATTTAGTTTGAGGTTTAAGAAATTTTATGTATTTATTATTAAGGCTTTTATTGTCTAATCTGCTGAATAAGTTCTGATGCTGCTACAAATTTTTCATAAGAACTTTTAACTTGAAATTCACATGTCTTTGACAAACATGGCTAATAGTTTCAATCTGTGTCACTGTTCTAAATCCTTCTTTGATTTGTGCTTGTATTATGTCCCTAACATTTTGAATTAATCAACATGATTATAGATAGAAAGAAAGAAAGAAATACTAACCATTACTAAGAAAAAAATTTGATTAATATTTTTCTCGTGCTAATTAACTTTTTAGAATGGAAATTTTGAATTACAAGTGGTTTATAAAGTCTTTCATTAATAGCCAATAGGACACAAATGCAGCAAATACAATTTTTCAATCTAAGTGGACCAGCAGCTCAATGCAAAAGTGGTGCTTGTGCTCAATTTCTATTTTTTATTAGGAAGAATAGAATGAGGATAATCGATTTTGATAAGTTATCTGCTTAATAATTAACTTCAATTTTAATAAAGTCATGTTGGTTACTTTACTAGTTGTGATTACATTTTGTTTTGCCAATTCTAATATTATGTTCTAAAACTGATCACATAATAAATAATTTGAATTTGGTTGGCTTTTCTCCAAAAATTTGAGGAGTTCAGAACTTAAGAATTTTTTCATGTTTACCAATACAAGCTAACAAAAACAGAGCGCTTGTTTTTCTTACCTAGGTTCAAAGTCCTTCAAAAATACAATTTTCAATGAGTCATTTAATCTATTTATTTGTGAATATAATTATATTGATTTGCTCTTAAAATTTGTTACTTATAATTCACTCATCTAATTCACTCAATCTATTCTCATATCTTTTGCTTATCTTTCAGTCCTCTTTTTAAAAATTTAATCAGTGACCTTTCTGCTTCAAACAAGACATTCCTTAGGGTGTGTATGCTTGTAAGTAAGATTTAAGAGAAGAGAGGGAAGAAGGCTTATACTTCCCCCAACAATTTCCATCTAATTACTTTTAGAGTTCACTCAAACTGGAGATTTCATAACCCAACATCAGTCTATTTTAAACTCCCAAATAAGTGCCATGTTAATTCCTAGTATAATTCATCTTACCCTTAACCTTACCTCTCCTTTCCTCATAACTCCCAAACACACTTCATGTCTTAATAATAACAGAGAAAAAGAATCATGCAATTTGTACTTACACTTATGAGAAAGTCATTGTATGTGAGGCTAGTTTGTTCTTCTTCTTTTGTCGTTTTCAAAAATAATTTTCACTATATGTTAGTATTTGTTCATGGCATATTTAGTTGTGATTAAAATTAATTGGTTTTGTAGAGCGAATTTAAAAAGCGAAAGACAGAACTTTCTCAAGTAGCTTTATCCTTGGATAATGAGGGAAATGTTGAGGCATCTAAGGAAGGCCTAGATATACCAGATGATTATACTATTTGGAATGAAGTTGTGACAAAGGAGAAAAAGAAAGCTGCTTTTGGTTTAGGTTCTTTTGGTTTAGATCTCTATTCAAAGTTGGATTCCAGAAATTGCTCAGAGACATCCAAAGACAATCTAAATATTGAGCAAGAACTTCACATATGGAAAGAAAAGGCAAAGGAGCAAGAAATGATCAATGAAGAGCAAAAGGTTAAGTTGAATAATGCTGAGCATAAGTTAAAGGATCAAGGACGTCAACTAAAAGTTCAACAGAAAAGAATTGGTTCTACTGAAAAGACACTTCATGCTTTGTATAAAAAGTTGAATCTCCCACTTCCTTCAACCATGTCTGTTCTTGCGGATGATGAGCTTGGGACAGGCTCTAGTGATGATGAGGATGATAGCATGAGTGATTGATGTCTGAAGTATATGTTTTTTCTGATTTAGATTAAGGAATTTTTAGGTGAATTAGTTAGTACATTTTATTTTATTCATGATATTTGACCATTTTAAAGGCTTTTTTTATTTGTTTTAGTTTAATTATTTTTTTATTTTAGTTTGATTACATTTATTTACAAGTATTTTAATAATAAAATTTAATTGAAAAGAAATATTTGATTTGTCTAAAATTTGTTCGAAAAAAATTTGTTATATTTGACTAAATTCGTTAGAAATTTGTTTGAAATAAAGTATAATTTTTGTTTGAAATTTGTTTGAAATACGTTGTCTTTATGTTGGCTAATCTGTATGAAATTCGTCTAAAATACATCATAATAGTTAGAAATCTAGCAGATAACTACTAAAAATGGGGCTTTTTCGGACGAATTTTGAGACGAAATTGAAATAAATTTCGAACAAATTAGAGACAAATTTTTTTTCCAAACAAAATTGGGATGAATTTTTTTTGTCCCAAAATGCCTTGTTGCTAATTTACATTTTGTCTGAAATTTCGTCCGAAATTTTTTTCAGACGATTTTGTGACAAATTTTGAATAGGCATTTATCGGCTAGATTTCTAACTATTATGATGTATTTTAGACGAATTTCAGACAGATTAGCCAACATAAAGACAACTTATTTCAGACAAATTCTAAACAAAAAATATACTTTATTTCAGACAAATTTCTAACGAATTTAGTCAAATATAACAAATTTTTTTCGAACAAATTTTAACAAATCAAATATTTCTTTTCAATTAAATTTCAGAAAAAATTAATTTACATGAATTTACGTATTTGAAACAAATTTCATACAAAACAAAAAATTATTTTCGCACAAATTTTCTACAAATTTAATATAATATTTCAAATAATTTTCATACAAAATAATTTGCTATTTAATAGATAAATATTTTAGAAAATAAATTGTATTCGATCTGCTTTCTATATTAAGACCATCATAATAATTTTTTTCATATTACATCTAATTCACCTAAAAATTCCTTAATCTAAATCAGCAAAAACATATACTTCAAACATCAATCACTCATGTTATCATCCTCATCATCACTAGAGCCTGTCCCAAGCTCATCATCCGCAAGAACAGACATGGTTGAAGGAAGTGGGAGATTTAACTTTTTATACAAAGCATGAAGTGTCTTTTCAGTAGAACCAATTCTTTTCTGTTGAGCTTTTAATTGACGTCCTTCATCCTTTAACTTATGCTCAGCATCATTCAACTTAACCTTTTGCTCTTCATTGATCATTTCTTGTTCTTTTGCCTTTTCTTTCCACATGTGAAGTTCTTGCTCAATATTTAGATTGTCTTTGGATGTCTCTGAGCAATTTCTGGAATCCAACTTTGAATAGAAATCTAAACCAAAAGAACCTAAACCAAAAGCAGCTTTCTTTTTCTCCTTTGTTACAACTTCATTCCAAATAGTGTAATCATCTGGTATATCTAGGCCTTCCTTAGATGCCTCAACATCTCCCTCATTATCCAAGGATAAAGCTACTTGAGAAAGTTTTGTCTTTCGCTTTTTAAATTCGCCCTACAAAACTAATTAATTTTAATCACAACTAAATATTCCATGAACAAATACTAACATATAGTGAAAATTGTTTTTGAAAACGACAAAAGAAGAAGAACAAACTAGCATCACATACAATGACTTTCTTAGAAGTGTAAGTACAAATTGCATGATTCTTTTTCTCTGTTATTATTAAGACATGAAGTGTGTTTGGGAGTTATGAGGAAAGGAGAGGTAAGGTTAAGGGTAAGATGAATTATACTAGGGATTAACATGGTACTTGTTTGGGAGTTTAAAATAGACTGATGTTGGGTTATGAAATCTCCACTTTGAGTGAACTCTAAAAGTAATTAGATGGAAATTGTTGGGGGAAGTATAAACCTTCTTCCCTCTCTTCTCTTAAATCTTACTTACAAGCATACACACCCTAAGAAATGTCTTGTCTGAAGCAGAAAGGCCACTGATTGAATTTTTAAAAAGAGAACTGAAAGATTAGCAAAAGATATGAGACTAGATTGAGTGAATTATAATTAACAAATTTTAAGAGCAAATCAATAAAATTATATTCACAAATAAATAGATTGAATGACTCATTGAAAATTGTATTTTTGAAGGACTTTGAACCTAGGTAAGAAAAACAAGCGCTTTGTTTTTGTTAGCTTGTATTAGTAAACATGAAAAAATTCTTAAGTTCTGAACTCCTCAAATTTTTGGAGAAAAACAAAATGTAATCACAACTAGTAAAGTAACCAACATGACTTTATTAAAATTGAAGTTAATCATTAAGCAGATAACTTATCAAAATCGGTTATCCTCATTCCATTCTTCCTAATAAAAATTAGAAATTGAGCACAAGCACCACTTTTTCATTGAGCTGCTGGTCCACTTAGATTGAAAAATTGTATTTGCTGCATTTGTGTCCTATTGGCTATTAATAAAAGACTTTATAAACCACTTGTAATTCAAAATTTCCATTCTAAAAAGCTAATTAGCACGAGAAAATATTGATCAAATTTTTTTCTTAGCAATGGTTAGTATTTCTTTCTTTCTTTCTTTCTATAATCATGTTGATTAATTCAAAATGTTAGGGACATAATACAAGCACAAATCAAAGAAGGATTTAGAACAGTGACACAGATTGAAACTATTAGCCATGTTTGTCAAAGACATGTGAATTTCAAGTTAAAAGTTCTTATGAAAAATTTGTAGCAGCATCAAAACTTGTTCAGCAGATTGGCCAATAAAAGCCTTAATAATAAATACATAACATTTCTTAAACCTCAACTAAATCTAGTAATCTACTATTAAATATTAATAGAAAAACAAATTTCATCATATTAATAAGTTTAAGACTCACTATTAGTCAAAAAGGAGAATAATAATATTTTGCTGGGAATAAATTTGTTACTTATAATTCACTCATCTAAATTGAGATTTGCTCTTTACTAGTGAAACCTCATGGGTCTTATGTTATTGAGATTCGGTGTTGAGTGATGACACCGGAAAATACGAGGGGTTTTAAGCCATTATTCTTAGATTTCTACTACAGCAAATTTCAGGAAATTTATTAGTATTCAAACCATTTAATCTTTAAGTAGCTACAACATATAAATCGAATACAAAGCATCACATAGGTATTCAATCAAACATGTGGTATGCAATTCAGAAATTTAGCATAATTAAGCAATTTTCAGCAGCATTCAACTTATAAAAGCCATAATCCAATATTTACAAGTTAACAAAGATCTAATAAACTAATCCTAACCTATCTTAACCACTTAAATTCACTAACAACATGAAAATTCTATCTAACTAACTAATTAAAGAAAATAGACTGGAAAGCAGAGCAAAGAGAGAACCTGAGGTGATGACTAGGGTTCTTGAAGCAAAGACAAGGAAAAAGAACAAAGCTGAGTAACAAATACTGTTCACAAAAATTAGAACCTTGCAGAGGACGCACAAAGAGAAGAGGAGGCACGAACAATCTAGCAAAGGGGTAGTGTCTGAGGCTGGCAGGGGCGCGGGTTCTAAGACCGGCGGAGGCGAACACATGCAGGAGGTAGGCGGAGCGATTGTTCAGAAGTGAAGGCTGGTACCTGGGATTGCGATTGACGATGATGGAGGTGGTCTGAGGTGCGAGATTGGAGGCTGGAGTGGTGGATGTCTGAGACCAGAGACAGGAGGCAGAGCAAGAGCGGCCAAGCACGAGTAGCAACGCATAGACAGAGGCAGAGCACGCAGAAGGAGCGCGAAGCACAAGCGGCAACCACAGACTGGAGGCAGAGCACGCAGAAGGAGGGAGAAAGAGATGAAGAACTGACCACGAAACGGTGAAATCAAAAGACAGTTTTGATAAAAGGTTTGGTTTTTGACAAGTTAATCTAGGTATGTTGCTGTGATACGAGGGAGAAGGCACTCAAAAACTAAAATTTTCTGAACCTAAAAGGCGATTTTGATAAAGTTTTGATTTTTGGCGCAAAGTAAATAATGAGTGGCACTGAAATAACTGTGTATAGCAAATTTTTTAAAATTAAAATTATATCTAATTTTTAATATCAAATTACACCAAAAGTACCCATTTCGTTGGCGCCAAGCACACAATGGCTTTCCCCACCAGAAGTTTCAATTCGTGTGCGCCCCTCCTGAGATGACGACTAAATCCATTTTGCGGGTGCTTTGCCAACAATGCCCTGCGCGTTTTCGTAAAGCTTTCTCTGCATGCGTATTATGGGAATTAATATATTGTATCTACTTATTTATTTAAAAAAAGCCTGCATAAATAAGTTCTAACGTACCTGTTAATCCAATTTTTAAAAATATGTATAATAATAAATAAGATGTTAATTGGTATGATGATTATTTCATATTTTGATTAAGAGGTTTTGGAATTGAAAGGTGCAAACGAAAATTGTACCTTTTTATAAGTTATATATAATTAAGGTTATTTTAGAAAAAAGAAACTTTATTTTGGAATAGTAAAAATATTTGGGACAAATCATAGACTAATTTAAAATATAAATAGTATTTTGATACTAAATTTTAAAAGTTTTCAATAAATATTTGAAATCTGTTTGAAAATTGATGAATTTTCAAACTGATTTTACAAATGATGCTATTTTCGTCCCAAATTTGTGAGAAAAAATTTTGTCCACTTTGAAGGGTTAGTTATAGTAAAAGCACTTAAGACTAATTATAGACAAATTTGGGATAGAATTAATATTTTTCAAAATGCGTCCCAAATCCGTCTGAAGTTATTGAGCATATTCAGATGGAATACGGACGAATTATAGTTTTTGTCCCAAATGTGTTACTAATCTGTATGAAAATTTTGGTGCCATCTAAAAAAAATTTGGCGCCAAAATTTGGGACAAAATTTAGACAAATTTAGGACAGAATATATTATTCCAATATCTCCACTATAAATTGTTCAACATTTGTCTCAAATTTGTCCGAAATGAAAAAGTCATTCAGACGGAATAAATTTCGTTTGAAATTTTCGTCCGAAAAAACCCTATTTCTAGTTGTTCGATAGGTCGGGTACCGGACTGATCGGGTTAATATCCTGATCAACAAAAGGGGAGGTCGTCTGGTCGTACGTCTCCAGGTTGGAGTAGGCGAGGTCCCGAGCTCTTCAGATGTGAAAGGGGGGTGTCACCTGCAAAGACACTCCGACGCGCAAGTCAATGAAGTGTGCAGGCGAAAAAGGGGGTAGAGTCATGTAACGTACTTTGGGGGAAGGGTAAAAACCTTCCCCTTATATACTGTATCAGAGGTGGGCTCTGCAAGGACAGGCCCACTTTCTCTGAGGCGTTCTCCTCACAGCTGTAGGTGAGCTGTCGGGGACACGCGTTCGGGTCAGCTGTGGATCGCCTTACCCTCGACCGTTAGGGTCGAGTGGCGCTTGGGTCGGGCCAACCCGTAGAGGGTTTGGGCCAGGCCGCAACAGTGCCCCCCACGCGCCAGTAATAGTCGTGAGAGCTATCAGTGGCGTGTTATTTCCTGTTCCATGCGTCGTCGTCAGGTCGGCCACCCGTGGGAAAGACGTGCCCCCTACGCGCGTGTCTCTTGGTTGTTGGGGCAATCGTTCATCGCTTCGTTCATCGTGCTGAGCATTAAATGCTCATAATGGGTTGCAAAACCCTGTACGCAAAGACTATTTTGCCCCCAAGTCTTTCGCGCCTCCTGAGTGGCAATTTTAAACAGTTTGTTTCAATTTTTCCTTTTTCCACTCTCGCTCCTGCCATCTCATTCTTCCTCACCCAGAAAATCCCAGAGCATCCCAGAGCTTCATCCTAGCATCTCCGTGCATTTTTCCTTCTTCCCTCTCCATTTTCACAACCGTTTCAGGTAACCTTTGGTCCTCTCTCTTTTCTGCTTCGTTGTTGTACGCTTATTGTTTGTATTTGCTTTGCGTTCTTGCTGTCTTGTTTGATTTTTGTTGCTAGATGACTTTTTAGTGCTAAGTAGATGTGTTAGGGGAGGGGTACCATTCCATGGTAGGTTTTTAGATGGCTTGCGTGATAGGTATAGCTTTAGCCATGCTTGATCTTAACTGTTGAATAGGATGGACATAGTTTCTGGGTTTTTCCCGGACTCCCGACCTCATAGACTAATGGAGTGGTACCCCACTGTAGGTATGCCTCGCGTCGTCTCCCGGGCTTCTGTTTCCGCCGCGAACTATGACCCCTATGCTTGGGTGACCTCAGATGTGAAGGACTCGCCGAATCAGATGGATCTGGAGGAGTTGATGGAGTTTCGGCAAGCCAGGTATCTGTGCGGGGGGACAGACGAGGAGGCCAATTACGAGACCTTCATTCCTGCCCCTAATGAGCGGTTGTATGAGATTAATTTTCGCTCTCCCCGGGTTGCCGACTGGATTTGGTTTTACAAAGTCATGTTTACCCAGGTTGGCGTTCGCATACCGTTTTCCGATTTTCAGATGTCGCTTCTTAATCGAATATCCGTGTCGCCGTCGCAGCTCCATCCGAACAGTTGGGCTTCTATCCGCTGTTTCGAGATGGTTTGTGAATATCTCGAGCTGCCGGTGTCGGTGGATGCCTTCCTCTTCTTCTTCAACCTTACCAACCCCTCCAGACAAGGGAAGGCAAGGAAATGGTTCTTGTCCTTCCGGTCTGCCCAAGGTAGGAGGGTATTCGGCCTGTTCGAGGACTCCTATCATGGGTTCAAAGACAAATTCTTCAAAGTTCGCCCCGTTAAAGGTCGCCATCCCTTTTGGTTGTCGTTAGAGGGGGAACGCCTCATCCCGACGTATTGGAGCTTCGGAGCGGGGTCTAATTCTTTCATTAAGGTGACCTACAAGGGAATGTCCCCTGTAAATAAGAGGATTGCCGATGTGTTATTTGCTCTTTTTGGAAAGAACCCCGTGAAACCCCACCTCCTTATGGGTGAACGGGAGTCCGCCAGGAGTTATATTTGTGAGCTTTTTTGTCTTGTACTTTTGCATTGTTTGTTATTTAGTTTGCTCTTCCCGACTTCACGGCTAACGTATTTGTTTCTCTTGTAATGGAGATGTCTGCTTCGGTAACCGGGCTCGAAAATTTAGTCAAGACCTTCTTGGAGGATAGTGATGAGGAGAAGGCTGACGAGAAGGATACCGGGAAGCCGGAAGGCCCTTCCAGGGAGAAGGAGAATCAAGCTGTACCTTCCCCCCGGGACGTTGAGATGTCTAACAAGAATTCTGCCGGGAAGCAGGCTTCTCCCGTTCCCGATGAGACGGCCGGTATTGGGCAGTTGTCCTCTACTCATCGGGAGTATGACGATTTTAAGCTTGTCCCTACTCCCAAGAGACAAAGGGCATCCTCCAGCCCGGAAGGAGCTCTCACCGTGATGGAGAGGAACTTCGATGCTGGGGCCTTTATTGATAGTCAGCTGATTCCCGGTACGGAGGATCACTTCCTTAGTACCAAGCTCGCGGGGCAGGCAAGGTGGATGTACCGCACCCTTCTCCGCGGAGCGGTGATAGCCCGGAAGGCTGAGTTTGAGTTGTCGGGCATGCAGGCGTTGTGAAGGAAGCTCGATACTGCTGCCCAGGCCAATAACGAATTCAAGGTCCAGGTTGAAAAGCTTCAGGAACAACTGGCCATGGCGGAGAGGGGGCGCAAGGATGCCGAGGAGAAGGCTGCGTCCTTTGAGGAAAAAATGAATGCCTCCGACGCCACCGTCTCCCGTCTAACCGAGCGGGAGATGACTCTAGAGAGCTAGCTTAACGCCGCGCAAGGTCGGGTGGTCGCTGTGGAGAAGGAGCGTGACGCGGCCGTCTCGTCGGCTGAGGCTGCGCGAGCCGAGGCGGAAGAGTTGAAAAGGAAATATAAGGCGGTCATGGAGCAGAGAAAGAACGCGATCTTTATGACCGAAGAGGCTCTCAAGGCCCAGGTGAAGATCGTGGTCCCAGAATTCGATACGTCGGCTATTGGAGTCTTCAAAACAATCCAGGATGGCAAAATTGTCGACATGCCTCGGAAGTGAACTCTTGTAACTTGCGCTTTTTATGTTTCCTTGTAGAATACTTGTTGAAACGTTAACTTTTGTACTTTAGTGGTCGCCTGGTCAGCTTTATGATTATCGCCTTTATCTTGTTTGGTAGCATTTTATTTCGTTACCATTTTTTCGGCGTGGACTTATCGCTTGTGTCCGTTTTGCCGTTTGTGTTGGTAACTTGGTTGAAACCGTCTTGGTCTTATTATCGCGGCCGTTTGTTATGGCTATGATTCGGTTGGCTCCCGGGGTGATCAGTCCCGGGTTGCTGTTGAAGAACGCGATGGTGTGGGATACATATTGGAGAATAATAGATAGGAGAATTTAGACAAGTAAAAAGTAGTCATTAGCTAGACAGTTCTATGAACACGGTAGGCATTTAATGAAAGTAAATCATTGAAAATTAACATTTGGTAAAATTAAACACCTATTTATCTCGCTGGGCCGTTTTGGCTAGTGTGCCCAAGCTACGAGTAGAATCTTCTTAGGTTACCTGCATTCCATGTTCTCGGGATTTCTTTGCCGTCGAGTCTTTCCAGCTTGTAGGTGCCTTTGCCAAGCACTTCTTTGACTCTGTAGGGGCCTTCTCAGTTTGCTGCCAGCTTTCCTTCTCCCGGGGACGGTGGTCCGATGTCGTTTTGTCGCAGGACGAGGTCTATTTCCTCAAATTCCCTTCTGAGGACATTGGTGTTGTATCGTAGGGCTATCCTCTGTTTCAGCGCTACCTCTGACAAGTGGGCCATCTCTCTGATCTCGTCTACCAGGTCTTTGTCCACTGCTTCTTCTACTCCTGCAAGGAGTAGCCGCGGACTTGGCTCTCTGATCTCCACGGGTATCATTGCTTCGACCCCGTATGTTAAGCGGAAGGGGGTTTCCCCAGTGGAGCTTTGCTCGGTTGTTCGATAGGACCAGAGAACCGAGGCAAGCTCGTCGGCCCACGCGCTTTTTTTGCTATCTAAACGCTTTTTAAGACCCAGTAAGATGATCTTATTTGCAGATTCTACTTGCCCGTTTGTTTGGGGGTGTTCAACTGAGGAGAACTTCTGTTTTATCCCCAAGCCGGTGAGAAACTCTGCAAACTTCTTGTCAGTGAATTGCGTCCCGTTATCCGAGATGACGATCTCCGGGATGCCGAAATGGGTTATCACCTGCCTCCACATGTACTTCCTACAATTGGATGAGGATATGCTGGCGAGCGATTCAGCCTCTATCCATTTGGTGTAGTAGTCGATGGCTACTATGAGATATTTGACCTGCCCCAGGCCAACTGGGAAGGGTCCCAAGAGGTCAACTCCCCACTGTGCGAAAGGTCGAGTGGGCGTTAGTAAACTCAGCTCGGAGGCTGGCAGTCTGTGGAAGTTGGCGTTTTGTTGACACTTTGCACATTTCCTTACAAACTCCTTGGAGTCATTCATCATTGTCGGCCAGTAGTATCCAGCTCGGATGAGTTTCCTTGCTAGGGCCTTACCCCCGATATAGTGGCCGCAGCACCCCTCATGGACTTCTCTGAGAACGTAGTCTGTCTGGTCGGGGTGTAGACACTTCAGCAAAGGTTGGCTGAGTCCCTTTTTGAATAGCTGATCCTGTATGATCGTATATTTGGCGGCCTCCCTTCTTACCGCTTTGGCTTCCTTTTCGTCCTGGGGGGGTTTGCCGTTTCGCAAGAAGTCAGCGATGGAGTCCATCCAAGAAGGGGCTAATTTGGTCAGGTGGAGGGCAACTGCTGGCTCTTTCGTGATGCCTTGGATGAGGGAGCGATTGCCGGTTCCGGGTTTTGTGCTCGCCAGCTTGGATAGGAGGTCTGCCCGTGTGTTCCTCTCCCTTGGAACGTGTTGGACCGTGACCTCTTCAAATTGTTTGATTGTTTGCTCAACTCTTTGACCCTCTCTAAGTATTTCTGTAGTAATGAGTCTCTGGCTTGGTAGCTTCCATTCACTTGCGAAGTACGACTTGCGAGTCACTGCATACTTCCAATCTCTTGGCCCTGACTTCCTGAGCTAGAACCAAACCCCCTAGGAGGGCTTCGTATTCTGCTTGGTTGTTCGATACGGGAATCTCAAACTTAACTGATTGTTCATAGATGACTCCGGCCGGACTTTCTAAAATGATCCCGGCGCCCCCCAGACGTCTGGTTGGAGGCTCCGTCTACATGGAGCTTCCACCGTGTGTCCGTGTCCTCGGTTGGATTCCCAGTTACTTCCACCAGGAAGTCTGCCATTGCTTGCGCCTTAATCGCGTGTCGGGGCTTGTAGCCTAGGTCGTATTGGGATAGTTCGATGGCCCAGGTCATCATTCTTCCCGCTAGATCGGGCTTTTGGAGCACCTGACAAATCCCCTGGTCCATTCTCACGCCACCTGGTGACTCTGGAAGTATTGTCGCAATCGGCGGGAGGAGACCAGAAGTGCCAGTGCCAGCTTCTCCAACTTGCTGTATCTGAGTTCTGCCCCTTGCAGTGCTCTACTCACAAAGTAGATCGGTTGCTGGGCCTTCCCTTATTCCCGTACCAACACCCCTGCGAGCGCCCTCTCTGTGATGGCTAGGTATAGATAGAGTGGCTCTCCGGCTTTCGGCTTCCCGAGCACTGGGGGTGCTGCTAGAATCTCTTTGAAGTGGTTGAAGGCTTCTTCGCACGCGGAGGTCCACTCAAATGCTACTCCCTTCTTCATCAAAGCGAAAAAGGGTAGGGCCTTTGCTGCCGACCACCGAGGAATCGGGACAACGCTGTGAGCCTTCCCGTCAGTCACTGAACGTCTTTGATGCAGCCCGGACTCCTCATCTGGAGTATTGCTTGGCACTTTTCAGGGTTGGCCTCCACTCCCCTCTGGGTTATCATGAATCCCAGGAACTTTTCGGCCTCCATGGCAAAGGCGCACTTAAGCGGGTTGAGCCTCATGCCATGTTGTCGGAGGGACGCGAACACGTTCTCCAGGTCGCTTATGAGATCATCAGGGTGGGTGGTTTTTGCGAGGATATCATCCACGTAAACTTCCACCGTCTTACCGATGAGGTTGCTGAATATTTTGTTCATCAGTCTCTGGTACGTTGCCCCCGTGTTCTTTAGGCCAAACGGCATCACTCTGTAGCAGTAGGTCCCCCTGGCGTTATGAACGCCGTTTTATCCTCGTCTGGCCGGTGCATTGGTATCTGATTGTAGCCGGAGTAGGCATCCATGAAACTTAGATACCGGTATCCCGCAGCCGCGTCGACGAGTGCGTCGATATTGGGAAGGGGGTAGCAGTCCTTAGGGCATGCTTTATTGAGATCGGAGTAGTCCACACACATTCTCCATTTCCCATTGTGCTTTTTTACCAGGACCACGTTTGATAGCCAGGTCGAATAGTCCAGCTCCCGGATGAATCCCACTTCGAGGAGGCCGGCCGTCTGTCTGGCCACTTCCTCTGCTCTTTCCTGAGACATTTTTCTCCTTCTTTGGGCCACTGGTTTGGCTTCCGGTCTGACGGCTAGGTGGTGCGACATGAGACTGGAGTTTATGCCCGGCATGTCGGCGGGTGTCCAGGCAAACAAATTGCCATTAGCTCTGATGATTTCCATCAAAGGTTCTTCTTTTAACTCATGGGGGAGGTTCCTATTCACGAACGTGAATTTTTCCTCAGAGTTCCCGACCCTAAACTTCTCCAGGTCCCCTTCGGGTTCGGGTCTCGGTTTGTCGTCGACTCTGGCGTCCAGGTCGGCGAGAAATATTCCCGATGCTTCTTTAGACTTTTTCCTTAACGAGAGACTGGCGTTGTCGCAAGCGACTGCCGTTTCCAGGTCTCCTCTCACAGATCCTACTGACCCTTCTTCAGTTATGAACTTCATTACTAACATCCTCGTGTTGATGACTCCTCCTAGGTCGTTGATTGTCTTTCTCCCCAGGATGATGTTGTAGGCCGTGGAGTCCCGTAGGATCACAAATTCGGCCATTACCGTTCTCCTCCATTGTCCTTGTTCCAGTGAGATCGGCAGGGTGATTATGCCATCTGGCTTGATGAAATGGTCGCCAAGCCCTACGACACCGTGCTGGTGCGTCTGTAGGTCGGCGTCCCTTAGGCCCAATGCATTGAACACATTGTGGAACATGATGTTCGAATCCGCCCCCGTATCTACAAGGATTCGCTTGACGAGACCGGTTCCTACTCTGGCCGTTATGACCATGGGAGGACTCTCTCCGATCTCGTCGAACCACTGATCTTCCGAGCCAAACGAAATTGGTGGGAGCTTCCTAGTGCTTCGCGTAGAGGGTGTGGAGACCGCCAGGACTTTGGCGTCTTTCTTGTGTGCCGACTTTGACCTAGGTGCTACATTCCTAGCTGTTACCACATTCACTATGGTAAGGCCCTGGTCGTCGTCCTCCGGTTCTTGGCGTCGCTTCGGTGCCCGAGTCCTATCCTCACCGTCGTGGTCGCGATTCCGTCGCCTCGGCTCCCTTATGAGGTGGGAAAATGCGGCTAGCTTTCCATCCCTGATGGCCTGCTCCAGTACGTCCTTTAGATCGAAACAGTCTTGGGTTTTATGCCCATAGCCCTTGTGATAGTCACAGTAGAGGCTTCGGTTTCCCCCTGTTCGTTCCTTCAGTGGTCGGGGCTTCGACAAGATCCCCTTTTCGGCAATTTGTTGATAAACTTCCATGATCGGCGCGGTGAGGGGGGTGTAGTTGGTGAACTTCCCGACACGAGGAAAAGGTCTGGGAGCCTTGCTCGGGCCGCCGTCTCTGGCGTGTTCCTTTTGTCCTTCTCCGCTTCCGCGGTGCCGGTCTTGGTTGTGAGAGGGCTGCCGTTTGTTGGCAGCCACGACTCGGCTCACTTCTTCGTCGTTGATGTACTCCTTGGCCACACATTGGATTTCCTGCATACTCCACAGTCCACACTGGTTTCGTGGTAAGGTGCTTTCTGAAGTCCTCGTTCAAGAGTCCGTTCGTCAGGCACAAACTCGCGACTGAGTCCGTCAGCCCGTCGATTTCCAGGCACTCATCGTTGAATCTGTCTAAGTATTTCCTAGTCGACTCGTCGGGTCGCTGGGTCACCCCGAGCAGGTTGATTGGGTGCTTCGCCTTTGCAATCCTGGTCGTGAATTGGGCTAAGAAGGCGTGGCTGATGTCTGTGAAGCCGATCACCGAGCCCTGCGGGAGGTTATTGAACCACCGTATTGCAGGCCCCGCCAGGGTGACCGGGAAGGCGCGGCACCTTACCTCGTCTCCCACTCCCTCAAGGTTCATTCTGGCCTCAAAGGCCGTGAGGTGTTCCAGCGGGTCTTGCGTTCCGTCGTACCTCATGTCCGTTGGCTTGTCAAAGTGTTTTGGCAGCTGGACCTCGAGTATGGAACGATGAAATGGGGTCGCCCCCATTATCACGGGTCCCCGTGTTCTCCTCGTTCTTCCTTCGTCGTCCTCCTGGCGAGCGTCTTCGGTTCCCCGACCTGTAGTGTGCCGCCCTTCTTGTCTGGCATAGATGACAGGGTCATGGCGTCTTCTAGCGCGTCCTCTTTCCCCAGCGCTCTCTGATTCGGCCTGGGGGCTGGGAGTGCGTCTGGAGTGGCTCCTAGAGTGAGAACGGGAGTGGCTTTGCTCTGGGTTGTGCTGGTCGTGTTCCCTGTCTGCCAGCCGGCGTTCTAGGTCTTGCATCCTGTGGCGCAGTTCTTGCATTATTCTGGCGTGGTTGTCGCCAGTTCCCCCGAAGGGGCGTCCTTCGCGAGATTGTGTTAGGTGTCTTGGAGGAGATCTTGTGCGCTGCTGGGAAGTAGTCGCGGTAGCGTCCCCTCCGGGCTCGGCCTCGCGGCCTGTTCCACTTTGGACCAGTACGAAGTCCATGGACCGTCCCCACAGACGGCGCCAATGTTCGATAGGTCGGGTACCGGATTGATCGGGTTAATATTCTGATCAACAAAAGGGGAGGTCATCTGGTCGTATGTCTCCGGGTTGGAGTAGGCAAGGTCCCAAGCTCTTCAGATGTGAAAGGGGGGGTGTCACCTGCAAAGACACTCCGACGCGCAAGTCAATGAAGTGTGCAGGCGAAAAAGGGGGTAGAGTCATGTAACGTACCTTGGGGGAAGGGTAAAAACCTTCCCCTTATATACTGTGTCAGAGGTGGTCCCTGCAAGGACAGTCCCACTTTCTCTGAGGCGTTCTCCTCACAGCTGTAGGTGAGCTGTCGGGGACACGCGTCCGGGTCGGCTGTGGAGCGCCTTACCCTCGACCGTTAGGGTCGGGTGGCGCTTGGGTCGGGCCAACCCGTAGAGGGTTTGGGCCAGGCCGCAACACTAGTAGTATATAATTATCGTTAACAAATATTAGGGTTATTATTGTCAGTGTTTTACAAATTTGGGGGCATAATTGGTAATTTACTCGTAAGTATACATGAATATTGTCATTTGTCATGTATATTTTACTCTCTTTTTTTTTATCTTCAAATATTTAAATTGCATTTTTACCTAAATGTGTGTAGGTGAGTTAAAACTCATTTTGACTTCTGAAATTTTAACTCAACCTCAATTATTGAATTACTCACATTTGTCTCGAAGTGATCTCTGTTAACAGAATGGCATATTAAGTTGACAAAGTATATTTCTACGTGGGTTTTAAATTGTTATAGAAGATACATGATGTGGCCAAATTTCAGATAATCCAAATGAACCTCCGAAAAAGAGAGTTAAAATCCTAAATTACAGTATCATTTTCGACCTTGTTAAAAAGATGATGGATTCACGCAGCCAAGTTTCAGGAACCTCTGCGAGCGTATTCCCTGTAAAAAAAACTGATGAACTTGATAAAATTACAACAACTCGCTGTACAAAAAAAATAACATATAAGAATTATTTGTGCAGAGAACTAACCAAGAAAGAAATAGAAACTGATTTTTCTTATGTAAACATAGAAGGAAGAAAGTGTAAGACACAAGTTTATGAGAGACAAGAGTATTTTTTGCTATATAAACAGAGACATTTATACTGCAATGATGCAGCTGTTCAACTAATACATAACTAACACATTAATAGAAATTTTAACTTTGACGGGTCATAATTTGACTTCCAAACTCCTAAATCTTGTGAAACTTGTTTTGAACAAAAATTGGATCCGTCGAGTTTGCAACGTTCAAAAAACAATTTTTAACGAAAGCGTTATGCGCATTTGAAGTTTGGGTTTAAAAATAGAATTTTGCAGAAAACCATAAATTCTGGTATGTGAGCCCACGCACACTATCGTATGCACGCACAGGCCAGAGTATGTGGTCAAACTCGTAAATACGCATGAGGGTGTGTGTACGCACTCTCTGGAAGTTTTGCAAGTTGTGTGTACGCACACTAATGTGCGTACTAGGTGCGTACGCACACGCTGAGAAAGTTGTCTGGTGCGTGTGTATGCACAGTATGATGCGTATGCACGATACCCTCTTTTGCACTAAAACTCTATTTTTAATTGTTTGACTTTTCCAACAAGTTTGTAAACCTTCGTAACCACTGTTTTATTGAAAAATCACAATTTTTGAATTATTGACTATTCCTCTGGCTTTCCAAACCCCTATAACACCTGTTTAAGGAACGATAGCTAGTGTTTAGACTTTGGGACAAGTGAGAGTGTACTAGTAAAATAAAAAAGGTAGTTTTGTTTTGTATTTAGAGACGGTGACTTAGGATTATAGAGTACTGTGGGTAGATTAACTAGAGTGATTCTGTGGAGTGTACTGAGTAAATTAAAGAAAACATGTTGGAGTATAGTGGAGATAAGTTTGAAGAACTATATTCTATTATAAATACAATGTTGGGTGCGATTTCATTATAAATGTGATTATTTTATCTCTAGAACTATTTTTCGAAAGTGTAACCCCAGAGAGATGGCGGAAGGTGAGGATCCCCTTCCTTGTTCCTCCTGCTATTGTAAAATTGCTTCTAGCGAGATGGTGGGAGGTTAGGATCCCCTCATTTGTTCCTCCTGGACATATGAGAACGTACCTCCTAGGTACACGCAAGGGTGTGGTTCACCCCACTTGCTCCAACTTGGTTAGTTAAGGCTCTCCGAGTAGATGCAAGAGTGTGGTTCGCCCCACTTGCTCCAGGTTGAGATGGTTTGAGCTTCTTGAGCAAATGCAAGGGTATGGTTTGTCCCACTTGCTCCAAGTTAAGATGATTTTAAGCTTCTTGGATAGATACAGTGGTTGCCCCATTTGCTCCAAGTTAGTATTTATGATTGATCTTAGTCTCTCTAAACAAACACGGTGACTCACCCCACTAGTTTCAGGTTGAGATTTGAGATTCCCTTTGACCCAGATGTGCGATGGATGATTGAATATTTATATACATGCATATGCTTTGAGCTTCACGCCGCTAGGACTGTCCAAGGTTTGCTACTGGACATGTCGGATTTGGCTAGATAACCGGCAGATGATATCATCGGCCATAGGACAGACATGCATCATGTGCATTTGTATGATTTGTTTGAGTATGCATACTTTGTTTTGCCTAATTGTTTATATATGTCTATATGTTACATGACTTAAATGTTGTTTTTGTTTCTTTAATTGTGTATTCTTTGTATGTGTTTGACCTTGAGAGATCCCTCAAATAGTGGAGGTGTGATGAGGGTTGTTCCACATGATGATTTGGAGGCTTGAAGGAGACAGAAGGTGAAGCCTTAGATTAGAATTAGAATTCTCTTAGATAGATTACCGATATTTCTGGATTAGAATAATTTTTAAGATTAATCTGAGTGTCGGAGTTCTAAGAATGTCTCTTACTTTTTCGGGACCTTATATATTATCTATGTGGGCACCTTTACCATGCTGAGAACCTCTGATTCTCATTCTATACATATTCTACTATTTTTCAGATGTAGGTCAAGAGCACCTCACTGAGCATTCTGTAGACCTTCTGGAAGCGAAGAACTATACTCTTAGTGCTTAGTATTTTGTTTCTAGTTGTATATATGTATATTTAGTCTCCGCCCTGTATAATTGTGTAAGTCCCTCCTAGAGATTGACAATGGAAAAACAAGTATTTATATTGTAGTTTGGGTTATACTTTTGGTGTGTGTGTGTGTGTGTTTATACTTTGGCCAGCCTTAGCTTCGCAAGTCGAGTCTGGAATTTGATATTTGTATATTTTGGAAGTCTGATATTTATATATAGTTTATCCTTCTTTTCGGTCCTGTTTATCTGTTTTATGTTTACCCGGACGAGTGTGATGCGATTTTCTATTACACTTTTGTTTAGTTTCTTCTTCAAGGCTCCTAGTCATAATTTTATTCAACTATATTTATATACGTCTTTTTCTTTAGAGGTCGTAATACCTCTCTACCTCTGTTATACAACTTAAACATAAAGCTCTGTGTGGTACACTACAAAAAAAAAGAGTTTAAAATGGAATTTATATTATGACAGCTTTAAAGAACTGCCATAATATTCAGATATTATGGCATTTTATGATGTTGTCATAATTAATTTTTCTAAAATGGTATTTTTTGGTGATTTTGGCGGTTTTCAACCGCCATTATCAAAGCTAGTATTTAAAAAAAAAAGGCCAAAAGCCCAAAACCAAGAAAAACCCTAACACTTATCTTATCTGGTGTGGTGAAAGTGAAACTCGAAAAAGTGAAGCTGCTCCAGCCATCTTCTCAACGGCACTCTCCAGCGACTGCTCCAACGACTGCTTCGATGACGATCTTCTTAGCGGCATTCTCCGACGATCTTCTCAGCAACATTCTCCAAAACGAAGGTATGACTTCTTGTGTTCTTCGATGATCTCCTCCGATGACATCTCCTCCAGCGGCGATCTCTTTCTGCATTCGCCTCCTGTGACGATCTTCTCCGCGACATCTCCTCCAGCGACGATCTTCTCCGGCAACACCTCCTCCAGCGGCAATCTCCTTCGGCAACATCTCTTCCAGTCGCGATCTTTTCCGGCGATGCCTCCTCCAGCTTCCTCCTTGCCATCTTCTATGTCTTCTCCACTAAAATCCTCAGTGCCTCCCTTTCGTCCTAGATCGGCAGGTCAATTTTCTATCTTTTTATATTCTAGGGTTCAAAAGTGCGATTCTCTGCTTTTTGATACTATGATGAGTCTCTTCTTTAATACGAATATAGTTAAATTGAACAAGAAGTACATTATTTAGATTTTCTTTATTTAAGAAAAATAAATGTATTCTCGTTGCGTGTGAATGAATACTTATGTTGTGTTTGATAAATGTGATGTAAATTTTGATAATGACAGTGTTTGATGATGGAAACCAAGCGCAGAAGAATAGCTTCATATATGTGAGTGCTATTTCTTCTTTTTCCAGCTTCAGTTTGTAAATTATAGCTTAAATCTTTCAAATTACTGCATGATTAGTTATACTCTGCTTTTGCTTTTGCTCGATAGGTAGGAATTTTGTTTTTCTTTTATTTCAAAATTAATTCAGTATCATTTTAAAAATTGATTACGTATTTTAAACAATAATTCAAAAGATAAGGTAAAATCACATGAGTATTGAGTGTTTGATCCTAATATATCGAATTTGACTTGCTTTTCTATGGTTGATTCTGATTTTGGGTGATTTTTTTCTTTTTGGTTATTATTATTATTATTATTATTATTATTATTATTATTATTATTATTATTATTATTATTATTATTAGAAGCTTGATTGCCACACTGTTAATCTGCTCCCATTGAAGCTGCAGTTTTAAATTTTTGTAGATATTGTTAAAATTAGACATTAAATTTCATGTTTTAAAAGTTTGATAAATAGGAGTAGTTTTGTTGGAGATAAAAATGAGAGGGATAGTTACTATACTGAATGTATTTATGGACTTGAGAAAAGATTTAATACAATTAATAGATACCAAAAGATAGTTATTGAACCCAATTCTCTTTCTTATATGTAATATCTTTAGAGAACTTAATTCCAAATATTGTAATTATAAGTTATTGTATGTAACACCAGAAAAGATTGCCAAGTGAGTGCCATTATGCTCTCCCACCCTCTTAAATTTATTTATTTTTTCTTGATAAGCAAATATTGCTTTTTAATTGAAAGTATGAATCCTTACTCATTTTGAATGTTGCAGGTATTCTGTCCTTCCCAAGACCAAAAAGTGTTTGGAAGATGTTGACAAATTCATTAGGGAAAACCATTTTGATGAGTGTGGCATTATATATTACCTTTCTCGAATGGACTGTGAAAAGGTTGCTGAAAAGTTGCAGGTTGGTCATCTGACTGCACCTGTATTGTTGCTTCTCTTCCATTTTTCTTCTGTCATGCTTATTGTTTGTTTATTATTCTTTCTGGATGATGATGGTATGGCTACATGATAAACCATAATTGGACTCTTGTTTTATATTTTCTATAAACAAAGTAAAACTAGAAGTCAACATCTAGTTGAATTGTTTGCAAATACACTATCTAGTTATGTTCATTGTCCAGGAGTTTGGACATAAGTCTGCATTTTATCATGGTAACATGGATCCTGCTCAACGTGCCTTTGTTCAAAAGCAGTGGAGTAAAGATGAGATCAATATAATTTGTGCTACTGTGGCATTTGGAATGGGTAAATGTATGCTTTTCAGATACTATTTATTGCATTGATTTGCTTGAGTAGAATCATAATTTAAATTTAAAATTCCAGGTATTAACAAGCCTGATGTTCGCTTCTTAATCCATCATTCCCTTCCAAAATCTATTGAAGGTTATCATCAGGTATAGCAGATAGCGCAGACAACTAAAATATTATTTTGGCATAGTTTCTGAACTTCTGTTTCTGTTTACTAACATGTTCAATTAAAATATTATTTTGGCATAGTTTCTGAACATTTGTTTCTGTTTGCTAACATGTCTTCTTACTTTTCATTATCTTTCAAGGAATGTGGACGAGCTGGTAGAGATGGTCTACGTTCTTCCTGTATATTATATTACAGCTACAGTGATTATGTTAGTATCAGATAATTGAATAGTAAATTGTATGGAATTGGAAGATCATTCAAAATTTATATTAGTGGCAAGTTATTTGAAATAAGTAATAATTGATATCCAGATCTCCCCATTTTGTTGGTGTTTTCACTGCTGATATCTAGCTGTATATAATTTTTTATAGATTCAAGTTAAGCATATGATAAGTCAAGGAGCAATAGAGCAAAGTTCAATGACATATGGATACAGTCACTCAAATATGACAAATTCAGGATGGATATTGGAAACAAACACTGAAAACCTTTTGCGAATGGTAATTCTTTCTTAAATGGGATAACAAAGGGCTGGTTGAAGTTTCTATATTGGCTGTTGCTATATTGTCACCCTTTTTATTGTTGATTTTACAATATGTTTTCCTTCAACTGTCTCAGGTCAGTTATTGTGAAAATGACGTTGATTGTAGGCGTCTTCTGCAGCTTGCTCATTTTGGGGAGAAGTTTGATTCTTCAACATGTCAGAAAACATGTGATAATTGTTTGAAGAACACAAGTTTTATTGAGAAAGATGTCACTGAGATTGCAAAGCAATTGGTTTGAAAGCATCTTCTTTCTATAAAATTTACTGTTTTCATCCTTCCAGTTTAAGGAATTATGTTAGTTTCAAACTTCCAATATTTGAGATAGAGACTTTAGTTCACTATTTCTCAGTTCGTTTGATTGCCTCTTTTTAGGTTGAACTGGTTAAGCTAACTGGGTAGAAGGTCTCATCATCACATATATTAGAAGTCTATCGTGGATCCTTAAGACAGTTGGTATGCCACTGAGATAACTTGTTTTATTTCTCCTCTCTTCACTGTTACAAATATTTTCTTGCCCTATTTAGCCATTAAATATGTCCTCTAGTTATGTACTTTTAATGTTAAAATCAGGTCAAGAAACACCGTCATGATACTTTGAGCCTTCATGGTGCTGGGAAGCATCTAGCTAAGGGTGAGGCTTCTTCCCGAGTATTGTATCATCTTGTTGTAGAGGATTTTCTTGTGGAGGAGGTTAAAAAAAGTGATTTTATGGATCAGTATCATCAATATTGAAGGTATTGAAAGAAATAGTCTATGTTTGAATCCTGCAATTTATTTTCAAAAGTTTCTTATGTGCTTGTTGTGCTTCTATAGCTGTTGTTGCAACCTTCATAGTTAGACTTTAAATAATAGTAAGCTGTCTAACGGGTTGAATTGTTTTGCAGGTAAATGACCCCAAGGTCCGCAACCTGTTGCTGGGGGGCCAGAGGATTAAACTGAGGTTTGTCGATCTCATGAAGCTATTTCTTGATTGAATCTGTCAGTCAGAATTTTAGGGGTCCAATTCTGTTAGCGCTCAGATATTGTTAGATTGATACGTCAAAGTTACTTTGAATTCTTGTCTCAACCTTCTCTAGCCTCATTTTTAACATCTACAACACACTCTTTCTCAGTATTATATTCCTACTTAATAGCATCCTGAAATGTTGTAGGTTCCCATCGTCCATAAAAGCATCAAAATTAGCGAAGTACGAGTTCATTCCAGCTAAAGGATCTTTGACATCTGAAAAACAAAATAGTCATCAAGTTGTAGGTTCCATCGTCCATAAAAGCATCAAAATTAGCGAAGTACGAGTTCATTCCAGCTAAAGGATCTTTGACATCTGAAAAACAAAATAGTCATCAAATTGATACTCCTGCTCAGCCCCAAACTCAAGTTGACATGGTATATAATGGGTTTCTTTACGGTTCTTTTTGTTCAATTTTCTAATATGTCTTGAATTGTCTTTGATAGAACTTTATTTCAGAATCTTTCAGCAAAGTTATACTCAGCACTGCGGTTGCTGCGGGCAACTATTCTTGGTGAATCTGGAGATAATGTCTTAGCTCACCACGTATTCTGGTTAGTTACACAAGTTCTCTGTATAGAGCTCATTTAATCTTGTGCAGTAATGGATTATGAATAGTTTAATTTAATTGAAATTTTGTCTTTGAATGCTAAGCATCTGATGAGCTGCTGTTTCTGTTATATAGTAATTCTCTGTTGCAGCTGATGAGCAAGAAAGTACCAAGAACAAAGGAAGAACTCATTGAACTCAATGGTGTGAGCAAATAAGTTCATTCTACGAATTAATCAAATGTACTGGAAACCATTGAAAATACTATTAACACAGATGTTTCTGTTTAGCACAGGGCCAAGGTAAGCAATTATAGTGATCAGATACTGGAAACTATTGAAAATACTATTAATGAGTATTACAAGTTGAATAAAAACAACAATGGCAGTGTTGATTCTGCAAAAAAGGAGACGAGATGCAAATGGAGGCCTAGATAGAAATCTTGAGGATGATGATGAGTTGACTAAAAAAATCAAAATGTGCATACAAGAATAATTTTCTTACCTTTAGAATATATATATGGATAAATTTTTTAATATCTAGTCCCTCTTGTGAGACTGTTGGTTTAGTTTTTAATTCTTTAAAATGCTGGTAGTTTGCTATTTATTTGAGCAACTATTTATTTCAACGTTCAATTTTCTTTTGCAGGTAATATTTATTTACACGGACATGAACAATGAAAATGTTGGAATGATCTGTAGCAAATTTGTTGAGCATCTCTAGGAAAACTCCCAATGTAATAGAACTAACAATATTTCTTAGTTTGATACTTTGTATAGGAGTTATTACTTTTTATTTGTAATACTAAAAAATCATATATTATGTTTAATACTTTGAGTTATATAATATTTTGTCTATGGATTATGATTTTGTTATTGTGAAATTTTAATAAAAAAAATCATTTATTTAGCAAGATAAAAATAATAGTAAAAACTGTATTTTTAAAAGATAAAAAAATCATTTTTATCCGGTAAAAACGGCAGTTAAAAAATGCCATTTTAAACGAAAAGGATGCCATTAAACCCTGGTAAAAATGGCGTTTAGAAATGGCATTTTAAACGAAAAGGATGCCATTAAATACAGGTAAAAACGGCGGTTATAAACGCCATTTTTAACGAGAAGGATGCCATTAAACCCAGGTAAAAACGACAGTTACAAACCGCCATTTTAAACAAGGAGGATGCCATTAAACCCAGGTAAAAATGGCGGTTACAAACCGCCATTTTAAACAACAACAAAATCGCCGTTTTATTTGGTTAAAATAGCGGTTAAAAATCGCAATTTTAACCGCCAAAAAACCGCCGTAATAACCAGAATGGCACCCAGAATTCCGGCGTTTCTTGGAAGCGCCATTTTCGACAATAATGGCAGTTATAACCGCTGTAATTACCTTAAAAAACTGCCATTTTAACCTTTTTTTTTGTAGTGGTAGAGTGTTACAGATTGAACGAAAATGAGTTTTATTGAAATGATATGAATTAAAGAGTTACGATTTAAGGATTTTAATGAATTTTAAAGAAATGAGAATTGGTTGTCGCTCCCTTAAATTTTAGAGACTCTGCCGTAGAATTTAATTTAATAAATCTTGATTTAAGGTAATTTAATCTAATTTAATAACTTATTTTGGCTTGGATTGATTTTAAGAAAAGAATTATGTTTTCGGACCTTGGGGAAAGGCTTTGAAAGTTTTTAGTAATTTTCAAAAGCAATTGAATTCAAATGTTTAAGCTTGAGATAGATTATTGAAGTTAATTTGAGACTTTTGATTTGGCGAAAAATATGAATTTTTGAAAGAGATATACAGGGTACTCAACCCTGTGAGGTGTATATGGCACTCACCCGCGAGTATACAGGCAATTTTGCCTGCGAGGTGCACAGGGCACTCAACCCTGCGAGATGCACAGGGCGCTCAATCCTGCGAAGGTCTCTCTGATGACGAGGTGTACAAGGCACTCACCCTGCGAGTATACGGGAAGTTCTGCCTGCGAGGCATACAAGACACTCACCCGCGAGACATATAGTGTATATATATGTGAGAAACCTCAGAGGAAAAATGTCCGGGTTAGTTACCGAATGTGTCTGGTTCTGGCAATGTAACTAACGCGTGAGCTCACGACCAATAGGACAGGCATGCATCATACTGCATTTGTTTGCTATTGTTTGGGTGTGTTTAAATATTTTAGTTTGCTTATCTGATGAATCCTATTTAACTGTTAATTATGGTACTTGTTGTAACTATTTTCTGATTGTGTTTGTCTTGTATTGTTTGTTCCTATGACTGATTCTGTTTTGAGATCGAGTGGAGATTTATTTGTATGTTGGGCCAAAGGTCGAAATTTATCCATATGTTGGGTCGGAGGTTGAGAGTCGTTTATAAGTTGGGCCGGAGGCCGTAACTTGATTATGTATTGGGATATTATTTGAGCTTTGAAATCCTTATATTAAAGAAGAGAACTTTGAATTTTGGATAATTAATTGTTGTGGTTTTGAAAAGGTTCATAAGATGAATGATGATATTTGCTTTTGAAATTCATTCTTCTTTTATACGTATCCTCTTATGACAATTCTTAAACCCTCTACTGAGAACCTACGAGAACGATGTTCTCACCCCTTTACAGACTTCTCTTTTCAGGACGGACGAGGAAATTGATGACGTTTTTGCTAAGTCCTTAGCCGTGTTGTTTTTATTTGTATATATATTAGTCAAAATTTTTCTCTCACATTTGTCATTATAATTGTGTAAGAGGGATATGAGTTGTATGTTTTGTATGTATATAATATTTATATGTTATTTGTATAAGAATTTTTACAAGAATTTTTGTATATATATATGTTTGTTTTCAAGTAAAAAGAATTTTCGGTTTCTCAAAGAAAACAACGATCCGGTATTCAAGTTAAAAACTCTTATTAAGTATATAAAAGTCGTCGTCCTTACTATTAGAGTGGTGCATGCAAAAGTGTGACATTCTAATAGTAAAGATGTTACGTAGTGCAATGATAATATTAACTTAAGGCCACATGATTTATTGAATTTGATAGGTTAGGGCAAATTTGAAAAATTTTAGTTAACAGTATATTTAAAAAATATTATATTTTAAACATTCCAACAATCATAGAATATTCATCGACACGTATATCCGACAACATTTTGCAATAAAACATAGAAGAAAAAATAAAAAGAAAGAGTAAAGTAATATTTTTTTGTGGATTTTTTATTTTGATATTGAAGAATGAATAAAATTTTACGTTAATGTTACAAAAATGGGATTTTACAATGTTCTGAGGACGCTATTCTGTGTAAGCACAATACGCAGAATACGTATTGCATTGACAATACGCAGTCTGTGTATTATAATTTAATATTAAAATAATACAATACACAGTTTGTGTATTGTCTTTATAAATTAAAAAAAAATTCATTTGACAATCCGCATTTTACGAATTCTACAGCTCTTAGAATTTTTGTAAAACACTGTAGCTTCTAATATTAAAAGATTACACCAATTTTTATCCAATATCTAAAAAGATAAACTTTTTTTTGTCTCTCTATCTCTTTTTTCTTTATGTTAAAGTTTAGAGTAAAAGATAGTAATCGAGAAAAGATAATAAGTTTGGTAAGAGTCTTCAAGTAGTTTTATTATTCTTTTTAATTAGCAGATAAACAAAATTAAAAGCTAAAATAATTATATTTTTAAATCATTTAGTTGTTCATCTCTTTATACATTAAGTACGCTCTCATACATCCTTGTTAAATTAGTGTTAAGACACTGCAAGAAAATCAACAAAATGCTTGTGCACCTTCAAGAAATACTTTTAATCATAATTGTTGTTTTATTTCCATTTTTATGTTTTGGGAGAACAT
>NC_029790.2:17382778-17402040 GCF_000816755.2 Arachis ipaensis | reverse complement strand
GGGTCTAGAGACTAATATGGTGTCCAAAAAATATCTTTTGTTAATATAGTATAAATTAGAGAATAACAATATTTATTCTTTAACATTAAACTTTTAAGAAATTTATTCATTTTACATTAAAGATAATAAATTTAAATCATCTAAAACAAAAAATTAATAAAATAATAAAATAAAAAATTAATTATAACTAAATTTATAATTTTTTAAATATATATCCTACTATTTTAATTTAAAAATAATTAATTTATCATTTTACTACTTTATCCTTTTTTTTCCCGTTAAAGAATAGAGAATCACCTAATCACGTTGAAAAAAGTTAGTATCTTATTTTAATTTTTAAATTAAAGAATCAACGTTTTTTTTAAAAAAAAATAAAAGATAGATTGCCTTATCTTTTTTATCTTGGTGCCCAGGAATAAAAGAAACCGACCTCACCTATGGAGTTAGCCGCCTTGAAGGAGTTATATAAAGGGCAGCAGCTGCATCACAGTTCCTCCAACGCAAACTCAATTACCGAGCAAGAGAGAAAAGAGGGAAAAGCTACCAATCCTAGGGTTTTAAATTACCGCAGAATTTTTTAGCAAGCTTCAAATAGACAAAGAACCCGATTGATTGAAACCTAATCTGCAACTGTAAGAGAGGGAAAGAAAGAAGAAGAAGAAGAAGATGCCGAAGAACAAGGGAAAGGGAGGGAAGAACAGGAAGAGGGGGAAGAACGAAGCGGACGACGATAAGAGAGAGCTGGTTTTCAAGGAGGACGGACAGGAATACGCGCAGGTCCTCCGTATGCTCGGTAACGGCCGCTGTGAAGCAATGTGCATCGACGGCATCAAGAGGCTCTGTCATATCAGAGGCAAGATGCACAAAAAGGTGTGGATCGCCACCGGTGACATCATCCTCGTCGGCCTCCGCGACTTCCAGAACGACAAGGCTGACGTTATCCTCAAGTACATGGCTGACGAGGCCAGACTTCTCAAGGCCTATGGCGAGCTCCCTGACACCACACGCCTCAACGAGACCGTCGGTGGTGGCCTCGAGGACGACGATGACCAGATTGGCGACGACTACGTCGAGTTCGAGGATGAGGATATCGATAAAATCTAATTCCTAGTTATCTTTTTGTCAGTCTTGTATTTTCGGTTTCATTGTTTTTCCAAGAGAGTTATTAACATTTTTCTGATGACGAGTTTACGGTGCTTACTGGATTGAGATGTTTATTTTTTTCGTCTTTCTATGGTTTCATCTTTTAAAGGATTTTAAGATATGGTCATCTATCCTTGTTATCTAGCTTGTGTATTTGTTAAATATAGATGCTAAACATAGGTTAACATAATTTGGTGATATAATTTCATAAATGACAATAAGCTAAGTAAAACTAGAGCACCTTTGAAAGAATGATGGTTTTACATTGAAAAAGAAGGCACTATGGAATGGTAATTACCCTTGAGGCATTGGAGGTTATGTATTTGGCATGTTTTCAATGGCATCTTGTGTGTCGCTTCCTTTTGAAATTGTCATCCAAAAGTAGTCATCATGTCGTCGTCTTTTAAGACATCAATTGGCACCGAAACTTGATTAGTGAAACCTGTTGCTTGCTGTCTGTTACAAACTAGACAAAGAAACCTAGTTGTTATGACGTTAATTAAATCAATTAGTTCGCCTAAGTAGATTATGGTTAGCTGATAAATCAACGTACCTAATGCATAGATACACGAAGCTAATGGTTCGGTGGCGCTCCCTTCACTCCAATACCAAAAAGATTAAAGGCAATTGACCTTATCACCAAATTCATGCAAACCTCTGACTTCTCTTGTGCATGGCACCCCAACAGAAGGAGGCAGAGGTATCCATGAAGTAGCCGCTAAGGTCTGTTATCACCTCCTTTCGGACTTGGAGCGAAGAGAGCTCCAACACAAACACCACAACTACCCAGTGGCTATTCTCAATGGAACTGCGGTTATGGGCTTCTCACTTGGAGCTTGACTTTATATAATAAATTAAGAATTGTCAAACGTTGAATCCATTTTCAACATTATTGCCGGCTTTGATCCTTTCCTTTTAACATATCCGATGCAGATAGACTCAATTGCGAATATTATATTTTATTTAGTGACGTGTGCTTGTGCGTACGGTGCAAGCATCTCCGTTTAATTGGCAGATTTAATTAATAATTAACAATTAAATCCACACAATGTTGACAAATTTGGAGTCAACTTTGCACCGGAAAGCAAAGTTGGCATTGCTGATCAATTGCTCAAATGAGTATATCATATTGTCGAATTGTTTTAATTCTAGAAAGAAGGTTATGATTTATAACAAATACTCTGTACATTCCTAAAAGCTTTAAAATCTATTGTTTTCTGAAAAAGCATTGTATGTAAAGTTCACATTGAAGGTTTGTGGGGCTGTAATCTTGCTTCAAGCAGTTTTGCCATCAGCGAGTTCTCATTAACTCCCTTTGGCAATTTGGAAGAAGAACAAGACTCAGACATGTCACTCAGCTTAGGCCTACAATTCCCTGTAACCACTGAACCCTCCCCGAAAATGTTCTCTGTCTCTGGATAAACCTTATCACCTTCTGATGATATAGAACTGCTCCCAACATGCTTTTCAATCGTTTCCTTTTGAGCTTGTGTTGCCAATTCACATTCTTCTGACTGAACCTGTTTCCTCATTGCTGCATTATCCAGTGAATGCAGGCATGGGTGAATCTCTTTTGGGGTGTGGCTACTGCATCTGCCTGAATCAACCGACCTTTTCGCTTGAAGAAATGTTTCAATATCAACACCTAACTTGTCAACAACAGAATCTCTTCCTCCTGATTGGACTTGCTTCGTTTGCCTGCGCTCATCAAGCCAAGCCTCTGAAATATGAAGCATTAGCCTATCAAGGTTATTTTCACCTTTAACCTGACCCGTCTCAGCGCCATTATTCTGTGTTAGAGAACGTGCTTCTCGTTCATAGTCTCTTATTCCTTTGGCAAAGTCGTCACACAGATTCTCCAATAGGATCCGACCTTTTTGCTCTCTTTCAAGATCTCTGAGACAACTTGACAGTGAAGACTTCATCTCCGAAAGCTCCCTTGTGAGCTTTCGACAAACGCTTTCCGAATGCTGTCTCAACCTCCTTTCTTCTTCTATCTCTTCATTCATTGATTGAACTGTAGCTTTAACTTTTTCATGTTCATTGTTCTTCCTCACAAGCTTGTCCTCTTCTATTTGCCTCATTAGGATCTCCATTTCCTGCTTACTCATTCGCTTTTCTTGTAGTAACTCTCTGACCTGTACCTGAGAAAGATCTAGCTCCATTTTCAAGGCTTTTATCACTGACATACTCGATGCATTCTGTTCTTCAAGGCTCGAGATGCGGCTCAGTACTTTGAGTAACTCTCTTGATGTTTTAGGGTCGCCACATTTACCCCTTAACTCCGCAGAACTTGTTGGATTTACTGAAAGATTGTACGGTGCCACCTATTTTAAGCAAACAAAAAAAATTCAAACTTAATATATACCATAATGATAATGGCTTATAAATTGAGGATTGAAGTTAGCTCAAATCAACAAAGTCAGTTATAAATCTATTTCTCTTTTTAACATATAATGTTCCCTATAACTCAAGTAAACCACTAATGAGATACCACTGATATAAAAGAGAACAGAACATGTAGAATATAAAGGAAAAATTAAACACAGATATATAATACTTACTTCCAATGTAAAATTAAACATAGATAATAATACTTACTTTCACGGAGTTACAGTAACTTGCAGGGGACACTGGCTGAGGAGCACAACCCTTACTTTCAACTGATCTACGGTGCTTGAGAGGTGATGCTTGGACATGTCTTTTCGAATTACGTTCTAATTTGGGCTTCATTGAGGAACATAAGAATAATACAATTACTTGTCTAAAAATGCATCAACAAATTCCACTAAAGCTGATTGAATTATAAATTTACGAATTCAGTTCACCCAGTCAATTGTTATAAATAACCAAAACTAAGTTTCCAATTTCAAAAGTGAAACTAAAATTTCCAATTATAGTTATAAGAAAAGAATGACACAAAAGGATGCGAAGAAACTAGCATACTCACTAAGCAGCAAATCATGCACCAAGAGTAGAAAAAGAAACTAGCAAACTCCCTAAGAATCAAAACATGCACAAGACTAGAAAAAGAAACTCGCGTAGTCGGGATTATACCTGGTGATAGGGGCTATCAGGAGGGTCAGCAAAGTGTTTAGGAAGCTTAAGAAGTGTGTTGCCCTTGCGGCGGCAGCGGGGAAGTAGTGCCATGTGGTAGGGCTGAGTCTCCCAGAGTTGTGCACAGAGCTCTCTGGCAGAGAGTGACGATGATGTGGGGCAGTTGAGGAATTCTTGAATGTTGATTCTGGAGTGGTGAGATGGAAGCTGAAGCCTCCATAAGGGTGGAGGAGTAGAAGAACCACCCCTTTTGTCCACAAACACCATTATTCCTTCTTCCCTTTTCTCCTCTCTACCTCTTTCCATCTCTCTCTTTCTCTCTCTCTCTCTCTCTCAACTAATTTTGTTTTGGCTTTTGGTGTGTACTTGTTTTGAAATACTTCACAGTGCACCAAGAAAGCAGCATGAACAAGTTAAGTAAGCTTGAGTGAGGGAGTAAGTTACAAAGGCAGCTTCTATTGTTTGAGTGCAGGCAGCCACCTCAGCACGTGCCCTCAATGTTGGGGCCGGCCCCCCATCCCAACACCTTAATTTTGTCTCCCTTTTGTCTTGTTTCCTCCTGCCTAAAATAATTGTTTCTCACTTTCATTTGTAATTGACAATTTGTAGACTAAATTCCCACGGTGGATTTTTAGATTCACTAATTTTTCAGATTTAAAATTTACTGTACAGCTCCTCGAAATCTAATTCTATGCATTATATTGATTTCTAAATGTTTTTCAACTTTAAATCAACCAATAAAATAGTAAATTAGTTCTGACTTATCACGTTAAACACATAATTAAATAACATCTTTTTATTTTAGTCCTTAAATAAGATAAAAGAAGGTAGTTTTAGAGAATAAAAAAAAATATAATGATTTGTATATCATATAATTTTTTTTTTTGTTTTTGTCTTATTTAAATGTCAAAACGAAACGACGCTGTTTAGCCATATGTCCAGCATGATAAGTTAGAGTGAATTCAACACTTAGTTCGCTAATTTTGTATTAGAAAGGGTCTAGAGACTAATATGGTGTCCAAAAAAAATCTCAAAGACCAGTATAAATAATTTTAAATTTGAGGGACTAAAATGATAAAAATTATGAATATGAGAAACTACTTTAAAAATTTAGTCACAACTTATAATTCTCTGCTATTATATATATAATGGTATATAATGGTGGGTTCTGTTATGATTATGGATGTAATACCTATGGTGGCCACATAATCAAAAGTTAGCCTGTAGTCTAGATTTGTTTGTAGTTAGCGAATATTGAATTTAGTTTTAAAATAATCTAAGGTAAATGATTCATGAATAGTGTAGGATTATGTTAATAATTTTTATTGTAATTCATGACTAAAAAAGATGAATTTTAAAATTGGGAATGACAGACATAGACAGTGTCATGGTTGATTTTTTTATGTGTTTAGCTACAGTGATGGCAGAAATAAATGTGATTCGATATGTAGTTCTTTACGTTGGTTTTTTATGAGGAGGTATATTTCGGTTCTATTTTTTTCGTTGTGGAACCTAAAGTAATTTGCGTGGTACTATCTTAAAGTGGTATCATTTTGTTTGTCAATTTCAATCCTAACAGATATAATGTAAAGTCGGTCTAATTATGATTCGTAACATTTTGTATTGAATATTTAGATGCAACAATAATAGCGTACCAACTAAATACAGTTTTGGCCCACCGCAGACCACACATAGTTTAGGACGACACAACTTCTTCAACTCCAAAATAAAACCCTCTCCCTTCCTCAACAAGCTTTTTTCAATAGGAGTTTTCGTGAAAAAAAAAATTAAAAGATTCTGTCTTTATTGAATATAATTTCTATCAATCACATACATATGTAATGCTATCCCTGATAATTAGCTATAAGACATTCTATTATTAGACTTGGTAATACAAGATATTTACATAAAGTTCATCAAATCACTTAATAATTTCAAGGAATTTATTTTCTAATATGCAGCCATGACAAATAGAATTTGATCTCCAATAGATTTGATTTATATTAGATATCATTAATGGATAAGCACACAATTTTATTTTTTTTTTAGAAAGGGTAAAATATTATTCTGGTCCCAACGTTTGGACCATATTTTAATTTGATTCCTAATGTTTTAAATGTTTTATTTTAGTTCCGAAAAGTTTCAAATGGGTTCAATGTTGTCTCGCAGTTAAATTTGACATGAACAATTAGCATATTTAAGAGCTAATATAACGTTCGATTTCGTATTTAAATAAAATCCACCTACCAATGATCACTAATGTAAAAAAATTTTCGTCAATTATTCGAGTCAAATTTAACGATAGGACAATATTGAATCTATTTAAAACTTTTTAGGACTAAAAGAAGACGTTTGAAACATTATGGACTAAATTATGATTTAGCTTAAATGTTAAGGATCAAAATAATACTTTACTATTTCAGAAATAATTTCAATGTACAATTATAATAATAATCTTGAATTAATTAAAAGGACTTAAACTATTAAACCCTTTGCGTCTTAAAAGTAGCTCATTAATAAAACTAAACATGTCTTTTACACGACCAAACTTTGATAGAAAGCATCATGTGTCAGCTCTCTCTCTCTCTCTCTCTCTCTCTCTCTCTATTAGGACATAAAAGTATATTTTTTCTAAGACTAAAATTGTAAAAAAAATAAGACAAATCATTTTCAAATCTCAAATCATTTTCCAAACTTAAATTATTTCCAATGTCAACTTAGTTTTAATATCCAATCATTTTCAATATTAAACCATTTTCGAATATCAATTCACTTCCAATATCAAATTAACTCCAAAAATCAAGAAAACTAATTCAACAAAGTCAACGAACAAATCAGAATACCTAACCTTCTCAAATAGTCAATAAATCAACCAGGCAAATAATTACATTCATCTAAAGCAACTCAATTCAATTTATAAAACTTGCACAAATCACAAAAATATATTTTTCGTATCCAGTTATAATAATTATTGTAAATAAACTGAGTTTAAGAAAAAATTCTACCTCGAATAATCGAAATTTGAAAACTATAAAACGCGTCAAAAACTCTTTTTCTACCGGCCCACCATAGCTACAATTTTCCGCTATTACATCTATAATAATTTGCAGAACCAAATGTTATAGTGTAACATTTCATATATATATATATATAGCAAAGGTTCTGCTATGGTTATGGATGTGATGCCTATGGTGGCCACATGGTTAAAAGTTAGACTGTGGTCTAAATTTGCTTATAGTTAAGGTTCTGCTATGGTTATGGATGTGATGCCTTTGGTGGCCACATGGTCAAAAGTTAGATTGTGGTCTAAATTTGCTTATAGTTAATGAATATTAAGCTTAGTTTTAAAATAATCTAAGGTAAATGATTTATGAATAGTACAGGGTTATATTGATAATTTTCATTATAATTCATGACTAGAAGAGATGAATATTAAAATTAGAGATGACAAACATAGGCGGTGTCATGGATAATTTTTTTGATGTGTTTGACTATGATGATGGTTAGGGGTGTGCAAAAAAACTGGTTTCACTAAACTGAATTGAAACTGAACTGAAACTGTTTTAAATAAACCAATTTTTTTAAATAAAAAACTAAACTGAAACCATAGTTTTTATGAAAAATCAGTTTATTAAAAACCAGTTTTTATGGTTCAGTTTAGTTTTAAACCAAATTAAAACTGGTTTTATTTAAACTCTAAAATTAATTTTACATACTCTTTCTTTCTCTTTCTTCCTTCTCTCTCTCTCCCCTTTCTCTCTCTCTCTCTCTCTCTCTCTCTCTCTCCTCTCCCTCTCTCTCTCTCACCCCCTTCCTTTTTCTCCCTCTCCCTCTTTTTCCTCTCTCTCTCCCCCCTCCCGCCCTCTCTCCACCTCCCCTCTCTCTTCCTCTTTCTCTCTCTCTCTCATTTTTTCTCTTTTTTCTTTCTCTCTCCTATTCTTCTCTCTCTCCTTTCCTTCTTTCTTTCTCCTTTTCTCTCTCTTTTTTCTCATTTATCTCTCTCTTTATTCTCTTTCTCTCCTTCCTTTTTCTCTTTTCTATTTCTCTCTCATCCTTTTTTCACTCTATATCCCTCTTCTCTTTCTCTTCCTCTTTTCTCCAAAATAAGAGAGAGAAGGAGGAGAGAGAGAGAGAAGAGGAGAGAGAGGAGGAGGAGGAGAGAGAGGAAGAGAGGGGAAAAAAGAGCGCAAGAAAAGAGAGAAGGAGGAAGAGAGAGAGGGAGAAAAATTGAGAGAGACAGAGAGAAAGAGAGAGGGAGAAAGAGAGAGAGAGAGAGAGAGAAATGGGAGAGAGAGGGAGTGAGAGACAGAGAGAGAGGGATATGGGAGAGAGAGAAATGAGAGAAAGGGATAGAGAGGGAGAAAAGGAGAGAGAAAGAAAGGGAAGGGGAAGAAAGAAGGGAAGGGGAGAGATAGAGAGAGGGAGAGGAGAGAGAGTGAGAGGGGAGAGAGAGAGTGGGGAGAGAGAGAGAAAGAAAGATGGAGAGTGTGAAAACTAGTTTTAGCCTATAAACCAGTTTAAACTGGTTTTTTTAATTAAAACCAGTTTTATTTTTATGAACTGGTTTAAACTGGTGCACTGTATTATAAACTGGTTTAGAACTAGTTTCATATGTGACAAAGCAGTTTGGTTTAGTTTCTAAACCATTTAAAATGGTTTAGTGCAGTTTCAGTTCAGTTTATAGAAAAACTGAACCATGCACACCCCTAATGATGGTGGAGGTAAATGTGATTCGATATGTAGTTCTTCACATTGGCTTTTGATGGGGAGGTATATTTCGGCCCTATTTTTTTCGATGTAAAATCCTAAGTAATTTGCGTGGCACTATCTCAAAATGGTATCGTCTTTCTTGTCAATTTCAATCTCAACAAATACAATGTAAGGTTAGTCTTATTATGATTCGTGGCATTTTGTGTTGGATATTTAAGTGCAGTAATAATAGCATACCAATTAAATAAAGGTTTGGCCCATCGCAGACCACACATAGCTTACGACGACACAACTTCTTCAACTTTGAAATAAAACCTGCCCTCTTCCTCAACAAGCTTTTTCCAATGGAAACTTTCGTGAAAAAAGATTTTAAAATGTTCCATCTTTATTGAATATAATTTCTATCAATCACATACATGATGCTATCCCTGATAATTAGCTATAGAATTTTTTATTATTGGACTTGATAATACAAGATATTGACATAAAGTTCATCAAATCACTTAATAATTTCGAGGAATTTATTTCTTAATATGTAGCCATGACAGATAGAATTTGATCTGCAATAGATTTGATTTATATCAGATCTCATTAATGGATAAGCACACAATTTTATTTTTTAAAAATAATTTTGATGTACAATTACAATAATAACCTCGAATTAATTATAAGGACTTAAGCTATTAAACTCTTTGCGTCTTAAAAGTTGCTCATTAATAAAACTAAACATGTCTTTCACACAGTCAAACTTTGATAAAAAATATCACGCCTTTTCTACATACTTCAATAATATAGACATCCATAGCCATGACTCTCAAAATCACGGCAGACGTCACCTCTCTCTCTCTTCTCTCTTCTCTCTTCTCTCTCTTAATTAGGACATAAAAGTATATCTTTTCTAAGATTAACATTATAAAAAAATAATAAGACAAAAAAAACCCTAAATTTAAGAAATAAAAATTTAAATTTGTCGTTTTACTTCACATCATTGCGGGCTGTTTTTTATTTAAATAAATATCAAAAAACGATTTATTTCCATAATACGACACAGCTAATTTTTTTTTATTTGCACAACTCTATTTCACAATCCCATCAACAAAATAAATTTGCGCTACATCTCAAGACAGATGCCTACAAAATGGTCATTTCAGGTCTAGCACACGCGAAGGGGGCATATCTAAGAAGCCAAACGCAAAATGGCACGCTTTTTATTTTTAATATGGAGGAGAGGTTGGTGTGTTGAAACGTTATGGAGAGCACAGGAGCTTTACCTGCATGTGGTGTTAGGGGAGCACAACTCGGACCGAGGGAGTTGGAGACAAGAACACGGACAGTCCGATTAGAGGGAGCAACTCGGACCGTCTGATTTGTGATAGGCCAGACACGTGGCGCGCATTCGTTGCTCCCCAGGACGGTGCCCCTTATACCAACATGCTTCCTCACACCTAACTCACTCCATCCGATCTCTTTCATACAACCCCACCAGCAATCCCTTTTCTCTCTTCTTCTTCTTCTTCAGCTTCCATAACTCCATTTTTCTTCATGCAAGCTTGAAGCAAAAATTTACAATGCCTAAGAAACAAAAATATAAAGATGTTGATCGTTCTAAACTTCATATTATATATTATCTCAGCCATCCTGATTATGTAAGTTTAGTTTTTAATTTTTTTTTTATATTTCAGATTTATTATTATTGTTAAAAATTTAGGAATATATATTTAAATGAAATAAATATTATATGTTATAGAGTTAATATTATTTTTGTTAGGAAGTGAATTTAGGAACATATAGGTTAAAATTGTGATTATCATTAGAACTTAGGAATTTATAGTTGAGTCTATATATGTGTATATGAATAGTTGTAGTTGATTAGTGAACTTTTTAATTAATAATAATATTTAAATTGATGTAATCTCATAAATTAGTAAAAATAATATATGTTTAAAATTTTTTGTAATAATTTTAGAAATTATAATTAATTATTATGTTTAAGTTGGATAACTTTTGAAAATGGTTTGAGAAATTTTGAGTAAATTAGGCAGAATTTTTTTAATAAATTTTTATTTGTTGTTATATTTTTAATTGAAATAAATATGTTAGTGTAGTTGAGGGCATTGTTATTAAAACCGGATCGGATCGGACCGGCCGGTTCAAGAAAAGAACCGGTGAATCATACCAAAAATTGATCCGATCCGATGATGTCACTGCATTAGTCAATGAAGCGGTCAAAGTCGATAAGACCGGTTCGACCGAACCGTCTGAGTTTCAAAATTTTTTCAAAATGTGGAAGATGGGGTTCGAACCCCCCTTTTCAAGGAGAACAAAAGTACCCATCAAACAAGAAAGTTAACGTTGTACCCATGAAAGATGGGTTTCGTGTGACAATAGTACCCAAACCGTGATTTTTTGTTGACTTTTTAATAAAATTATCAAATTACCCCTTCTATCTTCTTCCCCAAATTCCAAATTTCACAACCTTCATCATTCGTCTTCCTCCTCTGCTGCTGCCAGCCACCTTGTGGAACAACTACTATCCAACCTGAAAGGGGCAACCTGCAACAACGGCCGCATCTTGAGGCCCTCCCGCAACAACCTCTCTCTCAGAGGAACCATCTCTCCCTTCCTCTCCAACTGCACCTACCTCCAATCACTCGACCTCTCCTCCAACGCCCTCACCGGACCCATCCCTCCCGACATCCAGTCCCTCGTCAACCTCGCCGTCCTCAACCTCTCTTCTAACCAACTCCAGGGCCAGATCCCGCCACAGCTCACAATGTGCGCCTACCTCAACGTCATTGACCTCCATGATAACCTCCTCACTGGTCCCATTCCCCAGCAATTGGGCCTCCTCGTCAGGCTCTCCACCTTCGATGTATCTAATAACAGGCTTTCCGAACCCATACCGCCTTCTTTGTCCAACCGGACCGGCACTCTTCCCCGCTTCAACGCTACCTCCTTCTTGGGGAACAAGGATCTCTACAGCTACCCTCTTCCGCCCATCAAGACTAGGGGCTTGTCTGTTTTGGCCATTGTTGGGATCGGGCTCGGGAGTGGCCTTGCCAGCCTCGTCCTTAGGTTCACTGGGGTTTGCATATGGTTGAAAGTCACGGAGCACAAGATGGCTCTGGATGAAGGCAAAATCAGTCAGTTCATGCCTGGTGGCTGGCAGCAGCAGAGGAGGAAGACGAAGGATGAGGGTTGTGAAATTTGGAATTTGGGGAAGAAGATAGAAGGGGTAATTTGGAAATTTTATTAAAAAGTCAACGAAAAATCACGGTTTGGGTACTATTGTTACACGGAACCCATCTTTCATGGGTACAACGTTAGTTTTCTTGTTTGATGGGTACTTTTGTCAGCGTTTGCAAAATTCATGGGTACCAATGGTAGTTTTTCCTTATTTAATTTAGTTAAGTTTTTGTTATAAACCCATTCATTCTTAAATTAATTATGTTTTTAGTTAACAATAATTATAGAGTCACTTATTTCTTTTAGAGTAAGGTATCGTTTTTATCCTTAACATTTGTGGTAAGTCCTATTTGTGTCCCTAACGTTTAAATCGTCCTATTTGTATCCTTAACGTTTATAAAAGTGACTCAATATTATCCTACTATCAATTATATTAACAAATCAGATTATATTTTTCAATTATTCTCACTTGGATGTATTCATTCTCAATTAGGTCTCACTTGGATGTGTTCGATTTTAATATTATACCCACTATTTGTGTTTAGATTCAATTATATCCTTAGAAAAGTGAATTATGTAAATGTTGTAGGAATTAGTTTCAATATTTGATGAGCTATTTTTCAGAGTAAATCATCGATTCTATCCCAGACATTTGTATTCTAACTTCAAGAAGAGATTTTTAAAACTCAAACTAAAGCGCTCATGATGTGTAATTGATGGCAGGATAACATTGAATCACTTTTACAAACGTTAGAGATACAAATAGGACGATTTAAACGTTAGGGACACAAATAGGATTTACCCCAAACGTTGGGACAAAAATAATACTTTACTCTTTTTTTATAATTATATAGTGTCTGTGAATATTATTTTTTAATAAATATTTTTTTTGTTTGAATGGGATTTAGTAAAATTATATATCATAGCTTTGCGATTTGAATTATTATGTCTTGTTTAGATAATTGTGGAAATTATTTAAATTATATATCATAGATAGTTATTATCATTTAGTAGTAAATTAGTCATTGTTAATGATTTGACTAATAATCTGCTATATTTTTGTAGAGTTTACTGTATCTGACATGTGATCACCCACTCCCTCTGGATCGATACAATGATAGGGTTGAGGAGCATTTACAGTTTACTGGTTTCTTTCATATTTCTCAAATTAGAGTAGTTCAAGGTCAAAAAGCACTGGTAAATGCACTAGTCAAAAGGTGGCACCCAGACACATATACCTTTCACCTTCTTGTTGGTGAATGTGCTGTGACACTGGAAGATGTTGCTGTTATCCTTGGTCTTCCAACAGACGGTCTTCCAGTCACAGGGATGACTATGAGTAGTTTTGAAGCCTTAGAGGCGGAGTGTTTGCAGCAATTTGGGATTGCACCAAGGAAGTCGGACCGTAGAGCAAGCTGCATAAAAATAATCTGACTTCGAGATCTAAAAGAAAGATTATAGTTGGTTGACAAAACCAGCATGCAGAGGTATGTGAAGTGCCACATTATGTTATTATTTGGTATAGTCTTGTTTGGTGACAAGTCTAGGACATCTGTGCACTGGAAGTTCTTGCCTTTGCTTCGTGATTTTGGTAGTATCGGACAGTACAGTTGGGGATTTGCATGCTTGGAACACCTGTACAGGTCATTATGCAGGGCATCTCGTTTCGACTGCAAGGAAATCGATGGTCCGCTAACACTTCTGCTAACCTGGGCTTGGATCTGTCTCCCATATCTAGCTCCGGTTCCTCGGGAACCCCGGAGTTTTTCGCTTGCAAATAGGTATCATTATGTTACAGTTAAAATCCTATATTCAACTGTAGAAAGGAATTGTGTTAATGAATTAAGTCATATTAGGTGGCATAATTGGGAGTGTGGAGACCGACACTTTAGGTATCTTACACTTGAGCAGTTTAGGAAAGCCTTGGATGATCTCCAGGAAGGCCAGGTGTGTAGTTATTAAAGAAGTATTTGATGGTTGATTTAGTGTTATTGTTATCTGGGTTGTAATAATGCGTTTTCGTTATTTTCCGCAGTTTGTGTGGCTTGCTTATGCTGTTGATCACATTGAACTAGATATAATTCCTCCAGATATCTACATGCACTTGGTTGTGTGGAGCGCTACGGTGCCATTAGTGTCTTTTGAAATCATTGAGTGGCATGCAATCGATAGGTTTAGGAGACAGTTTGGTTTCGTGCAGGGAGTCCCTCATCAGGAACGGAATCTTGATAAGGCACACGGAATGGTCCTGACTGGTCCTAAGAATATTGACTGGACCACGGCCACGACTCAATCATTTTGGGTGATACAGTGGACAAACAGGTATAACCACATTCAAACTGAGCTTCCCATGCCTCCACAGCATCCCTTGGATATTTACATGTACAGGTACCGTGCAAGATATGGCAACCACTTGAACCTGTCGGATCGTGTGGGTCAAGAGAATGTTGAGGGTAATCAAGTCATGGATGATGACAATGAAGAACAGGAGCAACAGTCACCGCCACCTCCACCTCCACCTCCACCTCCACCTCCACCTACACAAGAACAACCGCAATTTTCAAACCCATATGTACCACAAACACAGTTTACTACATCATATCCAATACATCAGCAATATTGAGGTACTCCACAGCTTGACTCAGGAGATGTAGCATCTTTTAGCCAGTTACATGGATTCATGGCTGCAGAAGCAGGCCAATCACAGTATGGCCAGCAGCGTGATATCATGGCTGGTAGGTATTCCTTGGACGCTTTGCATCCATACCGCACTTCCTCGGTTAGTACTGGAGGGTTGGTATCTGGGGACTCTAGTAGGAGTGACGGTGGTAGATGAATTCTTAATAGTCAAAATCCTCGTCGTGTTTCAATGGGTCTAATTGAAGAAAATGCTAGGACAGCTGAGCTAGAGACGGATGAGTATCTAGTTGATACCCCGGATGACGATGAGGATGAGGATGAAGATGAAGACATGGACGAAGATGAAGAATTTGATAATGATGCTTCTGGTGAGCATGATGGTGCATGTCCTATTACTGCTTTAATCTTTAGCCAATTTATTATATTATATTCATATATGGTTCATTTGCTTATATTATATACTTGCTGGGTCATTTGATTATATTATATTCATATTTGGTTGATTTGCTTATATTACATACTTGCTGGGTCATATCATTTGTGTTGATTTGATTATATTAGAAACTGGTTCAGTCAACTAAATAAGTTGTACACAGGTGAGGCACGAACTCCAGCTGAAATAAGGAAAGGCTACAATCTCTGGGTTGATCTGCCACGTCGTAGCGCTAATCGATACACTCCATCCGTGTTCAAAAGGATCTCCAAGAAATGCAAGGATCTTGTGGACGACATGAAGTGTGCAAGGAGAAAGTAGTTTTTGTGTAGTTAGTATTATTACTGTGTAGTTCATCGAACATTTTTCCATGTATCGTTTAAATGTTCTATGTATTGTCACAATTCATATCATGGAGTAGTTTTCTATCGAACATGGCATATGGTGGTTCAAATAACATACTTTATAGTAGTTTGATATTAGTTACAATGCTTCAAATAAAATAGAGTACATAGAATTAACACGAAATACATAAATCTACTGAGCATTATTGCCGGCACTTGCACCACCTGCCTAACGACATCTACTATGGCTGTGTCCCTCAGCCCCACATTGCCTACATATCCTAGGACGACGTAACATTCGCGTGTCCATCTCGTTCAAGAAGCACGTCATCCTTGGACGACCTTTGGTTACTCGTCTCAGGTACGGATTCGGAACGAATCGAGGCCCGTTGTAAGCAGGCCATGTAGTAGGATTCTCCAGTGGCCTAAACCTGGCTCGGTAAACCCGTCGAACTTGGTCAATCTTATACACCTCATGAACATAAACTTGCCAATCTAGTCGTTGATTTGCACAACACGCAAACACATGTCTACAAGAAATTCGGTCCACCTGGAACTCACCGCAGTCACATCGTTGTCGACGGAGGTCGACGGCAAACTCCACTCCACTTGCCATCTCACGCACTTCAAAGACCTCATTCTGCCTGTCGAAGCAATTCACCTGGATGTTTCCTGAAGCAAGTTGATTTGCATGCAACCTGGAGGTCACAAGCTCAAAAAAAACATGGCCAGCAGTAATCCGAGCCTCCGCCTCAGCTCTTTTTCGAGTGAACAACTCGTTGAGCCTGTAGAAAGTTGCTTTCACAAGTGGGGAGATTGCGTGCACCCTTCAAGACTGAGTTGATGCATTCCACGAGGTTCGTAGTCATGTGACCCCATCGGTAACCACCGTCGAATGCCAATGCCTACTGTTCGCGGGGGATTCGGTTTAGCCAGGTTGTGTAAGCCTCGCCCCGTTCTCGTAAAGGTTGGTAACACAATTCGTACTCGCGGACCGTCCTCGAATATCCTGTGCAATAAGAAAGGACAAATTACAAAATAAACCATTAATAGTACCCTATTAATAATGAAACTCAAATTACAACAAGGTTACCTATATTGACGACAAGCTTCTGTAGGTATGGTGCCTTAAACTTTCTCAAAAAATTCGACTCTATATGCCTGATGCAAAACATGTGGAAAGCTCTGGGAGGCGACCAAGCTCCGTTACTGCGAGCCACAACTGCATTGATGGATTTGTGTTGGTCAGAGATCAGTCCCACACTATCCCGCATCACTACATGCTGTCGCAGGTTACTCAGAAAAAAGTGCCACGCATCAGAAATCTCTCCCTCCACAATAGCAAATGCAATTTGGACGATATCGTTGTTTCCATCCTGTGAAACTGCAACCAACAGACAACCCTTGTACTTTCTGTACAAGTGAGTCCCATCTACTTGGACAACTGGTTTACAATGTCTGAATGCTCTAATACAGGGGTAATAACTCCAGAAGACTCGATGTAACACCCGGATATCCGTAACCAAGTCATCGCCTTGATATGCAGGCATAGTCTCAAAATGGACAACTGCTGATGGCTCCTTATGACACATGGCCTCAAACCATATAGGCAAAGCTTCGTACGATACTTTCCAACCTCCAAATATTTTTTCAACTGACTTTTACTTAGCCAACCATGCTTTTCGATAGTTGACGGTGTAATTGAACTTCGACTGTACTTCCACAATAACTGATTTCACCTTTATCGAGGGATCAACCTCAACCAACTGCTTTATTGCTTCTGCAATTGTGTTCGAATCCAGCTTCGAATGATCCTGAGAAATGATTGCTCTGGTGCAAGTGTGACTACCATTATACCTCCTTATAACCCAACAGTACTTTCTGCTGATCATGCTAACCCTGATAAGCCAATCACAACCTGACCCATACTGCGTACACTTGGCATAAAATGTCAGCGGCTCCGACTCATACACCCGGTAGTCTACACCTCTTCGGATAGTATAATCTTTTATCTCCCTAATAACAGCTTCCCTAGAACTGAATTTCATACCTACGGAAAATTCACAATCTGCGACAACAGAAATTTCTGCCACGACGACAGTCGTAGCATAAATATTTAATACACAAATATTTAATAAGTGCAATTAAAATTAAATCAATCCACAATACAGCAATCTTAGTATAATTAATAAACACTAATTAAAAGCATAAGCACATAAATAAATACTAAATAGTAAATACTAATTATTATTTAACTTCATCAATAACTAACTGCAAATAATGTTATTAACTAAACAAACATACAATCAAATGCTAACTTGCGTATATTATCTCATATCACGTAACTATTTGTTCACATCGATCAATACAAATTATTATAAAATTCTAATCCTTCGTATATATCTATAGTCAAATACGTACCTGCATTCATATACTCCAAAAATTTCGGAGCGTGCATGGCTTCCAAGTCCAAAACTCGCACGAAAGACGGCTCCTCAAACGGGTGTTCGTTTGCGAGTGCATTTGCCACGTCAGCTACATTTAGTGCCACAGTGCCGTCACCTTGGTCTTCGTCTCCATCAGGACCAACAACTTCATAATTGCTTTCAAACTTTTTCTCACTATCGTTGTTGTAATCTTTCTGTTCAATATTTCGATCGACTTCAGACAGTTCGAATTCAACATACACCTCAATGAATGATATCTGACCGCGACTTTCAATATACATTGAAAACATCTCTTGCATGCTCGCTTCATCTGTTACATATTTCGTTTGAAATTGAACGAATCCACCAAATACAGGTATGGGATACCTGTATAAAATACATGATATTCTTCTAGACAACCCAGATTCTATCTTCTCACAAATCACACCTTTTAGTTCTTCGAATGAGATTGTGAATGGAATAACAATATCTAACGGATTTTCACAAATAAATTTCACTCCTTCAACAGTTTCTAACAAAATCTGACCGAAATAATATACTTTCAGTAAGAATCTATCATCCATTTTTCTCATTCATATGAATAAACTTCAAACTCTCATTATTTTTTTTCGTCTGAAAGAAGAGAAAGATAGACCGAGTTCCTGAAGGAAGAAGACGATGAATTGAAGGAGAAACACTCTTATCAGTACAATACGAGCTACCCACATTTATATAATAGTTAAAAAACATATTAAACTCAAATCGGGCCCACCGATTACGCTTCACATATTCAAAAAAATATTTTTTTATACCAACTCGGTGGGTCCATTTTCATTTTATAAAAAAATGAATTCTAATCGGAGGGTCCGTTTTCTTTTTACAAAAAAAAAAAAACTAATTGGACGGTCCGATTAGTTAACCGTAAAATTCAAATTTTCTCTCCCTCATAACTCGGACCATCCGATTTGGTAACCCAATTTTTTTTAACAGAATTTGGATGGTCCGATTTCTTGCACCATATTTTAGCCAAAAGCTGTCCCACATCCATGTATAGCACCCCCATCATCCATATCAATGCATAACACACACACGCATGACATATCTAAATTAATCAACCCAAAACGGTATCTTTGGTGCATTATTTACAACAATACTACTATTATTAAGGTCCAATTTGGGTAAATAGCTTAATTAAGTTTCTTTTAAAAAATAGTTTAAACAATAAATATTTATATTAAAAGTAATTTATAAATAAGTTATTTTATATTTGATTTTTTAGTTCTAAAAGTGATTATTTAAAAAAATATGATAAAAAAAATTTTA
>NC_029790.2:17325803-17380808 GCF_000816755.2 Arachis ipaensis | reverse complement strand
ACATACCATAATTAAATTTAAATAAAAAATTATATCAGTTTAATATTCTAGGACTTTAATAATAAAAAATAAATTTTAAATTTAAAATTTAAAATTTTCAAAACTCTTCTCTTCTCTAATTATAATTATTTTATAATAAATTAAATAAAAAATCAAAATTAAAATAATACGATTCAAATTGTAACAAATTATTTCGATCAAAATCAAAATCAAAATCAAAATCATTTTTTGCTATTTATTTAAATAAAAAAGCCATTGTGGGCTAACCTAATTACCTAAGAGCTACGGGTTATAGAAGCTATAATAAGAGCATGAGACCGAAGCAGAGTATCCTTGAATTTGTTGAAGGACACACACACACATATATATGTTATGCACTTAATTATGACTAATTATCTGATTAAGTGAAAGGTTAAAGATTTGAAGGGGGATTAAGCATGCGAATTCATGGGATGGCGCATTGCAAATAGCACTGAGTAATTTTGCAATTGCATGGTAAAATCTAACACAAAAAAACAAAACAAAACAAAACAAAAGCAAAGGGTCCACAAATTGATACGAGGACTTTGCAGATACATAATGATATCATAAAAAAATCCAAGTGAACTTGTGGTCCATCTTTCTTTTCACCTCATCTAATACCTTGGATTGTACATACATTCCTTGGATTATTATTTTTCAGGACACACATTAGGTATTGCCTAGAAAATTCACTTCTTGGTATCAATTCTATGACATACTAGTCTAGAAGTGGTTCGTTTAAAAGTAAAAGCATATTCAACAATAAAAAACATGGTCAAAAATTATTATTTTGGGAAAATGTAAGTATGTAACTGTAACTATGACTGTGTGCGACTCCCTTTCACATACTTTAACATCTTCCAACATCATTAAGGGATGCTGTGACAAGTTCATAACATTCTTAATAGGGTATGCTAGCTAAATACATAGACTACATTTTTCATTGGGAGAGATTTTGCGCCCTTATGCGTAGACCTTGAACGAGGTTTCCTTTTTCTGTCTTCCAATAAAAAACACTGCCATGTGCTTCGATCCTTCCCTATGCTCACCATCACAACTTGCTTGGTTCATCAAGTATCACATAATCAATCACCAACCGTGTAAGTGTGTTATTTAAAGTTCACCTAGGAACACGTGAAATCAAAAAAGAGAACACATACTTATTCGTTATTGGACCAGCTTGTGTGTTTGCTTTACCCTAAAATTGAGCGTGGTCTAAAAGCCTTGTTTTTCAAGTCGGCAATTAATAAGGTGTGCGTTGCCCTATATTTTTTTTTTTTTGGCTATAAGTAATGGATAATTAAAGTTGTTATACAATTTGTTTCTCTTTGTTTTAGACTTTTAGCAAACCAAGTATTACTGAGTAACTAGGTTGCCAATGGGGAAAGTAAGGGATGTGAAATGTGAATTGAAGAATGCTTATGGCTACTGATAATAACATCTTTCAACTTGAAGAATGCTTATGGCTACTTCCTTTGATTAACCACGAATTAATGTAGTTACCGCCGCAGCATATGCTCTTTTGAAAGATGCTTATAAAAATTGACAACGGGCATTGAGTAACATCAGTGAAGTGCATTCGTTTTTTTCACATTTCTTCTGTTCCTTGCAAAGTTGACAATACTTCGTGCATGGATCTCGGTGGAAAAAAGCTATAAAAAAGCCATCTACATGAAACTTCCACTGTGTTCTGAGCAATGTCTAAGCGTTACTTCTGAAGATGGTTTTTAAATGGAGTAGCACATGCCATGGTTCACAATTACTCAGGTTTTCAGTTTACAACAATAGGGTAATGCAGATACAACCTTAAACTTCTGTCAAAAAAAGAAAAAAGATACAACCTTAAACTACTAAGTGTGTGTTTGGATTTACGTTGAGAAAACTGGAATTTGAATAGAAGTGATTTTGTAAAATTGATTTTAGGTAGAAGTGAGTTTGTGCTAACATGATTTATTAGTAAATATTGTTTGGATAATATTAGTTAAAATCACTTCTAAATAAATAATTAATTAACTACTAAAAAAATATAATATTAAATTATAATATTATTTTTTTAAGTATATTTAATTTTTTTATATTTTTTTAGTATTTTTTATATAATATTTTTTTATAGTACTTATTTAGAAAAAATTATGGAAAAACCAATAATAACTAGCAACAAACTTAAACGTACGTTGAGTAAACGCAGAAGCTATAATTTCTTGCTTCTAGTGAACGAGCTTTTGGGATGCAGAATCACGTTGGTGTTCAAAGAAGAAAAATGGCCAAACATCAAAGAACAACGTTCAAAGCATTGAAACGCACTTTTATCCTCTTCAACGTGTTTCACAAACACACCCTAACTCAATACATAACCTAAGTTGACTACCTTAGACAATATGTAACATGAAAAAAACTATAACCAATACTGTTTAAAGTGATGCCCCAGTTGACATTGGTAATGAACCATCTCCTACATCTTGGATCAGTGCCATCACTGCACCACTCTCCACTGATAACAGAATATTAAATAAAAATGAAGAGTTTCATATATAATGTACCGTGCTAATAAATTACAAAGTCCTAATGTATAAACTTGAGCTTGAAGGCAATCAGACTCAGACCTGCAATCACAGAAGGAAAAATATATTTCAACTCTATTATTAGTTTTTCGGAGTTTCTTTAGCAGAAAACAAAACAGTAACAAGACAGATATAAAAAGCAAGCTACAGTTCAATCTCATTAGTTTCACTAAATTCAGTCGTAATTGCCACAATATTATCCCCATTGGTTTAACACTAACGTAGTTTAAATAATTTTCATCTTATTATTATGCAACAATTCAAGAGAAGGAAGTATTGCAGGACTCAACAAATTAACTCATCATTCATTCGTGTGCTAAAGTTTTCCACCTGAACTCAACTATGGACTAGATGAAACCATACAGTTTAACCTTTACACCCAGATGCTTAGTTGAGCACAGAATGATAAGACAATACCTGAAGAATAACAAATCAAATGCTTTTCTCTGCAAGACCATTCAATTTGGTAGAGCTTGCTTCTCGCCAGATTGCTTTCACTTCATCTGTTCGGAACCCCTGGGTGAACGTAGAGTCCTCTAGTGGTGTCGATGCACCATAAGCAAATTCAAGGAGACCAGTATAAGCTATCATTGCACCATTGTCGATGCAATATCTGTCATCGGTGGCAAACAGCCTCCCACCCCGTTCAGAGCACATTGTTCTCATCATCTCCTGCAAACGCTCCTTGCAGCCCACACCACCAACTATAAGGACATCTTTCGAGTCACAATGAGCCATAGCCCGCTCTGTTATCTCCACAAGCATAGCAAACAGAGTCACCTGCAATGTTAACATTCTTAGAAATCCAAACTCGCAAATTCATAATTTTATAAAGATAACAGCTTACCGAAGAGAAAGGGAGCAGCAAACAAATATACCTGCAGAGAGTAGCACAAGTCTGCAGGTGTGCACTTGTTATTCTTCAGCTTTTCAACTGCAGTCGCTTCGATGTAACTAAGTATTCCACTAAAGATACATCCATTCCTTTGACAACATAAGGAATGTCTATAAATTTCTCTCCTTTCTTAGTAAGCTAAAAGGCAAGAAAACCATATAAAGCAAGTTGAACAGATTGAACCATGAGAACACTAAACCCTAAATCCTAAATTCTAAACCATGAGATCACAATCCAGTTAAGCACAACTATAATACTACATTTGTACTCCTCTATGCATATTGTATACTTATCTGGATGAAAGATTGCTACATTAAAGTTCTTAAATGTGTGACTAATTGATTCATAAAATTTCCAATGTTTACATAAGCCTTTAAGTAAAAATTGCTACTTTCAACTAACAAAACGATTAAGGAAAATTGCCAACAATGAATTCATAAAAAACCTGCTCAATGTTGTAACCAGGACTGGGATCATTGGAAAGCGTCAAAACCCTAGCGAAGCGATCCAAGCAGTTACCAACAGCAATATCAATGGTCTCACCAAAGATTCTGTAACGACCCTCACTGTATGCAATGACCTGAGTGTTACCGCCACTAACATAAAGCACAACAGGGTCAACGGCACCGGTGACAACCCTACCCATCTCAATATGAGCGACACAGTGGTTGACAGCAACAATGGGCTTCTTCCAAAGCTGAGAGAGGACGCGAACGACGACAGCAGAGACCTGAAGGGGAGCACCCATTCCAGGGCCCTTGGTGTAGCAGATGCAGTCGATGTCATCGGGAGTGACGTTGGCGGTTTCCAAAGCGGATCTGACGAGTGGAAGAACGTGGTGAAGGTGGTGCTGAGCGGTTTCTCTTGGGAGAAAGCCTTGACCGGGAGGGGTTATGTATGTGTGGCGTGGGTTGGAGAGGATGATGCCGTCAAGTGTGACAACACCGACTCCGATTTTGTTGGCTGAACCCTTGAATCCCAACGCTATCATTCTCTTCTTTTCACTTCCTTGAGTTCCTTCCATTCCCATTTCCGCCGCCACCACTCAGCGAGGCAAGTAATCACTAGCCAGGATAACAAACTGCCCCACCTTCCCATGTTTCCAAACAAAATACACATTTTCACCATTAAATATATATCTTCTGTATGTAATAACTTATTAGCCAACTGGAGCTCACAAACTGGAGCTCAGATCTATGATAAATTAGTCTTTAATCTGTCAAGTTATAAATTCCATAGAAAAAAAAATAATTCTATGAACCAACTTAATAGTTAATTTATTAGTCTGTTTAAACAAGTAGAGTTAAACCCCAAAGTGGTCCTTAAGATTCACGGTTTGCACCAATTTAGTCCCTGGCTTACCAATGGCACCATTTATGTCCCCGACTCTGTTAAAATTGCACCAAGGTCGTCCCTAGCCACATCTCCAGGCAAATAACTGCCGCTGCCAGTGACCTGGCGCTGAGAAGCCACGCTGGCGTGGATAACGGCAAGCTGAGGTGGCAATTGAAACTGTTTGACCTAATTTGGTCCCTATACCTAGTTTTATTCCTAATTTCTAGCATGGCATCGTTACCCCTCTTCATCTTCTTCTCTCTGCCCAGCAATGTTCTTCATTGTCTTCGTTGTTCCTACTCGTTGAACTGAAACGAAAACCATGATTGGGTGTGCGAGCCAGGGTCAAGGAAGCTCTACACGATCGACGACGAGAACGCGGAGTCGGACTAGACCGTCGCGGGTACCAGAGCGATGTGGGTGCGGCTACCGGCCGGTGCTTCGTTGGTCTGGAACAACTACCAACCCAGATAAGCCCTTCTTCGGTTGTCCAAATTACAATGTGAGTTTTTGGTAAGAAAAATTGATTAGTGATTTTCTGTTCTTTCCTTCTTATGATATCTCATATTCAGACTAGGGGCAAAACATTGTGTGGATTTTTTCTCTGGGCTGATGATGTAGAAGAAGAAGAGGAACATGAAGGAAGAGTGGATGCAACTGCAGTTGACAATGAGCAAGTGAGAGTGAATTCAGCTTGGAGGATTGGAAAATTGGAAGCTGAAATAAGGACCCAAAAATCTATGATACAATTCTTAGGCATAGTGGTGTTTTTCACTGTAGTTGCTGTATTGATTATGACTTTGAAGTTCTGACAATGTTGTATGTAATGTGTTCATGGATGAATGAAAGTAAGAGGTGGTTTTTTATCTTGAGATATATGCCCTATTTTTGATTGACTGGTTATCATAAAGAGAAATAATTACAGATCATCTGACATCATAATAGCATAATGCATAATGCATAATTACAAAAGTAGTAAAGATAAACATATTTGAGTAGCAAACATCAACCTGTTTGAGTTGCAAACATTAAAGGAATAAAAGAAGTGCCACAGCATAGTTAGCAAGGCTGGCAATACAAAAGTTATGACAATTGTCCTAAACAAAACAACTATCTATTAGCTGCCTTTAACAAAACAACAAAGTACTGTCTTAAACATCCTGATGTCAAAGTCATGAATTGTTCTTTTTCCTTGGTGCTTTGAAACCGGGAGTTGGAACGAACTTCATAAAATTGTGCAATCTGGAAGATGTAGCCACATTGGCTCCTTACATTGGATCCACACCAATGGATTGAGGTGGTGGTGAGCTCCTCCTTTTGGTGGGCAACTTCTGTGGCCTTGATGGTGCAGGTGCAACAGGTCCTGCTATGTCCTACAGCAGATAAACAATTCAACACATGAGCCCAGATAACAAAAAAATTATACTTTTGTTGTGTTGTAACGTGGATAAGTGTATTACCTGTGATCCTTCGTAGTTTGGTTGTGATATGTCAATCTTCATAGCAGGAGGTTTATCAGCTGGTGCAGCAGCAGTTTGAGGTTGAGGGCCAGCCTCAGAAGCAGAAGCAGCAGCATTTGATTTGGCTTTATCTGCAGCAGCCTTTGCAGCTGCAACAACAGCAGCTACTTCATCCAGTCTCTTCTTTGAGCACCCACTCTTAGTATGCCCTTTTACCCCACAATACCTACATGTGAATGGCTTCAAATGCCTTTTCAAACTTCCACTTGGTTTAGCTTTCTTATTACCACTGTTGCCCTCATCAGCATTTTTTCTCCTTTTCTTTGTCAAAGCTCCAGGCCTCCTCCTAATGTTAGGGGCCTGTGGTTGAGTGTACAAGGATTTCTCCCACAATGATTGACCAGGAAGAGGGTTAATGTGATGGACATAAGTCTTGTTGTATGCCTCCGTAGTACACAGTTGGTAACAAAAGTCTTCCGGCCTCTTGTTTACCCTTGCAAGGGCAGCACAGGCATGAACACATGGAATGCCTACAGTTAGTAACACAAATGCAGAGTAAGACAATCACAGTTTTTAATGTACACAAATGTTAATGATTAAGTTAAAGAGTTTGATAAAGGTCACCGGTCAGCATCCAGAATTGGCAAGTGCATAGTCTTTTTCCAAGATCCACCACCATGTTTGTTGGATGGCCATGAACCTCAAATTTTTCATAGTCTTCATCACCGGTCCAGATAGGCATCCAGTTCTTTGTTCTTTTCTGATTTTAACTAGGCGACTTTGAATTACAGGTGGGAGTATGCCAACATGATTTGCCAGTTTTACCTTATTCTTCACAATAGTTCTCATCACAAACATTCTCACCTCCTCAAGTAATGTGATGATGGGTTTGCTTCTAGCCTCTTTGATTCTTGCGTTGAAAACCTCACAGGCGTTGTTGCAAATGTTGTCCAGTTTTGGCCTATCGCTGAATTAGGACTTTGTCCATGACTCTCTAGGCCATTTGTTGAGATATGCCCAAGCCTCCTCGTTCACCCTCTTAATCTTGTTCAGATTATCGATGAAATCCTGGAATGTTGTTGATCTGGCACATTCCCAAAGTAGTCCCCTCAACTCAAGGTCCTTCCATTATTTGTTGAAGTTCTTCCAGAGGTGCCAAATGCAAAAACGGTGGTGAACTCTTGGCATCACCTCCTGGACAGCTTGAATTAAACCATGTAGGACATTGTTACACTACGTTTCAGAAACAAAAACTGATGTAAACACTTTTATCGTGCCACAGAACAGTCCCTGAGTTTACATTAATGACCCTAATATAGTCCCTGACTTTCGCATTTTAATACAATTTAGTCCCTTCAGTTAGGTGTAAAATGCACGATTTGTCCCTTGTGCTATTCGGATCTAACTAACAGTGCATATCAACAACCAACATCATGCATACAAAATCCAGAGGACATATATAACATACAAATTTAACAAACATTATTCCATCCAATTCATTTACATCCAGAGAATCAAAGATTATTAAAAGCACATGAAAGTTAGGATTACCTTCTGTATATCAGAAATAAAGCACCATCCGTTAGTTTTGTAGTCTCCAAGATCAGCATAAAGCAGCTCCAGGAACCATCTCCTAGTGTCTGTATTCTCTATTTCAATTATAGCCCATGCAATCACGTAAATGTGATGATTGGCATCTTGTGCCACAGCAGCTAAGATCTGACCTCCAAATTGTGTCTTCAGAAATGTCCCATCAAGCCCAATCAAGGGGTGACAACCTGCCTTGAATCCCATCTTGCAACCATACATACAAACATACATTTTATCAAATATGATGTCTCCATTTGGTTGAGGTTCGACACATATCTGCACCGTAGATCCAGGATTCGTCTTCAGTAAAGTTTCAGCATAGTCCCTTAGTTTCGCATATTGTGCCTTCTCATCCCTGTACACTACATTTCTTGCATCTGCCAGTGCCCTTGCAATGGAATTTCTATTCAGAATAAGGTCACACTTTGTCCTGAAGTACACAGCAGCCTCGCATTGCTAGAAATTGGGGTATTTTCTTACCTTTTTTACTAATTTACTAGCAACCCAAGTCCTATTAGCAGCCTTGTTGGTGTTCTCCCTCGCACAAGTATGATCGTCGTTGAAAGTCTTGATTTGCCAACATGAGTCATCACAGTCCCTTGAGGCATACACAACCCAGGCACACTCTTTCACCTTGCACACAGCCCTGCATCTAATATTGTCATTTTTTTTAACTTAATTCTCCTCCCCTCTTGGATAGTATACTCTCTTACAGCTTCTCTGAACTCATACTTGGTGTTGAATTTCATACCCACTTGTAGATGTAGTTCACCGAATCTTGCCCCATTTCTAAATATTGGAAATTCATCTGACTCTTCATCAGATTGTAGCTCATCCTCAGAATTAGGAGGAGTCTTCATCTCCTCTGAGTGCCAAGAATTAGCACCATCAGATTCTGCACCTGGGTCAAGTGCTTCATACACATCAACAATCCCTGGAGTTCCCACAAACCCCAGGTCCACCTCTCCATCTGACACATCTTCAACCAATGCATCATCTGGTTGCATTATGTTCTCTTTTGTCTTAGCAGCAGCATATGTAGCTCTCTTGATGTCCTTTACTTTCTTATTTCTTGGTTTGGACATACTTGCATTATCTTCACTGCTAGAGCTATCTTCTTGAATTGGCTTAAAGGAACTATCCTCTGAACTATCATCATCACTGGAATCATCATTTACAGTTAAGTCAACATGAAGAGCTCCCTTGCCCTTATTAGCAGACCTTCTATATGTTCCAGCAGCCTGAGATCTTGTAATTCTCCTATGTAAAAACTGAGGTTTATACTTTATTTTTGATTTGCCTTTATCTTTGGCTGTGGAGCATGCCTTCGTAGTCTCTCTCAGCTTTGTTTTCAGGCTTGGGTTGGGCTTTTGATTGGGCTTTTTAGTCAATTTGGGCTTGGAGATGGATGTTGGGTTGGGCTTTGACTTAGGCTTGGGCTTTGTATTAGAATTGGGCTTCAGATTGGGTTTCTCATGAGCCCTAGCAGGCATTGGATTTGGGGTTGTGTTATCATCAATGGGGTTTGGAATAGTGACAGGGTTGGTTTCAGGGGGGTTGGAATAGGATTGTTTATGGGGCTTGGGTTTGCATTTGGGATAGGATTCGGTTTTGTAGTTGGGTTCGACGTGTTACCATTAGCTTCGGGACCCTCACTTGTGTTCTTCTTGCTCACTAAGTCTCCCTCACAAGTATCATCAAGCCATACTACAACCTCCTTCCCTACAATCACCTCTGGTGTGGACACCCCATGCTCAAAGTACACATCAACAACTCCATCATTATTCTGTGCAGCAAAACACATCTCTCTTAATTCACCATCAGATGTAAGAGCCATCAGTCCACCATCTAAGCTCCTCCCAGGAGGCAGCCACCAACACTGAAGTATGTTGTCATACCCAAGCTCCTTGTAAAAACAAACATTGAAATTCAACCACTTATAAAATACCAGAAACACCCATCAACCAACCCAACTAAGATTGCATTCAAAACAGAGCATAGAAAAAAATTTTCCACTACCCACAAAAACCCTAACAGATAATAAAAAACTTTCAACTTTCATCAACGAAAATCAAATTTTCAACAAACACAGACATTGATGCTATTCTTTTTGTTGAAAAGCATTATTTTTTCGAGTTCAAAAGTACCTTCGTGTGCTCGCGATGAACTGCTTCTCCTTCCTTCACCAACAACGACCGCACAACACTATCACAGTGGCAGCGAACTCCACGGAACCAAACGTTTTCAACCTTCAAATCCTATACCGTGGCCAGAACTCAGGATTTCATGGTGCATTGTTTTGGTTTTCAGAAGACGAAGAGGAAGATGAAGTGATCACAGAACTTGGGTTATTTGGGTTTTGTTTCAAAATATACATGAAACAACGCCGTTCCATCCATTCACATTTTTAGCGCCAAAACTGACACTCCAGCGTGGCACCCAGTGTGGCTTCTCAGTTCCAGGTCACTGCCGGCGGCAGTTAATTTGTCCGGAGATGTGGCTAGGGATAACCTTGGTGCAATTTTAACAAAGTCGGGGACATAAATGGTGCAATTGGTAAGTCAGGGACTAAATTGGTGCAAACCGTGAATCTCAGGGACCACTTTGGGGTTTAACTTTAAACAAGTATCCTGAAAAATAAAAAAATATATATACAATTCTATGTCTCATATTTTATAATAAACATTATTTTGATATAAATATTTTATTAACAATCAGCACAATTTTTTGTTGTTTTGTTATTACAAATAATTTAAATACATAATTATTGATAACAACTATATTTTTACATGAGGAGTACCAGGAATATTTACTGCATAACATTATTATTGAAAGACAAAATTGTAATTCTATTTTAGGTTTTCAAAAAATAATATATTTTAAATTTTAAATTTTTATTAGTTTAAATATTAAAAGATAATTAAAAAATTGAATTAAAACTTTCCGTTGTTATTCTAAACAAAATAACACTGACATTTTGCAAATTAAAGTAACAAAATATGACTTCCTACTTCCTAACTTGTGTGGAGCATAGTGTCACAGTAAATTTTAGGATGTTACACTTAACGATATTTGTATAATATTCTAGAGTGTTTGAGAATATTCTGGATAGTTCTGGAATATTCTAGAATGTCTCAGAAGGTCTTGAAAATCCTAAAAAGTTCTAGAAGACTTTGAAAGGTCGTAGAGAATTCTAAAAGAGTGTAAAAATATGTAGAAGTATGAAGAGTGATTTAGAAGAATCTCAAAGAGTTTAGATAAATGTGATAGGATAGATATTTCTAATGAAAATCCTGGATACTTGATCTAGACTGCTGATTAGATTTAATCCTAACCGTCCAATTAGGAGGTGGATGACTATAAATAGAGGTTGGGTGTTTAATGTTGCGTGTGTAAATCATTTGTAACAAATACTGGAGTAGTGAAGTATTCTTTCCACCAAAGCTTTATTTCTCATGTGTTGTGTAAAAACCTATTTTTCAGTAAATAGACTTTTTAGACTATTTTAAAATTTATCTAGCAAAATTCCGAACCGCGACCCAATAAGAAATAGTGAGGCAGGCACAATAGTAAAAAAAATAAAAATTAAATAGAAAAAAAGAAATTAATGAAGTCAAATTTGATTTTATGAGGGTAATTAATCCCTCTAAGTCAAATTTGACTAGTAGATAGTAAATATTAGCTTACTATTAGTTTATTTTTCTCATTAGAGATTTTTTTAGCCGAAAAAATAATTTTAGTGATGATTTTGTGCTCACCGAAAAAGACTCTAATAACCGAAACCTCAGAATCTGTGGTAAAAATAATTTTTACCTAGTTAATTGTGTCTCAAGATTTATATTAGCATGATTTATTTCTTTAAGAATAAATCTTAGCCATTAATTATTTTACCACACGGTAAAAGTTACCCCGAACTAAATTTCTTACTAATATTCCTCAAACGACTCCTAGAGATCCTGAATCCTCTTACTTGCCATCTAAGTAACTCGTCCCTCCCTTTCAGCTTCTGAGCCGAGATTATCTCAGCCTCTCACCCCTCTCCACTGTGTTTTTTTTTAACCACGAGTAATTGACCGCGGTTAACTGTAGATAAACACGTCATTATGCTGCTGATTATTCTCCCTCAAACTCACACCCCTTCTCTCTCAATCCATCCTCTTTTCTTATGATTTTTCTTCAACCTTTTACCATCATAAATTCAACAAGACTCTGAACTTTTATTTAAAAGAAGGGTTAAGTACTGAAATCGTCCCTAAGGTCTGGGATGAAAATCAAAATCGTCCCCGACCTTTTTTTGTTATTAAAATCATCCTCAACGTTACAAAACGTTATAAAATCGTCCTTTTTTATTTTTTTGGACCAAATTACCCTTAACTATTAATAAAAATAATATTAAAAAAAATAAAACCCCACCCCACCCACACCCAGCATCTCTTCGTCTCTCCCTCCACCCCAAACCCCACCCCACCCACACCCAGCATCTCTTCGTCTCTCACTCGCCTCCTAGCATTCCTTCTCAAGCCACTAAGGCAGCCACGCGTGATAGCAAAAATTGTGGGTGGAATATTGATTGGTCCATCATCTCTAGGACGCAGCTCTGCCTTTCTGAACGCTGTGTTCCCATCCAAGAGCCTAACGGTCTTGGCACTTTGGCCAGCATTGGCTTACTTTTCTTCATGTTCTTGATAGGACTGGAACTCGACCCCAAGTCCCTCCTTAGCAAAACAGGAAAGAAAGCTCTTGCCATTGCCCTTGCCGGGATCACATTCCCCTTCGTCTTGGGAATCGGGACATCTTTTGCACTTCAAGCAACAATCTCGCAGGGAGTCGATAAAGCACATTTCTTTGTGTTCATGGGAGTCGCTCTCTCCATCACCGCCTTCCCCGTCCTGGCACGCATCTTGGCTGAGTTGAGGCTGCTTACCACTGAGGTTGGACGGATGGCCATGTCAGCAGCGGCTGTTAATGACGTGCGATTGCGCTCTCTGGCTCTGACTCTTCTCCACTTATCTCCGTTTGGGTCCTCTTGTCTGGATGCGGCTTTGTAATCTATTGCGCACTTGTTCTTCCTCCCATCTTCAGATGGATGTCTCGACGCTGCTCTGAAGGCGAAGCCATCAATGAGTCCTACGTCTGTGCCACGTTGGCAATGGTCTTGGCAGCTGGTTTTGTCACCGACACCATTGGAATCCATGCTCTGTTTGGGGCATTTGTTGTTGGAGTGGTTCTTTCCAAGGAAGGCCCTTTTGCGGCTGCTCTTGTTGAGAAGGTTGAGGATCTTGTCTCTGGGGGTGGGTTTGGAGTGGAGGGAGAGACGAAGAGATGCTGGGTGTGGGTGGGGTGGGGTTTTATTTTTTTAATATTATTTTTATTAATAATTAAGGGTAATTTGGTCCAAAAAAATAGAAAAGGACGATTTTATAACGTTTTGTAACGTTGAGGATGATTTTAATAACAAAAAAAGGTTGGAGACGATTTTGATTTTCACCCCAGACCTTAGGGACGATTTCAGTACTTAACCCTTAAAAGAACATTAGTCACAAATTTCACACACCCTTATGCATTTTTACCACCCTTTTTGACTGAATTATAAAGTGAGAGAGAGAGAGAGAGAGAGAGAGAAGAAGAAGAAGAAGAAGAAGAAGAAGAAGAAGAAGAAGAAGAAGAAAAAATGTTGCACCTTCTCTCTGCGTTTCAGCCTTGTTTTTAGTAGTTTTCCATTGTTCTTCATATGTTCTTCAAGAGTCCAAGGCATACAAGCACAATTTCTTGTCCGTTTTCACTAATTCTCATAATTTTACCAAAAATTTAGCAATGTGAGTTCTTGTTCCTTCTCTATTTTTTTTATTTTTTCAGGAATGATCATGGTGAATTCTTGCTCTCTTATGTGTCTAGAAAATCTCTTTTGAAGCCCATATAGAGAAGAAACTTTCGGCTAAAGAAAAAACTGCACCATACCTAAATGTGCTCCAGCCTTTGTGAGAGTATTTTTTGGTATTTGAGAGGTTTAGTGACTGAATTAAATGAGAGATACATGTTAAGAATAGTTAGAATATGTTTGTTTTTGATTCCGTATTCATATAAGCCACTTTATGCTGATTTTGTGCTTAATTTTGTGATCTGTGAATTCGGTGGTGCTTCTCTATTTTTGACTTTTTATTTAAGTGATATATGAAGCTTATTTATTTCTGAAAATTGTATGAAAATACTGAAATTATTTAAAGCACTTGGGATCTTTAAACGTCATTAAAAGTGGGTCAAAATGAAAAATTGCACCCTTGAAAATTCAGCCATCAAAAGTCCTGGAAAGTGACGTATTAGAGGGTTAGAAAGAAGATAGAAAACTAAATTTAATCCTGTGAAATAAGTGTATAAAAGTAAAAAGGGTGTTATGCAAGGGTTTAATAAGGGAGAGATAACATATTTGACTCTGTTACAAGAGAAGTCAAGATCCGAAGGAGAAGATGTTCCCCTGAAATCCAGAAAATCTTTAAAGAAAATAAAGATGCGATACTTCCTGAGTTGCTCAAACAACTACCACATAGGAGGAAAGTAGATCACAAGATTAAACTAGAGTTAGGAACAAAGCCACCAGCCTCAGCATCATACAAATGGACCGCCAAAACTTGAGGAATTGAAGAAGCAATTCAATTATCTAGTGGATATTGGATTCATCCGTCCATTAAAGGCACCCGATGGCCAATCTTGTTCTAAAAGAAGCATGATGGTTCGTTGAAACTATGCATCGAATATTAAGCACTTAACAAGGTAACCATCAAGAACAAATATTCTATTCCACTGATAGCTGATCTGTTTGATAAACTCGTGTCACAAGATATGGATCGTATGAGTAGTTGGTGATGTCTTTTGACTTAACTAATGCTCCTGTGATTTTTGTACCTTGATGAATGAGATCTTTTGCCAATACCTTGATCGGTTTGTAGTTATCTACTTGGATGATATTGTTGTCTATAGCAATACCTTGGAGGAACATGTAGAACACTTATGAATCATATTCAAAATCTTGCGAGGGAATAACCTATATGTGAAGAAAGAAAAATGTTCATTTGCAAAGGATGACGTCTACTTCTTGGGGCACATCATAAAAGATGGAACTCTTTGCATGAATAAAGGGAAGGTGAAGACTATCAAAGAGTGGGAGCCACCAAAAAAGGTATCTGAATTGTTGTCATTTCTTGAGTTGGCTAACTACTATCGGAAGTTTATCAAGGGATATTCAAAAGGCCTTTGATGAGTTAAAGGCTGTTATCACATAAAGACCAGTACTAGCATTGCCTGACTACTCAAAGGTGTTTAAAGTTCATACTGATACTTTTGACTATGCTTTTGGAGGGGTTTTGATACAAGAAGGACATCCTATTGCCTTTGAGAACCGCAAGTTGAATGATATAGAGAGGTGATACATTGTCCAAGAGAAGAAAATGACTGTGGTGGTGCATTGTTTGAGGACTTGTCGTTATTAGTTGCGTGGTTCACACTTCATCGTCAAGATAGATAATATGGCTACAAGCTATTTCTAAATTCAGAAGAAGTTAAGCCCCAAACAAGTTAGGTGGCAAGATTTCTTAGCTGAGTTTGATTTCGAGTTTGAGTACGAGCCAGAAAAAACTAATGTAGTAGTAAATGCACTAAGATGAAAGGCTGAATTGGCAGCCATTTTCATGGTCGAAGGAGATATTGTGTGTATCATCAAGAATGGATTGCATTATGACCCATTAGCAAAGAAATTAGTGGATTTGGCTAGAGAAGGTAAGACCAAAAGATTTTGGCTAAAGGATAACCTTTGATATACCAAAGGAAAAAGACTATACATCCTTAAGTAGGAAAATCTAGGGAGAAAGTTGGTAAGGAAATATCACGACACCAAGTGTGCTGGTCATCAAGGTTAACGAAGGACCTTGGAACTCATTAGTCTTCCTATTATTGGCCTCAGATGCGAGATGAAGTAGAGAGCTATTGAAGACTTGTCTTATATGTCAACAAGATAAGATTGAAAGCAAGGCACCAAGTGGGTTGTTGGAACCTCTACCTGCACTAGAGTGACCATGAAAAAATATCTCTCTAGATTTCATCTCTGCCTTATCAAATTCCTAAGGGTTTGGATATATTCTCGTAGTAGTGAATTGATTCTCAAAATATCCTACATTTATACCTTCTCTTACCGATTGCACTGCAGAGGAAGTAACACGATTATTCTTCAAGAATATGGTAAAGTACTGGGGATTATCTAAGAACATCATTAGTGACCGAGATCCACACTTCATAGGGCGATTATGGACAGAGCTATTCAAACTCCTTGGATCGGAGCTTCACTTCTTAATGAGTTCTCATCCTCAAACTGATGGCAGACTAAGAGTGAATGCCTTACTCGAGTGTTACTTAAGGCATTTTGTAAGCGCTAATAAAAAAGATCGGACAAAATTTCTGGACATTGCTCAATTCTCAAATAATCTGCAAAGGAGTGAGTCCATAGGGAGGGGTCCGTTCAAGATTGTGATTGGACAACAGCCACTTACACCACACTCCCTTTCTTTCTCTTACTTAGGAAAAATTCCTGGAGCTTATCACATGGTTAAACCTTGGAAAAAAACAAGAAGATGCCACTCGTTTCTATCTTGACAAAGCCACAAAGAGGATAAAAAAGTAGGCATACAAGAAAAGGAGAAGACATGCTAGTTATCAAATGGAAAATAAGGTAATGATTAAATTTCTTTCACAACAATTTAAAACCTTTTGCAAGGTTCATAAGTTCTTGATTTGCAAATACAAATAGCCATTTGAGATCATTGGACGTGTTGCGGAGGTTGCTTATAAAATACAACTCCCTCCCTCTATGAATATTCATCTAGTCTTCCATGTGAGTATGCTCAAATCATATCCTAGAGATTAAGAAGAACCGAGTAGAGATGACTCGAATCGAGCTTTATCTATGGTAATTAGATTGTTCGATAAGGAGATCCTAGCTAATCAAGTTGTGTGACAAAGAGAAGTACCACCAAGTATCCAATACTTGATTAAGTGGAAAGGTATCCCAATAACTGAGACTAGATGAGAAGCTCCTGAAAATTTGTGGCAATTTTTAGAACACCTAGAGTGCTATCATGAACAAAACGCAACGAGAACATCTACGCAATAGGTGAAAAAAATGTCACGATAAATTTTAGGATATTATATTTATTAGTATTTGTATAATATTCTAGAGTGTTTGAAAATATTTTGGATAGTTCCAGATTGTTCTAGAATGTCTCGGAAGGTCCTAGAAGATCCTAGAAAGTTCTAGAAAACTCTAAACGGTCATAGAGAATTCTAAAATAGTGTATACATATGTAAAAGTATGAACAACGATTTAGAAGACTATAGAAGAGTTTAGATAAATGTAATAAGTTAGATATTTGTAATGAAGGTTCTGAATACTTCATTTAGACTATTGATTAAATTTAATCCTAACCGTTCATTAAAGAGGTAGATGACTATAAATAGGAGTTAAGTATTTAGTGTTATGTGTGAGTTATTTTAACAAACACTTGAATAATGAAGTATTCTTTATTTCTTTCTATAAAAGCTTTATTTCTCTTGTATTATCTTGTGTTCTTAGCATTTCTGCTAAATATTAAGGGTTAGACTGACTTGGTCTTAACTCAAGAGATTGAGTCAGTTCAAGTGTCAACACAGTAGAGTGTGTCCAAAGTTGTGACAATAACCTCTTATATTAATTCACTTTTGGGTTAATACTCAAATTCGTCCCTGAAAGATCACTCATTCTTCAAATTAGTCCTCAAATAATTTTTTTTTAGTCATATTAGTCCCTGAAAGATAAAATGTAAGTCAAATTAATCCTTCCCTCAGTTGGATGATGACGTGTCATGTTAAGTGCCACGTGTCACAAGATGATTGGTTGACGTGTCAGGTGAGTGACATATGGCGTGCCACGTGTCACTTGACATGTAAAAAAGTTTTTTATAATCAAAATAGTCCTTAAAAGTCCAAACGTAAGTCATTTTCATCCCTAAAATTTTAAAAATTAATCAAACTAGTCCTTATATAATTTTTTTTATTTTTTTCATAATATTAAATTTGAAATATTTTTTTATACTACTAATTTTAATAGAAATGTAATTGACAAACAAAAAATTAGTAATTATATCTTTTCTTTTTAAAAATTTTTTCAATAAAATTATCTTTCTCCTTTAATTCTTCTCAAAATCTTTCTTATTCTTTTTTATTCTAAAATCTTTTTCTTACATTATTACATTTTGCTAGAATATATATATATACTCAAAATTGAAATGTATGTATTTGTTAACATAAACAAAGTTATATGCTTAAAATCAAAATTTATGTATGTTAACCTAAACAAAGTTATACCACTATTTTTTTTCTACTACATCTTTTTTTTTTCAATACCGTATTACTTACATATAGGATGTAATGGTAGTGATACTTAGAGTCAAAATTCAAGAAGATCCACAAATTTTGCTTCAATTTCAAACTTTACAAGAAGATCCATAATAATATATGCTAAACAAATTGCTTCTTAAAGGTAATATGTACAAAGATCATAATAAATTTTTGTATGTTTCATATGTTTGAGATAGATTATATAATTTTTCTTTTAATTTCACAAGTCAATGAGATAAAATGAAATAGGAAACATTATACCTATGCATAACACAGTCTACTCCGCACTAGTACATTATATAAATAGATATTTAAATAAAATATTAAAAAAATTATATTAGAATATTAAGATTCAAAAAGTGATTCCACAAATCAGTTTTTCAATTATTGAGTTTTACTATATAAATTAAACAATAATAAAATTATAATTTTAAAAAATTTAAAAGATTTAAACTTTAAAATAATTACTATATTATTTAGTAAAATTAAAATATTAAATTTTTAAATATATAATCAACAATAATTTGATAAACTCATTTAAATAAAAAAATTCACATAAAAAATTACAATTTGAAAATGTAAAATTTTAAAATACAAATGACAAAATAATTTTATAAAAATTTAATTATTTTATGTAAAGAGAATTTTGTTTATTAAGATTTAAAAAATAATATTAAAATTAGTAGTATCAAAAAATATTTTAAATTTAATATTATAAAAAAATATATAAGGACTAGTTTGATTAATTTTTAAAATTTTAGGGATGAAAATGACTTACGTCTGGACTTTCAAGGACTATTTTGATGATAAAGAACTTTTTCCATGTCAAGTGACACGTGGCACACCACGTGTCACTAACCTAACACGTCAACCAATCATCTTGTGACACGTGGTACTTAACGTGACACGTCATCATCCAATTGACGGAAGGACTAATTTGACTTACATTTTATCTTTTAGGGACTAATATGACTAAAAAAATTATTTGAGGACTAATTTAAAGAATGAGTGATCTTTTAGGGACAAATTTGAGTATTAACCCATTCACTTTTATTGTAAAATGAATAAAAAGGTGAATTAATTTCTTTCCTATAGAAGAATGAAAGAAAGCTACTCCTAAATCTAGCAACTAGCAAGAACACAAGGCAGGACAAGAACCTAATTAGAGGTCTAATCCAAATTGCAAATGTAAATTTTTTTCCCTCTTGTATACTTGTGTCGATGATTATGCTATGTCCTTATCATTGCTTTATTAACCCTTTAGAACTTGGGAATTGTGAGTTGTGTCTAAATTGACCTGACATGCTGATACATGAATATCTTACACCCATTTTCTGTTTATTTTCTAGTTAAATTTAGTTAGAATTTAATAAGTTTAATTATATTTTGAGTTATTCTCCACATACAAGCATTTTTTCATATAAGTCATTTATATTCACGCATTTTTCACGTTTTTTTCCGTGCCTCTTTTTTCTCTTCTTCTTTCTCTGTGCCCCTCTTCTTTTTCTTCTCCTTCTTCTTCTTTCTCTGTGCCTCCTCCTCTTCTTCTTCTTTTTCTTTCTCCGTGCCTCTTCTTCTTCGTAATTTTTTTCTCTCTTTATCGTCGTCATCAACACCACCTCTTCCTCTTCCTTCTCTTCCTCCTTCTTTTTTCATTGAAATTTCTTCTCATCTTTTCGTTTTCTCTTTCTCCTTCATCATCAGTTATCTCGTTGTTGAAGATAATAAATAATTCAGGTTCAGATTGTCAATTGAATCATAACAAAATTGATTATTGTTTTAAATCTAAGGCTAAGGTGTGGTTCAATTTAGAAGAAAAAATAATTAGAGGAAACATTTTTATGCAGCAAATTTGGGTGTAGTACGAAGATATTTGGGTGTAACACAAAAATATTTGGGTGTATTTTTATTCTGATAAGTTCTGCATAATTAAAAATTCTTCCTCTTCCTCCTTCTCATCTTGTACTGTTTCTTCTTTTTTTTTTAATCATCATCACCATCTTCTTCTTCTTTTTTTCTTATTCATCTTTTTATTAGTTTATCTTCTCAAGTTTCTTTTTGTTTTACTCTCTTAACAAGAATAAAAACAAAAAAATATACAAAGAAAGAAACATGTAATGCTGCAAAATTACTTTAAAGAGTATGAACTTACATTCATTTAACTAAAAGAAAGAAAGAAATAAGGGAAAAAAAAAGAAGAAAAAAACGCAGCATTAGAGAAAATATTTTTCTGTATTTGCAGCAAATTTAGGTGTAACACGAAGATATTTGGTTGTAATACGAAGATATTTGGGTGTATTTTAAGAATTTTTGGTGTATTTTTATTCTGATAAGTTTTGCATAATTCAAAACTCTTCCTCTTCCTCCTTCTCATCTTCTGCTGTTTCTTCTTTTTTTTTTATCATCATCACAATCTTTTTCTTCTTTTTTTTTCTTATTTATCTTTTCTTTTTTATTTTACCTTCTCAAGTTTCTTCTTGTTTTACTCTCTTATAAGAATAAAAATAAAAAAATCAAACAAAGAAGAAGAAGAAATACATAATGCTGCAAAATTACTTGAAAGAGGATGAACTTACATTCATTTAACTAAAAGAAAGAGAGAAATAAGGAAAAAAAAGAAGAAAAAAATGCAGCAGTAGAGAAAATATTTTTCTGTATTTGCAGCAAATTTGGGTGTAACACAAAGATATTTGGGTGTAATACGAAGATATTTGGGTGTATGTTAAGAATTTTTTGGTGTATTTTTATTTTGATAAGTTATGCATAATTCAAAACTCTTCCTCTTCCTCCTCTTCATCTTCTACTGTCTACTGCTTCTTCTTCCTCATCTTCTTATTTCATTTTCTTATAATTCATCTTGGGAGAAAAAATCAAACAAAGAAGAAAAAATACATAATATTGAAAATCAGTAGAAAGAGGAGTAGGAAAAAAATGCAGCAACAACAACAGTAATAAAAAAATAACGATGAAGATGAAACACACGAAGAAAAAGGAGAAGAAGAAGAAGAAGGAAGAGGAGGAGGAGAAAGAGGAAAATGAAGAAGAAGAAGAAGTGTCTTCCATAATGGTTTGTGAGAGAGCGCTTTGGATATGGTTGAGTGATGCGGGTGTTATCACGCTCCAGTAGGTGAATGTAATTTTTGTTAGATTTGGCCCAACTTGTAAGACTTGTAAGTCAAAAAGACTTGTATGTGTAGCATAACTCTTATATTTTAGTGTTAAAATCCTCTTTGGATGCTACTTTAAGTTGTTTTGGTATTTTTATTATTTATAGTGAAATTCGGGCCAATTTGGCAGAGTTTTGTGCAAAAAAAAAGAGGAAAAAGTTGGATGTTGTCAACTCTGACCTCCTTGCATTTCAACGAGCATAACTTGAGCTACATAGTCCTTTCAATGGCGTTGAAAAGCCAACTTCCAGAGCTTTCCAATGATATATAATAGTTTATACTTTTTCTGGAATCAAGCCTTGAAGGGGGCTAAACGCCGAGCTTGGCGTTTAACGCCCAGGAAGACAGAACCGAATGGGAACTCACTGCCAATTCTGGTGCTGAACGCCAATTCTGGCGCTAAATGCCAGTAGTGCAGGTCAACCTCACCCAAAGGAGCATCTTTAGCTAGATTTAGCTTTTAATTATTATCTTATCTTTTATTTTTGTAATTTTTATTTACAAACAAAATCTTTTAGGATTAGAATTTATTATCTTATTTTAGTTTCAAATCAAATTAGGTTAGATATAAAAGGGAAAAGATTTAGCCCTTGGGGGCTTACTTCTCCCGGAGGGGGATCTTCTCACTTCTGCACGTTACCCTTTTTCGGAATCCTTATTTTCTCTATAAGTCATGAGCCACTAAACATTCTCGGTTAAGGTTAGGAACTTTGTTTATTTCTATTGATTAAGACTATTGCTTTTCTATTTTAGTTAATATATTGATTCAGTTTCAATGATTGCTTTCATTCTTCATCTTATGAATCTAGGTAGAACGACAATATAATCCTTTTTCTACATGTGTTCTTGTGATTCTCGACAGAGTTATCTCGCTTGAACAACAGCTTGAAAGTAAATTCCTCCTAAATTGCTAATTACTTGAATTAATCAGGATATGTGACATATAATCCTCTTAGTTTTAGGTAATTAGGGCTTTTGTGGCCATAAACTAGAATTGATCTTAACCCTCTATTCTACATTAAGTGACCAAGACATTGGCGGTTGATTTAGGTTAGAGAAGATTAAATCACTAAGACATTAGGGTTTAGTCAATTACAGTTTGTTGTGAAACAAATCTTACATGACTAAAATAGTTGGTAAGAAAACTTAATCCGGATGAATAAACAACTCTAAAACCTTAACTGTTTTCTCTCAGATATTTCACACTACTTTGACTGTTTGCTTTCCAATCCTCTGAGTTTACTGTTTAATGCATTTTACAACCCTCAAAACACAACTTTCTGGTTGCCTGACTAAGTGAGCATTCGACCATTGTTGCCCAGTCCATCAATCCTCGTGGGATCGATCCTCATCACCTGAGGTATTACTTGGTACGGTCCGGTGCACTTACCGATTAGTTTATGGGTATTGAAAATCCCGCATCAAATTTTTGGCGCTGTTGTCGGGGATTGACTGTTATTGACAACTAACCGTTGTCTGATTTCTTAGATTAGGTATTTTTAGCTTTTGATTTTTATTTTATTTTGTTTTGTTCTTTGATTTTCGAAAATTTAGTTTAATTTTATTTTTAAAAATATTTTCTTGATTTTTAAAATTAAGTTTGGTGTTTTCCATTTTTAGTCCTATTTGTTTTTGTTCTTAAATTTTCGAATTCTTAGCTTTATTTTGTTTAAATTTTTTTTCTCTTTAATTTTTTAAATTAAGTTTAGTGTCCCTTAGTTGTTTTATTTTTCCTAGTTATTTTACTTATTGAATTTGAACTCTATACTCCTTTTTGCTTATTAGTTGTTTTATTTTCTCAATTATTCAGTTTATTCTCTTTATTTTATTTTTCTTTTATTTTCGTTTTCCTTTGTCTTTTATTTTATTTTCGTTTTTTATTACTATCTTTATTTTTCTTTATTTTACTTTTTTTAAATATTTAATTCTTTTTGTTCTTTCTTCTTTGCTTGTCTGTTTACCACATGGTGCGTTTAATTCTGTTTGGTATTTTGTGCTAAAAAAATAATGAAGAGAGATCACATGGGTTACTACTCACACCCAAAAAGTGATTCATATTATTGTGGATGGAGAAACTACCCGAATTTTGGTTGGCAAGGTCAAGAGCAAAGAGATTTCAATGTTCCATATCCTATCCATCAAGAACCATCATCTCCTTACTCATATCAAGAACCACCATCTCCATATTCACACCAAGAACCACCATCTCTCTATCCATATGAAGAACCATTATCTTTTTGTTCATATCAGGAACCATCACCTCCTTATTCGTACCAAGAACCGTCATCTTTTGATCTTGCCTACCAAGAACTGTAGCAAACAATAGATAAAATTTTGCAAAAATTTCCAACCCCACCCCCTGCTTACCCATATTAAAAACCTTCACCACGTGAGCTTGCTTTAGAACAACTCTCTCAAAATCTACAAAATCCATTTCAACTCCACAAAGCCCCTTTCAAAATACACAAAATTCATTTCATAACCCACAAAACTCCTTTCATACCCCCCAATTCACCGTCAACACAGCACCCATATATCCATAAAATCCTTACTTCTACGTTCAAGAGTCTAAGGCCTCAAGAAGAAATCTAGAAGTGCAAATGGCCCAGATGACACAATCTCTTACTGAGGAAAAGGCCATGAGCTTGAAGAGTGGAATAGTGCTTAGCAAGAACAATGAAGGTCAACTTGAGGCAACAAAGGAGGAGTTAGAAGTGAAAGTACAAGATCAAGAGGTCCCGGAACCAAGTGAAATTCTAATGAAGAAGGAGGTAGTGGAGGCATACAAGCCTAGGATTCCATATCCACAGAGGCTACAAGAGGTGGCAAAAGAACATGCAAAGTCCCTCTCAAAAGAATCATTGCAAATTCCTACAAAAGAATGTGAGGGAATCATTCAAAGAAGTCCATCCTCTAGTAAATCAGAGAGTTACATGGGGGTTAATTTAATTGAACAATCAATCCAAGAAGTTCTTGATGAAGGGGTCCTTCCAAACACTGTACAACACTCAAGCACTGAAAAGAAGAAGAGTTAGAAGTGCAAGAGCAAGAAAAAGAGGCCCCTGTACTAAGTGAAACTCCAATGAAGAAAGAGGTTGTAAGGGAGGAAAACAATCATGGAAATCTACATCCAATGTAGCAAAGAGTAGTATAGAGGGTGAGTTCATTGAACCATCAATTCAAGAAGTTCTTGATGAAGGGTACACTCCAACCATCACACAACACCTAAGTTTTGAAATCAAAGAAGTAAAGGCAACCAAGGAAAGCACTGAAAAGGGGATCATGACCAAGGAACAAAAGACCACATCCATGAAGGAAAGAAGGTCGATAAAAAGCAATCCAACCCCTACCCCAACAAGCAAGGTGAATCAAGCTAATAACAATAAAAGAAAGCTTGTTATGAGAAATTCAAATCTGAGGGCACTAATTTTCTCCTTTCCTCCCTTGGAGTCATTTTTTTAACCAAATGGAACAGGAAGAAGAAAATTCAAGAACAACCGTCAAACTAGTGACGTTAAAGAAGCGCTTGTTGGGAGGCAACCCAACCCTTAGTATCCTTTAATTTCATGCTCAGTTTGATTTTCGTTTAATTTTATCCATTTTTCATAAATATTCTTAGTTTTCCTTGGTTTCATAGTGTTTGTGGTCATGCAAAGTGTTTAAAACAGGAACAGGAGGAATCTGGAAGAGAAACAGAACACCCTGGAGAGAATTCAATTCGGGTGCTCTGGTGCTAAACGCCAGGCTGGACATTCAGTGCCAGAAATGGCACAAATTCTAAGAAACTCTCTGTTTGGGTGGCGCTAAACGCCAGGCTAGGCGTTTAGCGCCAGAAACATGCATGACAAGTGGAGTTGCTTCTGTTTGCTTGGCGTTAAACGCCAGGAGCGGCATTTAGCACCCAAGATGGCACATTTTGGTGAACAATTTCTATTTGTCCGGCGCTAAACGTGGACCTAGGTGTTTAGCACCAGCCATCATCTAAAAAAAAATTTTTTTTACTTCTTCTTGCTCTTATATCACTCCCTTCTTTCTTTTGCAATATTTTTTGTTTTTACTCATCCGTGCGCTTTTTATAGTCCTCCCCATTTTCAGTTTTTTTTCTTGGAGACAAGTAAACCTTTAAGTTTGGTGTTGTTGAGCGAGCTATCTGTTTATCTTATTATCAATGGCACCAAAGAGAGGTGAATCATCTTCACGGAGTGGCAGCTACCATGACGACTGAGGTGGTTTAGTTCCGTTTATGCTATTTTCCTATTTCAGTTCTTATATTATTTATCTCCTGTTTTCTAGTGCTTTATAGTGTCTTTCGTATGATCTTGTTCAGAGACAGTAATTCTATTTATATTTAGTAGTTTTAATTATTTTTAAAATTTTATGCTTATTTTGAAAAGTTGTCTCATGTATTGCTCATTGAACTTGAAAAATCAAAAAGAAAAAGAAAAGAAGTAGTAAAATGCATGAGACTTGAGTTATATATCATGAGTTATTCTGGTTACTTTAATGTGGTGGTATTATTTATGATTCTGAATGTATGAAGTGAACAGTGCATATTTGATATTGGGGTTGAGAATGTTGATTCCTGAGGGACATGAACTTAGAAAAATATTATGGATTCTCCAAAACTTAATGAGAAATTGACCTTTGAAGCAAAACAAACAGCAAAAAAAAAAATAAAAAATAAAAAATAAAAAATAAGGTCTAAGGCTTTGAACATCAATGGTTAGGAAGGTCAAATATGATTAGAAGTTCAAAGAGTTGTTTTCCTAACCATATGCTTGAGGTGTGAATGTGTCAAGTAACCCTTGAGATAAAGCACCAAGAGTCGAGTCCAAGTACAATTACAGAGTATGCCAAAGGCTCTGAGTACCACTGACTGGGATGCATTAAAAGAAAAGAATTAGAACTCAAAGAGTTCCCCAGTTAAGTACTTGTGGTATTTTTGTGCCAAGTTAAGCTTGCAAACAAAACACTAAGAGTCACGGCTAGGCTCAAGGTGCAAAGCACCAAAGAAAAGAAAAGAAAAAGCTGTGTTTAAGGACCAATCAGAGCTTAAATAGGAAGAGAATCCATAATACCATCCAAGTTCTAGTTCTGAGGGATATCAATATTTCTAAGTTTCAAAGGATAGTGAGATGCCAAACCTATTCAAAATCACAATGTCATCAACCCCACTTAGTAATTAGATAAAAGCTTAAATGAACACTCAAGTCTTAGGCGTTTTGTCTTCTCAGTCCTATACTGTTTTAGTTGCTTGAGGACAAGCAACAGTTCAAGTTTGGTATTGTATATGTGAATATCTTATACCCATTTTCTACTTATTTTCTAGTTAAATTTAGTTGGAATTTAGTAAGTTTAATTATATTTTAGTGTTAAAATCCTCTTTGGATGCTACTTTGAGTTGTTTTGGTGTTTTTATTATTTCAGGTGAAATTCGGGTCAATTTGGCAGAGTTTTGTGCAAAAAAAAAAGGAAGAAAGTGGATGCTATCAACCCTGACCTTCTTGCATTCCAACGAGCATAACTTGAGCTATAAAGGTCCAATTGACGCAGTTTTAATGGCATTGGAAAGCCAACTTTAAGAGCTTTCCAAAAATATATAATAGTCTATACTTTTCTTCTGTAATCAATGCCTTGAAGGGCGCTAAATGCCGAGCCTGACGTTTAGTGCCAAGGAAGACAGAACCAAATGGGAACTCACTGCCAATTCTGGCGCTGAACGCTAATTCCGGCGCTAAACGTCAGTAGTGCAGGTCAACCTCACCCAAAGGAGTATCTTTAGTTAGATTTAGCTTTTAATTATTATCTTATCTTTTATTTTTATAATTTTTATTTACAAACAAAATCTTTTAGGATTAGAATTTATTATCTTATTTTAGTTTCAAATTAAATTAGGTTAGATATAAAAAGAAAAAGATTTAATCCTTGGGGGCTCACTTCTCCCGGAGGGGGATCTTCTCACTTCCACACGTTTCACTTTTTTGAAACCCTTATTTTCTCTGTAAGTCATGAGCCACTAAACCTCCTCGGTTAAGGTTAGGAGCTCTGTTTATTTCTATGGATTAAGACTATTGCTTTTCTATTTTAATTAATGTATTTATTCAGTTTCAAGGATTGCTTTTGTTCTTCATCTTATGAATCTGGGTAGAACGACAGTATAACCCTTTTTCTACATGTGCTCTTGTGATTCTCGACAGAGTTATCTCGCTTGAACAACAGCTTGAAAGCAAATTCCTCCTAAATTACTAATTACTTGAACTAATCAGGATACCTACATATAATCCTCTTAGTTTTAGGTAATTAGAATTTTTGTGGGCATAAACTAGAATTGATCTTAACCCTCTAATCTACATTAAGTGACCAAGACATTGGCCGTTGATTTAGGTTAGAGGAGACTAAATCACTAAGATATTAGAGTTTAGTCAATTACAGTTTGCTGCGAAACGAATCTTGCATGATTAAAATAGTTGGTAAAAAAACTTAATCTGGATAAATAAACAACTCTAAAACCTTAACTATTTTCTCTCATATATTTTACACTACTTTGACTGTTTGCTTTCCAATGATCTGAGTTTATTGTTTAATGCATTTTACAACCCTCAAAACATAACTTTCTGCTTGCCTGACTAAGTGAGTCATTCGACCATTGTTGCTCAGCACATCAATCTTCGTGGGATCGACCCTCACTCACTTGAGGTATTACTTGATACGACCTGTTGCACTTGCCGGTTAATTTGTGGGTATTCAAAATCCCGCATCACACACCAACACGCACTTGCACCATATTTCGTTGAGCTTCAATCAATTCAAACTTTCTTTTAGCCGCATATAACCACAAAAAATAATAATTTTAAACATAATAATCTTATCATTTTTGTTAATTAAAAGATTATAATTCATATCCAACACAAGTTTATTATTTTTTATATGAAAAAAACAAGTGATGTTTTTGCAGAATATTATTATTTGGAGTGTTTTTTAATATTGTGGATGTGCTAAAAAACCGTACAACATGTCTTTTGTGTGTTGAAAGGGAAGATGATACGTGTCCAACATGCACTCTACGTGTTGAATGAGAAGAGGACACGTATCCAACACACACTCCACGTATTGCCTGCACTACTGCAACATCCACCTACCTGCAATTACACCAAATTAGTCTATTTTCACCCAAAACTTTTTCATATCTAAATTTTTCACCCATGCAAGTACCTTTTTAGAATTTTATAAGTTGAGAAAACTAGCAAAATGGTGCCCAAAAATTTATATTGCTGGTAAAAACTCCAAAAGATAATAACCACAAATAAGTCCCTGAAATATTTAAAAATACGACAAAATAAACTAGATATTAAATATATATTCTAAAAAAAAGACTTTAGATATCATATTTTGATACAATTTTTTGCAAATATTATTAGAAAAATAAGATCTTTACATCCTTAAAATTTGGCAATTTTATGTCAAGTAAATGTTTTTAAAATTTTTTTTGTTATGAATGATAATTTTTTTTGAAAAAAAAATGAAAAATCTAGAGATCAATTTTTTTGTTTGAATTTTTTCGGTACATTTTTTAAATATTTGTTTAAATATTGTCACAAAAATTCGGATCAAATAAATAAATCATTTGTTAAATACGAAAATTTTGTCACTTATAAAAGATATAATATTTATTAGTTATTTTTGTCATATTTTTAAATCACTCAAAAGCTATTTTATCGATAACATCTTTTAAAGACTTTTTTTTGTCAACATCTGATTCTTTTAAATATCAAATTAAAAGTTAAGGTTTTATAAAATCTTATCAATTTAATACTTGCAAGTCTAGAGTGTTTAAGTCTACAGTCCTTTGCTCTCCATTCCCACACAAACTTCTGTAACACACTCCCTTCTTCTCATCTAAAAATATAATTGAATAAAATTAACTCAATTTTAAAAATAATTCAAGAACTGAGGTTGTCTCACATTTATAAATTTTATAAAGACTTTACCATTGATAAATTGCAAAATTTGTAATACAGCATTAACGGTTGATGATTTAGGATTCAAGCAATCACTATTTCTAAATAATTGCAAATAGTATTGTTCTTAATTCTCTGTACTACCATACTACTATTCATGAATTAGGTATGGAAATTGTTGCAATGTATAGGTGTTGTGGGCGCAAGCGTCATGTCACGGCCTTGGACACACTCCAACGCTACCGTGCCGGCACTCGGACTTACTCAACCTCTTGAGCTAAGACCAAGTCAGCCTAACCCTCAATATTTAGTGAGAAAGTTAAGAACACAAGAGAACACAAGAGAAAGGAAGCTTTGGTGGAAAGAACACTTTATTACTCAAGTGTTGGTTACAAATGATTTACACACCCAAACTCTAACTCTCATCCCTATTTATAGCCATCCACCTCCTCAATGGATGGTTAGGATTAAATCTAATCAACGGTCCAGATTAATCATCCAGAACCTTCTTTATAAATATCTATCCTACCACAACTCTCTAAATGTTTCTAAATTATTCCATATCACTCTTTATACTTCTATATACATCTACACTCTTCTAGAATACTCTATGACCTTCCAGAGTCTTCTAGAACCTTCTAGGGTATTCCGGGACCTTCTAGGACATTCTAGAACGTTCCGGAACCATCTAGAGTATTCTCAAACACTCCAGAAAACTATTCAAACACTGTTAAATCTAACCTTCTAAAATTTTTCGTGACAGTCAGCTCTTAAACTTAATTGATGAAGGTCCAACCCTTACCAGTGCATTAAATGTTGACTTTATAAAACCGGAAAGATAAAAGCATTCTCTAATACAGCAAAAAGCAAAAATCAGCATTGGCTTAATTTTTTTATTTATAAAATGTTGGATAAAGTATACTTTTTGTTTCTAAAGTTTGGTAAAAATTTTAAAAATACCTCTAAATTTTATTTTATTTTAATTTTGTTCAAAAAGTTTTCGATTTACATCAAATATACTCTCGATGGCTAAATTTTCAAAAAGGTTTAAGACCAATTTAACAATAATACATGAAAATTATGCTTGATTTGTTTGTATTGAGAGTTGTTCTTATGAAATTGTTGTTGAATTGGTTTTAAATTTTTTAAAAAATTAGCCGTCAAAGGTATATTTGATGCAAATCGAAAACTTATGGGACAAAATTAAAACAAAATAAAATTTAGGGGTATTTTTGAAACTCTCAATAATAAATATATTTTTCAACTCTTAGTGTTTGTTTGAGCGTCATTAAATTGATAAAAAAAATTTCAATGAAAAAATATCTTTTTTATATTTTTTAGCATGTTTGATAAATTTCTAATAGTAAAAGTAAAAGTACTAGAAAAATAAAAAAAATATCTTTTTTAAAAAACTACAATTTACATCTTTTTTTAAAAGATCTTTTTAAAAAAAGATATTTTTTACGTAATAAATAAACAAAAGAATATTTTTATATGATTATACCCAAACATAATTGATAAATAAAAAAATCTTTTTGTATAAGATATTCAAATATAAAATTACTTTTACTTTTTTATAAGATCTTTTGAAAAAAGATAACTTGAAAAAAGATCTTTTCTTAGAAACTCACCTAAACAAGTCCTTAATCTTTACTTCTATAAGACTGATTAGTCCCTCTGTTAATATTTTCTCTGTATTAATGAAATAAATCTACATGACATGTTAAACTGTTGATTTATCTATTAAGAACCAACTAAGATTGACAAATTCTTTTTTATTGGGAGTCTTATTGTCTTTTAGGGGTAATTGAAAATTCTGGGTTTAGTTTATGTTGTTACTTTGTTCTATTAAATACTAAAATTATAGAAAAGTATCGTTATTTTATTTATTTTTAACCGTTGATCTTAATTATATATATTATATATTTTTTATAATTAAAATTAACAGTTAAAAATCACTAAAATACTGATATACTGATACACTTAAAAATTTTCCAAAGTTATATGCTAAAATACTAATGTATCAAATCGTATTACATTGACATTTAACCTATTGCATCAATACTTAATAATAGGTAAATTTTATTGGATCACAATAAAAAAAATTCGAAGACCAAAATTTAAAAACAAATGTTTTATAAGAAGCACTTTTTATTTTTAATATAATTATTAAATACGTGTAATACAAAAAAAATGAATTTTGAGTATGTTATGCACAGATATGAAACTAATAACGGTTTATAATGAAATCGTCATATATGATTTAAATAAAATCGTAATTAACGATTTTATGGAAGAAAGAGAGTGTGAAAGAGAAGTCAAGAACTGTTCGATTAGTGATCAACGGCTGAAGACTGAAAGCTATTAAAAAATTTGGTAGTACTGATTTAATGAGAGGCATATCACATCAAATGAAAGAGAGAGGTTGAGAACCATTAGACCACAGGTCAACGGTTGGAGCTCTTGATGAAATTGGTATTCTCATTTTGATAGAAAAAAACACTTATTCTTTCTCAAATCGTTAGTCACATTTTGTAATATTTTTTGTTCCTTCTTCAAATCCTAAGTAACGATTTGTTCTGACACCGATTCAACTCATATTACTAAATTTACATAATAATTCCATATTACAGCATCCACTTTACGCAAATTAATTTTATTATGGAGATGGATTTGGAGTAGGACGGCGTTATGGAGAGGAGATGAGCTTTACATGAGTGTGATGTCAGCAAGGTGCAAATCGAACCATGCGAGTTGTTGGAGGAATACAGACCTTCCGAATTGTGGTAGCACAAGCCACGTGTCGCACGCTAGTGGCTCTTCAGCGACGGTGCCCCTTTAACCCCACAACTCAGACTCCTTGCATGTGTATCCTCACTTTCCCTTCCTTACTTCCTTCCCCACCCTGCTTGAATAACTCCATCTTCTTCCTCCATGAAAGCTTGCGGCTGCTTCATCCCTTTGAGTTAAAAAAAATAAAAATGTCCAAGAAATCAAAATTCAGAAATGTTGATCGTCCGGAACTTCACATTGTAAAATATCTCAATTATTTTTATTATGCAAGTTTATTTTTGTTATATTTTTTTTATATTTCAGAATTTAATTATTATTTTTAGAAATTTAATTAAGTTTATTGTTGTTAGAAGTTGAACTGAGATAGATATGTATATATGGCTGAGTATATAATTTTGTTGATAGAATTTTAGAAATAAATGTTTAAAAATGTGTAAATGTAGTTAATTATTGTTTAAAATTTAGGTTTAATTACTCTGTTGGTCCTTATAGTTTCACCAAATTTTTAATTAGGTCCCTATACTTTTTTTCCATTCAATTGGGTCCCTACACTACTTTTAATTTTGTAATTACGTCCTTTTCATGTTAAAAATGTTAAAATTAACATAATATTTTTACTAGAATGCATGCGGTCAAAGATTTAATTAAGTTTTTAATTACAAATACCTTCAATTTGCGAATAAATATTCAGTTAACTCTAATATTTTTTACACTAGGAAGGACTTAATTACAAAATTATAGTAGTGTAGGGATCCAATTGAAAGGAAAAAAAGTATAGGGACCTAATTAAAAATTTGGTGAAACTATAGGGACCAACAGAATAATTAAACCTAAAATTTATTTATAATGTAATACAGTATTAGTAAAGAAGACCGTTGTAGAATTTTTTGGAGTAATATTAGTAGTTATAATTAATTAGTTAGAGTTAATTATAGAAATATATGAATATATGTTTAAATAATAGTTAGAAATATTTGTGCATAAATGTAATTAATTGTTGGTGAGAATTTTTTCTATTATAATAGATTAGGTGTAAAAAATGAGTTGTTTAGAATTTTGTGTGACAATTTTAGTAATCATAACTAATTAGTGTACTGTTATAATTTCGGTGTATAATTTGTTTAGATTAATTTTTTTGGAATAATGTTGACAGAAAAATGTTATTTTAGTTGAGGTTTTAGAATTATCAGTAAAATTATATCTCTTAATTAGATATTTTTAAATTATTTATGATAGTTGTGAAATTTGAATCGTGATTTTGCTATGCTTTTGTAGAGTCTACGAATGTTGACATGTGATTACCATGTCCCTCCGAATCGGTACGATGAAAGGGTTGAGGAACATTTACGATCTACTGGTTTTTACCATGCGGCCCAGATTGGAGTAGTTCAATGCCAGAAAGCACTGGTAAATGCTTTAGTGGAAAGGTGGCACCCGGACACACATACCTTTCACCTTCCGGTTGGTGAATGTGCTGTGACACTGGAAGACGTAGCTATGATCTTCGGTCTTTTGACCGACGGTCTTCCAGTCACAGGGATGACTCTGAGTAGTTTTGAAGCCTTAGAGGCGGAGTGTCTGCATCAATTTGGGGTCGCACCGAGAAAGTCGGATTGTAGAGGAAGCGGCATAAAACTGACGTGGCTACGGGATTTAAAAGAACAGTTACAGTTGACTGATGAAAATATTATACAGGTATACGTCAAGTGCCACATCATGCTGTTGATCGGCACGATCTTGTTTGGAGACAAGTCTGGGACATCTGTCCACTGGAAGTTTCTGCCTCTGCTCAGTGATTTTGCCAGTATCGGACAGTACAGTTGGGAATCAGCATGCCTAGCACACCTGTACAGGGCGTTATGCAGGGCATCACGTTTTGACTGTAAGGAAATCGATGGTCCGCTAACGCTTCTGCTCTGTTGGGCTTGGATTCGCCTACCATATCTAGCGCCGGTTCCTAGGAAACCCAGCAGTTTTCCACTTGCAAACAGGTAACATTATCTTACATTTACCTTGTATCTTCATATTTAGAATCCAATTGTGTTAATGAGATAAGTCATATTAAGTGACGTAACTGGGAGCGTGGAGATCGAGTCTATAGATATCTTAAGCTTCCTCATTTTAGGAAGGCCCTGGATGATCTTCAGGAAGGCCAGGTGTGTTTTCATTAACGTAGTATTTGGTTCAGGTTTAGTGATATAGTTATGTGGATTGTGATCATCTGTTTGGTTTATTGTTACCAGTTTTTGTGGGTTGCATATTCTGTTGATCGGATTGATCCGGACATAATTCCTGCAGACATCTACATACACTCGGTGATTTGGAGTGCAACAGTGCCATTGGTATCTTTTGAATGTATTGAATGGCATGCTACCGACAGGTTTAGACGACAGTTCGGTTTCGTTCAGGGAGTTCCTCATCAGGAACGGAATCTAGACCGGGCACACGGAGAAGTCTTGACTGGTCCTAAGAATCAGAACTGGGCCACAGCCATGACTCATTCATTTTGGGTGATGCAATGGACAAACAGGTATAATCACGTTCTTACTGAGCTTTCCATGGCTCCACAGCATCCATTAGATACTTACATGTACTGGTACCGTTCAAAGTATGGCAATCACTTGAACTTGTCTGATCTTGTGGTCCAAGAGAATGTTGAGGGTGACCAGGTTATGGATGATGAAAACGAAGAGGAGGAGCCACAGTCACCGCCGCCTCCATCTCCACCTCCACCTCTACTTCCACCTCCACCGCCAGAAGAACAACGGCATTCCACAAGCCAATATGTACCTCAGACACAGTTTACTACGTCGTTCCCAATACATCAGCAGCATTGGAGTACGCCACAGTTTGACTCAGGCGACGGAGGTTCTTTTAGCCAGTTGCTTGGGTTCAAGGCCTCAGATGCCGGCCAAGCACAACATGGCCATCAGGCCAACTTCATGGCGGGTAGGCATTCGTTTGATTCGAGGTATCCATTTCTCACTTACTCGGGTGCTTCTGGAGGGTTTGTATCTGGTGATTCTAGTCGGAGTAACGGTGGTCGAGGAGTTCTTAATAGTCAAAACTCTCACCGTGTTTCGATGACTCTGATTGAAGAAAATGCTAAGACAACTGAGCATGAGACTGATGAGTACTTAGTGGATGAGCTAGATGATGAGGAAGAAGAGGAGGATGAAGACGAGGACACGGAGGAGGAAGAAGATGAGGACATGGACCAGGATGAAGAATCCCGTAATGACGCAAGTACAATATTGCTTTAGTTTTTTGGTCAATTGATGTTATCATAGTACTGTATGGTTTGTTGCGTAGGATTGATTAAATTATATACTTGTTTGGTCAATTGATGATATTATACTCATATATGGTATGTTGGTTAAGGTTGATTATACTATATACTTGCTTGGTTTGATTGCATTATATACAGGTGACAAAACGCCTCCAGATGAGACAGGCAAAGGCTACAATCCTAGGATTGATCCACCGCGTTGTAGCGCGGGTCGATACACGCCATCTGTGTTCAAAAAAGCCGCGAAGAAGCAAGAACCTGATGAACATTGGAAAGTGGACACAGAGAAAGTAGTTGTGGTGTATTTAGTTTTCTCTATGTATCAGTTATCTTTCGTCAAGTATACTTTAACTATTTATGTATTTCTAAACTTTCCTAAGTACTAACTAAGTATTGTATGTTTCAGTTGAATTTCCTAAATTTCATTAACAATTATATGTATGATGACTTTGCATGTGATGCTTTACTTGGACGTAGGTTACAATGATTCAATTATCATAAAGTACATTGACATAGGTTACAATGTTTCAATTATCATAAAGTACATGTACATAAGTTACATTTTTTCATATATCATATAAAACTACTGCGCATTATGGTCAGTACCTGGACCACCTCCCTGACGGCATCTACTACGACTGTGTCCCTCAGCCCCACATTGCCTACATCGCCTCAGACGATGTAACATGCGTGTGTCCATCTCATTCAAGAAGCGCGTCATCCTCGGGCGACCTTTGGAAACGCGTCTCAGGTACGAATTTGGTACGAATCGAGGACCATTGTAAGAAGGCCACGTAGTTGGATTCCCGAGTGGCCTAAACCTAGCCCGATAAACGCGTCTAACTTGATCCATCTTAAAAACGTCATGCACATACACCTGCCAATCTAGTCGTTGATTTGCACAATATGAAAACACATGTCGGCAAGGAATCCGATTCACCTGGAACTCACCACAGTCACATCGTTGACGACGGAGGTCAACAGCATACTCCACTCCACTTGGCATCTCACGCACTTCAAAGACCTCATTTTGTCTGTTGAAACAATTAACCTGAATGTTTCCTGATGCAAGTTGATTTGCATGAATTTTGGAGGTCACATGCTCAGAAAAAACATGGCCAGCATTAATCTGAGCCTCCGCCTCGACTCTTTTCCGTGTGAACAACTCATTAAGTCTGTAGAATGTTGCTTTCACAAGTTCAGTGATGGGGAGATTGCGTGCACCCTTCAAGACTGAGTTGATGCATTCCACTAGATTAGTTGTCATGTGACCCCATCGGTAACCACCGTCGAATGCCAACGCATACTGTTCACGGGGAATACGGTTTAACCAGTTATTGTACGCCTCGCCTCGCTCTCGTAAACGCTGATAACGCACTTTATACTCGCGAACCGTCCTCGAATATCCTGCACAATATCAGATACCAGACAAAAAATAAGTTTCACGATGTTTAGATTGTTCGCAGCTATGTTAATAATGAACTTTGAAGTACTTAATGTTACCTATATTGACGACAAGCTTTTGCAGGTACGGTGCCTTGAATTTTCTCATAAAGTTTGACTCTATATGCCTGATGCAAAACATGTAGAAAGCTCTAGGAGGTGACTAAGCTCCGTTACTGCGTTCCACAGCTGCATTTATGGACTCATGTCGGTCCAATATAAGTCCCATACCATCCCGAGTCACAACATGTTGACGCAGGTTACTAAGAAAAAAGTGCCACGCATCAGAAGTCTCTCCTTCGACAATAGCAAATGCAATCGAGACGATATTGTTGTTACCATCCTGCGAAACAGCCACTAACAAGCAACCCTTATACTTTCCGTACAAGTGAGTCCCGTCCACCTAGACAACTGGCTTACAATGTCTGAATGCTCTAATGCAGGGGTAATAGCTCCAGAAGACTCGATGCAATACCCGGATATCACTTACCAAGTCATCCCCTTGATATGCATGCATAGTCTCAAAATGTACGACAGCTGATGGCTCCTTATGACACATGGCCTCGAACCATATGGGCAACGCTTTGTAGGATGCTTCCCAACCTCCAAATATTTTTTCAACTCACTTTTGCTTAGCTAACCAAGCTTTCTGATAACTGACGGTGTAGTTGAACTTTGACTGCACTTCAGCAATAACTGATTTTACCTTTAACGAGGGGTCAACCTAAACCAACGGCTTTATGGCTTTTACAATTGTATTTGAATCTAGCTTCGAATGATCCTGAGAAATGGTTGCTCTGGTACAAGTGTGATTGCCGTTGTACCTCCTAATAACCCAACAGTACTTTCTGCTGATCATGCTAACTCTGATAAGCCAATCACACCCTGACCCGTATTGTGTACACTTTGCATAAAATGTCAAAGGCTCCGACTTATACACACGGTAGTCTACACTTCTTCGGAGGGTATACTCCTTCATCGCCTTAATAATAGCTTCCCTAGAACTGAATTCCATCCCCACGGCGAATTCACCATCTGCGACAAAAGAAACTTCTGCCAGGACGGCAGCCATACCATAAGTATTTAATACACGATTGTTTAATGAGCAAAATTAAAAGTAAATCAGTACTGACAACATCAATAATGATATAAATAAGCTTTACATTACGTTGTTATCTCAATCTCAATAAAATAAAAACACAAACACATTAATATATACTGTTAATTAATACAAATTAACTAAATAACAAAAAATAAATACTAATCGCCTAGATAACTAAAAATAAATACTATAACAAATGCTCATTAATAAACCCTAATTAAATAAATAACTAAATAAATACAAATTAACTAAATAACTAAAAATAAATACCAATCGCCTAAATAACTTCCTAAATACTATAATAAATACTTATTTATAAATCCTAATTAACTAAATAACTACATAAATACTAGTTCCTAAATACTAAAGAACTCAAAATATTCTTATCTTAAACTTGACTAAATAAACTCTTTTACAAATACTAATTGAGTACCTGTATTCATATAATCCGGAAACTTTGAAGCATGCATGGCTTCCAAATTCAAAACTCGCATGAAAGATGGCTCCTCAAATGGTACTTCGTTTGCGAGTGCATTTGCCACATTTTTCACATTTTTCACATTCGGAGCCACAGTGCCGTCACCTTGATCTTCATCTCCATCTGGACCAACAACTTCGTAATTGCTTTCGAACTCTTCCTTACTGTCACTATTGTAGTCTTCCCGTAAAATATTTCGGTCTGCCTCAGATTGTTTGAATTCAATGTACAACTCGATGAACGCGATTTGAGCACGACTTTCAATATACATTGAAAACATCTCTTGCATGCTCGCTTCGTCCGTTATATATTTGGTCTGAAATTGAACAAATCCACCAAATACTGGTACGGGATATCTGTACAAAATACATGATATTTTTCTAGACATTCCAGAATCTATCTTCTCACAAATCACACCTTTAAGCTCTTCAAATGAAATTGTGAAGGGAATAACAACATCTAATGGATCTTCACAAACAAATTTTACTCCTTCCGACATCTGCTACAAAATCTGACCAAAATAATACACTTTCAAAAGAACTCTATCATCCATTTCTCTCACTCATATAAACGGAAACTGAAATTTCACTATCAACTTTCTTTTTTCCAACACAACCAGATCCACACTGGACCATGAGAAAGAAGAAGAGAACTCGAAGAATATGAAGAAGAATGGATCTGGTCGGCTGAATGCGATTTATGGACCTTCGCATTTATATATATACCCATACAACTCGGACCAAGCGACTTGTTTACCCTAATTCAAAATATACATATAATAATGAAAACGGACCATCCGATTTCATTCTGCGAAAATTAAAAAAAAAGTTTCATGCACAATTCGGACCCAGCGAGTTGTTGATCCTAATTTAAAAAATAATTAATAATCAAAACGGACCCTCCGATTTCATTCACATAAAAAAAATCTAAGCATGCACAAATTGCATGGTCTGATAAGCTTTATGTGAATGTCCAGATCTCCTCTCCATACAAAACGGACCCTCCGATTTGCTAACAAAATTTTAAAAACAATTAAATCGGATGGTCCGACTTTTTAACACCATCTCTGAGAAAAAGCTGTCCCACATATTAGGGCTGCACACGGATCGGATCGGATCGGATATAGCCTAAAATTCTATCCGATCCGCACTGTACTCATCGGATCGGATCGGATACGATATCCGCATTTTTTCAGGCTGGATCCGATCCGCATACTTGCGGATCGGATATCGGGTATATCCGCATAATTCAAAAAAACTATTTTAAGATTTTGTTTGGCTGTTTTTACAAAAAAAAAAATATCCAGAAAATTTATTTTTCACCTGTTTAAGCCTATTTACTTCTAAAATATTATCAATAAAAGTTCTCTTGAATAACAAAAACAAAATAATAACACAATATTTAAGTTTAATTACTCTAAGTTGAAGTACAACATAAAAAATTAAAAACAAGATATAAAATTCATAAAATAACACACTAAAATTCATATTACATTAGGGTTTACTTTCTTAAACTATGTTATTTATTTGAGATGTGCGGATATATGGATTTGCGGATCGGATCCGCGGATATCACTGCCAAATCCGCAATCCGATCCTACCATAGTGTGGATCGGATCTGATCCGATCCGATGACTCTGCGGATCGGATAATATCCGCAAAATTCGGATCGGATGCGGATAATTACCGTGGATATGCGGATATTATTCGATCCATGTGCAGCCCTACCACATATTGGTATAGCACCTCTATGATCCATAACCCGGCACAACACATTCACACCTTCCATAACCAAAAAAATAGTTTAGCTTTGAGCATTTCGAAATTTTAATATGATGTGACATATTTATGAATTGTATATACATGCACAGGGGTAAGACCAAGAAAAGTTACTTTCACCAGCAGTCGGTAAGTCCAACTCCAACTCCATCATCACCCATCACAATCCAAAGTGAGAGAAGCCATTTGAATATTCTGCACTTGCTCCTCCTTGGCTACCTCATATACTTATTTCAATGTTGAAAATGAAGTTTATTTATTTTAATCTTTATTTGTCACAATCTCCACCAAGGAAAACCCACTTTTACATTTGTTAAAGAATAAAGTAGCCCTGGACCACACTTCTCCACCAACCTACACGGAGTAGTTATAATTTTTTCCAACCTTTATTGAAACTTTGACAACAAAAAAATTAAAAATAGTGTTGTACGGACGACACAAACATCTCAGATATCAGACTCTGAAAAATCAAAATCACACATGCAAAACAAAGAATGCAATCTTAGCATAACAATTTCATTGGCTCATCAGTAAGTCAAAGCCTAACGTTTGTTAAAAGATGCTGGAAAAAGGATCCGTGAAGTCCACTCAAAAGCATAGTATCCTTATATATAAGCAATATGTTATTATTCTTATTAGAGCAACTGCATAAGTAGAGAGAGAACACAAATGTGGTGAAAAATAAAAATATAACTGTGGTATTCTGAAATGCAACTAATAGTATCCAGTATCCACAAATAAGCATCTTTATCAGCACTTACATTTTGTATGAACTGTTAAAGAACCAAAATCAGATTAAATTTTGTCCTAAAGAACAATAGAAGAAAATGGGCAGAAGCCTTAAAATCAGGTGCGAGTAGCAGCTGTTGATTATTATTGTATGGAGAAGCTATGGAGCAATTTCAAGCCTAGGCTCAAAGGAAAAACCTGTGAAAAGCTGAAGTGGGAACCTTTTTATCACAGGGCACTTCTGTGCCCATTTCCATTGTTTATTGCTCATGTCATATATAAGCAGCACAGGAGATCCATAACTTTGAATATATATGAGATCATCTGCGCCACTGCTGGCAAAAACGTCATCAAGCTCTCCAAAGCCTTGGAAGAATTTGTGAGGCACTCGTGCAATATCTTCCCACTTCTTATCGTTTAGAACCCAGATTCCAATTCCTTTGATTATGTCAGGTCTATCTGGTTTACCAATACCTCCCACCATTACAAGCTTTTCCTTTAGATTCATCAAACGGCCACATGTCAGAGAACAAGGTACTGGAATAAAGTTCCTTGTTAAGCTACCTTGAGAAGAATGGTTGGAGATGTTATATCCAATTAGGGAATGGCGATTTGCAGGTAGACCTGCCCCTGTTGAGTAAACCAAAAAGTATAGCACCCCATTACATATTACACTCTCGTCACCACCTCTCCACCCTAACAAAACTTCGGTGAAAGGTGTTATCCAAGTCACTTCTTCAGAATTGTATATATGAATTGAGATATCCCACTGGAAAAAGTTCTCAGGGACTTGCTTGGATTTTACAATTGCCACTGTATAACACTGAGATTCCCTACTAACTGAGATTGCTAGTGCACTGTAATCAGAAAATTTTAAACCCGGAGGGTCCTCCAGCTTCTTGAACCTTTTGGTAATAGGGTTGCATACACACAATTCACTTCGGCTGTCATTGTCCATGAAGCAAACCATACCACATGATGAAGCAATGAACCAATTTGAAGTGCCAATGCAGGGAAGTTCAATGCCATACCATTTCCGTAGGATGGGATCATATGCATGACCGATTGGTTCATCAGAGCTTGTAAACATGAAGTACCAAGGTTTTTGATGTAGAACATGAGAAAGGTTCCATAAAAACCTCTTTGAAGTGACAATATCATGCCATCTTTTACATACAGAACCAGCTCTGAAAATGCTTGCAACAGGAAGGTAGGCTAGGATCCGCTCCAACAAGTCATCCGGCAAAATAAGATCCACAGAGACAACACTTGTTTGTTTGTCACCATCTTCACCAGGCTCTAAAGATGAGCCAAACTCCCCAATATCCCTTCCTGTGTCATCATCATAGTGACTGATCCATGAAGTTTCTCCAGCCATAGAAGTTCAAATGAAAGACCTAATGGGTGTGTTCGGGGAAAAAAACTTATTATTTAAACATCTTAACATCAAATAAGAAAGATCCTCTAGATTTTATCATCTTTTACTAGATAGTCTAGACTAGATGATTCAGATATAATATCCTATGTTCAAATTAAAAGAGGTAATACAGAACAAAGAATTAGGATTTTTCGTTCAAACTAAAAGCAATTTCTAAACATCTGCATGACACATTCATGTTAGTTGCAAACCACAAACACTAGTTGCAGGTTGCCACGTTAAGCAAATCAAAACAGTAAATAGAACCACACAACACAGAACATGAAACTCTTGGTACCAAATATATGCTATTATATTCAGCTCATCCCAACAGTAGATTATGCTGCAAACATACATAATAGATAATTCACCCTTTTAGATTTTCTATGACATTTGATATCAAACTAAAATAATTACGATTCATAAATGGACAAAATTATATCAAATAGACAAAAACAACGGCATTTCCAAGCAATGAAGAAGGAAAAAAAAAAAAAAAAGAAAACCTTCAAGCACCTCAGATACAGAACAAGCATTGTGACATGTTGATTTGCTCCTTATTGGTCACAGGCATTTCATCTGATAGAGAAAATGTGCCAAAGGCATCACCTTTTCCAAACCAGCTTTTTGTTCTAAAGTCCTACAGTGTCTCTTTTGCTCATAAATATAAACAAGTTCCCACAAACCTTTTACTATCAAGCTTTGGGAAGGGATTGGTGTGCTAAAAGAAAAAGGAAACTAATATGAGGAGAAGAAAAATCAAAGGGCGAAGCATCAATCAAAGAAAGATCTAACGCCCCAAAGGTCCTGAGAAAAGAAAACTAATCAGCAGAAACAGATCAACGAGGGGCATAGATGGCGCAACAAGTCAAAAACATTGTGAAAACTGAAAAGATGAAAAGAGAGAAGATACCTACCTAACTTGTTTGAATTGAAAGGATCAAAGAGCCACGTGTCTCATAGGAGGGGAAGAGAGAACCTCGGCGGAATGATTTAGGGAACAAGAGAATCGGGGTGTGGGAGAGAAAGAGAGAGAAGAGTAGCTCAGAATACAAGCATTGAAGTTTACGGAGAAAAGGAAATGGAAAAAAGGATACGAGTATTGCGTTGCCCTTGCTTGAAATGGAAGAACAGAGAAATGGGTAACTCTAGATTTGGTTTGTCTGATGAGGAAGGCCGAGTAAAGCAACCCATCAACAACAACAACGAAAGAGAAAGAGAGAGAGAGAGAGAAACGACAGGCGGGTAACAGTAAGGTGCAGTGAAGTGAGAAGGCGGTTTTTTCTATTAGCAATTGCCTTTTTGTAGGAGAAGCGCGTGTTGGCGCGTGAAGAGTGTTGAGGTGTCATTCATTATGAATTATATTGGGCGACAATAATACCAACCCTTTAATTTATTTCTTTATTTACACACGTGTCAAAGCAAATCAATCTCTTTCTACAAATACATTTTTTTTATAATAGACATTATTTTATATTAATATTTTTTTAGCAAATAATAAATATTATTATTATTTATTAATAAAAAATAATTTAAATACATAACCTAAGAAACATAGACACTTTATTGAGTTTATGTATGTTAGACATATTTCGAATACGATATTCATCGACATTGACTCGACACGGATGTCTTCTGTGTCCAACCTATATTTAACCAACTTTAACAGATCATAACTTGATTTTCAGATCCCAAAATTTGGTAAAACTTATTTCAAATAAAAATTGGATCCGTGGAGTTTATAACATTTGAAAAACGGACGAAAAATGATTTTTAACAAAAAAATTATGCGCATTTAAAGTTTGGAGTTAAAAATTGAAATTCTATAATTTTGCGGCAAATCAGGATTTCTGCTATGTGTACCATGCACACAATGTTGCCTACACATGGTACAGACTAGGTGTAAATGCTCATGCGTACGCACGAGGGGTATGCATACGTTTGCCCAAAATTTTTACAAATTGTGCGTACGTATAATTTGGGAATGCCTTTTGGATACGTGCATACGCACAATAATGATGCAGACGCACAAATCCTGTTTTCACACTAAAATTCTATTTTTAACTGTTTGGCCTTTTCGGCAAGCTTGTAAACTTTCGTAAACCCTGTTTAAGGTTCGATAGTTAGTTTTAAAAAAGAGTCGACTAATTATTGACTATAAAAAATTAGTAATAAAAATAAAATTGAAACTCATAAAAATATTATAGACAAAATTAAAATAAATAAATATTAAAAATATTTTGAAATTTTTAAAAAATATTAAAAATAAAAAATAGCCCTTACTCAAAGATTTATTATTTGTCTATATTTTTATTATTGAGTTATGTTAATTCTTTAGAAAAAAAATTTTTATTAGAACATCGATCTAGATAATTTCAAAGATCAAAAAAAAAAAAAGTGATTTCAAAAGTTTTATTTTAAAATACTAAAATAACACGCTTAAAGGTTTTCTTATCTTTTTATTTTGTTTATTTTCAAATAAATACTTATTATGATCTCTTTTTAAATGTTCGATTCATTGGACCGAGAATATATATATTATATTTAGTCATTTTAGTGTGTTTTAAAAATAAAGTCGTCACTATTTTTCACCTAGAGACCCGTTCTCTTATAATGCGTCTTACATTGAACCTAATCAGCAACCCACTTAAGCCAACGCCCCGCTCTTTCCTTTTTTGAAATAAAATATGTTAATCAAAGGAAGAAAAGCATAAAGATTATGTCTCAAACGCCATACCAAAGAATCAAATGCTTGACACACCCACGGACACACGAAAAGGGGCTGATTTTTTTAGAAATAAAAAAAATAATATTACACAATAAAATAAATATGGGTAAAGTATTTATACTAGTATAATATCAATCTAAAATGTAGGTTGTGATTTAATTTTTTTTTGTAAATTTGAATACTGCAAAATGCAGATTACAATTAGTAGATTAATATTTTTTAAATATGCAACCTGCAATGCAGGTTGTGTTTTATCCATTTTTTTTTTCATTTTGAATATTAAAAAACACAAGTTGCATTTTAAATTTTTTATTTTAAAATATGCAAAATATAGATTGTGTAACACTCTAATTTTTAGCAAGTTATGATTACACTAAAAGTCTATATACTATTTACCTCTAATATGCTAATAACATATTATATTTATTTAATATTGAGTTTTCGAGAATATAAACTGAATATTTAATTTAAGAAATTATAAAGTCTTTACTTTAAATTTTTTAATCACATAATTATATCCATATAATATTTAATACATAATCTTATTTACAATTCCTCAAATAGAAGTCCTACCCCTCTAAAAACTAAAACAATAATTATCGAGGGAAAAAAATTTAATCATTAAACAAAATTCATAAAGTACAATAATATATAATAAACTTGTGGTTCAATCGCGGCTCCGTGCCAAAGCTTCCTGAACTTATCAGTGAAAAGAAAATCTGTAGGGGGTGAGAACATCGTCCTCGCAAGTTCTCAGTAGGGAAGGAAATACTATCAAAGCAAAGAAATACTTGCAAATAGAATTAATTTCATTATAGAAATAGTTTATCCTTAAAATAACCTTTTAAAAAAGCTTTGCGAAAAAACTTACTTGAAAAGTCGTAAAGAAACTCCTTTAATTTACAAATCAGTAGGAATGGAAAAAGGTCAGGCGGCCTGCCAGGGGCTTGTAGCCTGGCCTGTGTTTGGCTTGGTCTGGCCTGGCCTGGACTCAGGCTCTTATAAAAGCCTTATTATGTTAATAGGTCAGGTCCAGACTCACTAATTAGTCTTATTGGCCTATCAGGCCTGCGTGGACCTGTTAATAAATAATTACATATATAAATAACTTTTTTATTATTAACAAAATTATGAGATATTTTAAATTTATTATATTTAATTATAAATAGTTTTGTAAATTTTTTCGGTTACATTTTACAACAGAGGGTCAACAGAATATCGAATTTCAACATGGAGCAAGTGGTGGCAAGTTACTGCATCTACCCATGGAAACTCGTGTCTCAGATAATTCAAATTCACAAGTCATATGAATATTTCAATCATAATTCATCAATTCATATCTCATTAAATCTCAAATTCATCATTATTCTCATCATCATCACTATCATCATCTCATTTAATATAATCTCAATATTTACTTATCTCAACTTCAATCACAACTCTCAACATATTCATCAATAACTCTTCAAAATCCTACTACACACCCCTTATCATTTACCGGGTGAGACTTGGGCAGTTACATACAGCTTGTGGGTATAAAGTCTCTAAATACGACACTCTAGACTCGAGGTCAAGGTTGTATACTAATTCAAAATAAAACATAATCTTTCATAGCTAACAACAATCTAACTTAACACCGCATAATCTCTTCAATCTCATTAAATAATTTGTCACGACCCAAAATGAGTCATGACCGGCGCTCAGGAAAATAATCCTATAGCAAGCCTAACATATTCAAATATAAGTTGAATAAGCAAGTTACAAATATTTTACAAGTTTTAAAATAAATAATTATATATTTTTAACAAAAAATTAAAATAACTAAAAATGATTGGATCCTGCCTGTGTCATATGGAGCATACACTTCTAGGATTTCGACAAAGAATAGGTACTCATTGCGGCCGTTACTCTTGAATAGAAAGTCTCACATAGTCAAATATTTGTTCCTGAAAAATATTTTTAGAAAACGGGGTGAGTTTTGCAACTCAATGACTAAACAATACATCTATAATCAACATGAGACCATATAAATATTATTATCAAAGTAATATTAACTAGAAAGTAATAGTTGATAATAATAGGTGAATCAATAAGGGAGTTCTCATACAGAAATCAAATCAAAACTCCACACATGGGCGGCTCCACCTCTATGGGTAGCCCTTTCCTCTTGTGTGTCCTAACAAAATAACAGATCTAACGTGTGGCCTACACGTTAGGCTAGCAACACCCCTGCTAGCTGGAGTCTGAGTCAGATGCATCTAAATTAACGTCATAACCGCCGTTAACTACGGTTTTCTAATACGAGCCTCCCAAACCAATTCAAAATATATAGTTTCAAATACAATAAATCTTTAATCTCTCAAATATATAAGGTATCGAATCAAATCAATCAGATAATACTTTTTTTATCAGAAATCTTTTCAAATCATATTTTTTCGATCATAAAAACATATTTCATAATCTCAAAGTGAGTGAATACTAACAATTACTTCAATGTTTCAAAAACAGATTTTCAAGTAAAATCAAACATTTTAGAAATGCAAAACTTCCTCAAAAATATATATAGCCTCATGTATAGTTCCGAAAGCATAAACTTCATAAAAACGAATTATTTAAATAAACCAATTATACTAATCAATTTAAAATCATTTAAGACAAATATAGTGAGTATAATTCAAAGATCATACTAGTTATAGGTCAAAATAATTATAGATGCACAATCAAACAATTATAAATGTAAAGTCTACTCACAGCATGGTCCTAACGGACCAAAGAGACCAAACCCGGAGTGTCGAATTCAAGATAAGAAGGATTGAAGTAGAATAAAACGAATGAGCGCAGAATTTAGACCGGAGTAGCGACAAAATGTAGCTGGCGAAACTAAAACAGGCAAAACTAAAATCGAATTAAAACAAGGACAAGACAGATTAAATAGTGGCATAATAGGACATGAAAGCTAGAGCAGAATCAAGAAAAAGGCTGGACTGGGATAATGACAGGAACAGTTCAGCTCCGATGGCAACGACGACTTGGTTCAGGTACATCCGAATGGCGACAGGAACAACGCAGCAGCGGACGGTCCCTCCTTGCCGTTTCTTGGTGGCAGAGGCGAGGCGGCCATGGCAGCAGCAGCAGCGGAGTTCCAACGGCAGCGGAACCTCCCTGCGACCACTTCTCTCTCCACGCGCGTTCTGTTTCTCTCCCAGCGATAGATCTGGCGGCGCGAAATGGAGGCACGAACGACGGCGATGGTGGCTGAGCTTGACGGCAACAACCCTTCCCGTGGCGGCTTTGGGTAGAACGACGCGTCTTCCCTCTGTTTGCAAACCTCCATGGATGGCGACGATGAAGACCTCGGCGGTGACGACGGCGACACGGGACGGTGACGCCTCCTTCTCCTTGCGCGGCTCTCTCTCTCCCTCGGTTCTGGCCTTCCTCGCGACGACACGACGGCGGCGACGGTGGCAGTGACGCCCACCGGGGCCACCTCCCTTCCTTCCTCTTCTCTTCCCTCTCCGGTTCTCCCCTTCTTCTCTTTTCCCTTTCTGTTCTTTTGTTCTGCTGTTGAAAGGGGTTAGGGCGGCTAGGGTTTTGGTGAGTGTGTGAGGGAGTGTGTTATCTCAAAATTAGCGTTAGAATTTTTGGTTTGGAAAAAAAGAGAAGGGTATTATAGGGATATTACATTCTACCCTCCTTAAAAATTTTCGCCCTCGAAAATTGATATAATTTGCAAGACTTTACTTGGTTTTAGCACTTTACCAAACATGAGAAAGGAGTATGAAGAGATGCAAAAGTTACAAGATAGGTTTTTGTTAAAAATGATGCGGTTGACATTCACCGACTCACATTTCCTTGACAGCTCAGATGTACACAGCACTCTTCACTTCGTTCGTCAATCTCCTCACAATACAATCTTACTTCATACTCTCCTTGGTTCTGTAGTATATATCCATGGAAGCAACCGGTCTTACGTCATGTCTTAGAATTACAACTTTTCGAACTTCAGCATCGATAAGCTATGTCCTAATGAATTAACGTATCATTTGCTATCCAGGAATCGCACGTGACACCGAAACAAGCACGGGTTTACTCAAAAGGATTCGAAACCTAGAAAGAGAAGAGCAAACATCACAGATGGTGTTCGCACGAACGTGGAAGGATGTTTAAGATTGCAATTAAGCAATAATGTACAGAAACAATGAAGTGTTCCAGAAAGAGAGTCAACTGAATCTTAACGAGAAAATCTGAATCAAGGAATTTTGATAGAAACAATAAAAGAAAAGATAGTGCATTAGGTCAAAACAAGTTTGAGTTGGACCAAAGAAGTACAAAGTTCACTAAAAGAAGGTAACCAAAGTCAATGGCAGTGTTTTTTTTTTTTTTGCTTTTTTCAAAAAGATTTAAGTGGATGATTAGGGACACGATAAAGCAAGAAAAGAATCAAATCAATAACTTTTCCAAAGAAGATCTGGAACAAGAATTCGAGGAGAATACTAGAAGATATGATGTATCATAGTAAAGCAAGTTCATATTACATCAAGGAGTTACATAATTTACGTAAAGGAATGCAACGTCAACACCTATGTTGTCGAGAATCTATGGGATAACCAAAAGCACGATGATAAGATCGAGATATGCATAAGATGTAGGACATGAAACAAAATAATCAAATTTCCAATTTCAACAAGGATTAAAACAAGGAACTCTTGGTATGAAATATAGCGGAATGAACGATAAATAAAATCATGCGGCATGATTATAGCGCATACTTCAACACAAACCATCCCAAGAAGAACACCTAACATTCCCAAACTTAACGATTACCCTTACTTAAATAAAAGAAACGAAAGAGTTTAGAAAAAATATTTCTCGCAGGTTAAAATTTCTAGCTCTCCGTATGCACCATGCTAAACAATCATACCACAAGATGTGACGACGCTAGATAGAATATAGATTTTTTTTTCTTTCAACAAAACTAGATAGCGGACAAAACAAAACAAAGTCCAGCAGAACAATATCATCATAGCATAAGAGGCTTTAAGGCATAAGTAATTGTTGAAATCACCGAAAAAGCTTCACCATATTCCTTATTCTATAACCATTCTTCATCAACATCATCATCAAGACTCTAAAAAGGCCAAAAATAATGAAAGTATTGCAAATAATTGAGAGAGTAAATTAGGAAAAGGACATAGATGTTGCATCCAAAATTAGAAGCTAGCATATATAAAAAAAATGGTATCACTTGAAAATTTTTATTTCTAAACATCAACAACCATAACAAAACAAAATATTCAAACACAATCAATCAAAGCATACAGATAAAGGAAAGATTCAAAACAAGCAAAACGTATGATAAAATCCAAAATAAATGAACCAATTTAAAAAAGGAAATTCATGAAAAGAAAGAAAAAAATGATAAATTTTACAACTTCAAGATCAAACTGTGATCAATTCATACCCATTATTTCCTAGGTTAACAAGCTATGATGGAACAACTCAAGATCAAACTCAAAGACTCAAAAAGAACTCAGTACAAAAATTTATTCATCAATTTATTTAGAGTATAGACATCCCCAATTTTCATACATTGCAAACAAGAAATTTTTCAATCTCCATCGCCCACAATTTCAATGCAAGGTGTCAAATACAGATGGGCTGGCAATTTAAAATATTTTCGACATAATTCTATAATCATAAAAGAAAACATATGTAATATATAGAAGTTTATGACTCAATATAGTATTATTGTACAAACACATGATTCTCAAGTGAGCATTACCATACTGATCATATGAATTTAAAAGGAAAAATTCTTCTTTGATATCTTAAAAGCGAAATATCTAAAGGAAATAGCATCAACTAATCGAGAGCCATCACTATATCATAAAGCCAATGACGTATAAGTTGAACAATTAGAATTTAGTTCTTTCACTCTTTGTTCATGGAAGAATAATAACAAAAATAACAAAATAAATAATCGCATAAGTATGAAAGTCAAGTTTAAACCATAAGCACTTTATGAATAAGATAAGATATGAAAACCTCCTAGCTCACTGTTAACTAATTTTAGCAATTCTCAACCAAAATTTATCAAGTTACAACCACATCAATCACCAATTCAGCAACACTTACATATTATTAAACTACTTTACAGCAGCAACCAATAACCTCATGCATCCCTCAAAAGCAATTAACTCAAATTATTTATTTGTTATGTTAGTTACTGTAATAATCACTAATCAAGCAACATATATCAACAAAGAACTATCTAAATTAGTAACTAACTCTCACATGCAAGCTACAATTTAACACATATTCAAGATAACCAGCATATGCTTTATAATCATTAGAATATAACAAGGAAAAAAAAAACTTGTATATAAACTTTGTTCAGCTTTGAGGATTTAGATATCTAGTCTTTTCCGTTGAAAATCAATAAAATTTCTTTACAATATGCAAGATCTATAATCCCAATCTCACAAGACACTACAAATCAAGAAAATTAATCTCTCTAAACTTTTGAGAATAAAAACTAGTTAAGAGAAGGAAAATTTTCAGAAAAACTAAGATTGAGAGAATTCTCAAGTTTTAGATCTTAGCCAAGAGCAAAATTCATAATCTAATCACTAACAAAAAGCAAGCGTTCATAATCTAGATATCACCTGAACAATTAGAAAAATAGTTCCATAACAGAAAAGCCATATCTGACAACATAGTACCATAATAGGACCAAATCAGCAAATTAAAAAAAAAAAAAAACTCAACCAAACTTTTAGATTGAAAAACATTTTCAATCCAACTAATTAATCACCCAAATAATTCACTACACCTAAGTAGAGAAAATCATTAGTCTAACAAACAACAATAACACTTCATTCATACGTTTATCGCATAATTCTTCTCCTTGAGCAACTGAATAACAATTTTCAAAATTATTGATTCAAAAGAAAGACAGAATCACAAACAAATCAAACCTCATAACTTCAAATATTATTAATATAAGAAGAACAACTTCCAATATCCAGAACAAAGCATCTCGATCAACAACTAAGCAAATTTATGCAATCCGTAAATTCAAATAGAGTTATATAAAGGAATTAGATAATGATGCAAATCAAACACTAACCGAATCTTCTAAATAATGTATAAAACCTTATCATCAGGAATCGTACGGAACATGAAGACGAAGAAGATTAAAGCATGCATTTACAAAAGCGAAAAAGATTAGAACTGGCTACGAGAGAAACTGCAAACCGGAGCCGAAACTGAAGCCATTGAAAAAACGCGTTCAAGAAATCTACCAAAGGATAACCGAATATTTGGTAGAAGAAAAAGGATAGGAGTAGCAAAAGCGGCAGAGGACGCATGATTGCAATAATCAGAAGACAACAATGACACAGAGGACAACAATGACATTCCTATAGGCCTCTGATAGTGCCACAACTTGTACAAATAGGCGCGCTTCTATTTATACAATTGTGATCCTACCATAGGACACTTGCTCCACATTACACAGATTAAACCTAAGCTCTGATACCACTTTGTCACGACCCAAAATGAGTCATGACCGGCGCTCAGGAAAATAATCCTATAGCAAGCCTAACATATTCAAATATAAGTTGAATAAGCAAGTTACAAATATTTTACAAGTTTTAAAATAAATAATTATATATTTTTAACAAAAAAAATTAAAATAACTAAAAATGATTGGATCCTGCCTGTGTCATATGGAGCATACACTTCTAGGATTTCGACAAAGAATAGGTACTCATTGCGGCCGTTACTCTTGAATAGAAAGTCTCACATAGTCAAATATTTGTTCCTGAAAAATATTTTTAGAAAACGGGGTGAGTTTTGCAACTCAGTGACTAGACAATACATCTATAATCAATATGAGACCATATAAATATTATTATCAAAGTAATATTAACTAGAAAGTAATAGTTGATAATAATAGGTGAATCAATAAGGGAGTTCTCATACAGAAATCAAATCAAAAGTCCACACATGGGCGGCTCCACCTCTATGGGTAGCCCTTTCCTCTTGTGTGTCCTAACAAAATAACAGATCTAACGTGTGGCTTACACGTTAGGCTAGCAACACCCCTGCTAGCTGGAGTCTGAGTCAGATGCATCTAAGTTAACGTCATAACCGCCGTTAACTACGGTTTTCTAATACGAGCCTCCCAAACCAATTCAAAATATATAGTTTCAAATACAATAAATCTTTAATCTCTCAAATATATAAGGTATCGAATCAAATCAATCAGATAATACTTTTTTTATCAGAAATCTTTTCAAATCATATTTTCTCGATCATAAAAACATATTTCATAATCTCAAAGTGAGTGAATACTAACAATTACTTCAATGTTTCAAAAACAGATTTTCAAGTAAAATCAAACATTTTAGAAATGCAAAACTTCCTCAAAAATATATATAGCCTCATGTATAGTTCCGAAAGCATAAACTTCATAAAAGCGAATTATTTAAATAAACCAATTATACTAATCAATTTAAAATCATTTAAGACAAATATAGTGAGTATAATTCAAAGATCATACTAGTTATAGGTCAAAATAATTATAGATGCACAATTAAACAATTATAAATGTAAAGTCTACTCACAGCATGGTCCTAACGGACCAAAGAGACCAAACCCGGAGTGTCGAATTCAAGATAAGAAGGATTGAAGTAGAATAAAACGAATGAGCGCAGAATTTAGACCGGAGTAGCGACAAAATGTAGCTGGCGAAAGTCCTGGGAATCTAAAACAGGCAAAACTAAAATCGAATTAAAACAAGGACAAGACAGATTAAATAGTGGCATAATAGGACATGAAAGCTAGAGCAGAATTAAGAAAAAGGCCGGATCGGGATAATGACAGGAACAGTTCAGCTCCGATGGCAACGACGACTTGGTTCAGGTACATCCGAATGGCGACAGGAACAACGCAGCAGCGGACGGTCCCTCCTTGGCGTTTCTTGGTGGCAGAGACGCGGCGGCCATGGCAGCAGCAGCAGTGGAGTTCCAACGGCAGCGGAACCTCCCTGCGACCACTTCTCTCTCCACGCGCGTTCTGTTTCTCTCCCAGCGACAGATCTGGCGGCGCGAAATGGAGGCACGAACGGCGGCGATGGTGGCTGAGCTTGACGGCAACAACCCTTCCCATGGCGGCTCTGGGTAGAACGACGCGTCTTCCCTCTGTTTGCAAACCTCCATGGATGGCGACGATGAAGACCTCGGCGGTGACGACGGCGACACGGGACGGTGACGCCTCCTTCTCCTTGCGCGGCTTTCTCTCTCCCTCGGTTCTGGCCTTCCTCGTGACGACACGACGGCGGCGACGGTGGCAGTGACGCCCACCGGGGCCACCTCCCTTCCTTCCTCTTCTCTTCCCTCTCTGGTTCTCCGCTTCTTCTTTTTTCCCTTTCTGTTCTTTTGTTCTGCTGTTGGAAGGGGTAAGGGCGGCTAGGATTTTGGTGAGTGTGTGAGGGAGTGTGTTATCTCAAAATTAGGGTTAGAATTTTTGGTTTGAAAAAAAAAGAGAAGGGTATTATAGGGATATTACATAATTTCTCTAATATATATATATATACTCTCAAAGTCCATAACCATTATCACAATAATTCTTATAAATCAAAACTCAACTACATCCTTTTTTAAATATCTCTTTTTTCTTCAAGTCCATCATCTAACTCCGTTAACATTATTTTCTCTCACACTTCCTAAATCCAAACCCGTGGTTTGATAAGTAATTGGCATATTGATGTGACGCATTTTTTGTATCAGTATGTTTGTCTTTTTCTTTTATTTATTATTTTTAAAAGTATCAATTTC